>NC_063446.1:14535086-14895857 GCF_020379485.1 Brassica napus
AGGCCCAGTAACGGACGAACCCGATTACGCAAAAGACGGCTACAAACCCAAAAGATTACGGCTAAATGAAAAAGCTAAACGGGCCCTCGGCCCAAACTCAGAAGCCGCACGACCCAATCGGATAGCGTGTCAAGGAGGCTGGCTCGACACGTGGAGAGATCTGCTCCATTAAGGCGTCACGCGTCGTAACCGCCTCAACTTGACCGCCTCCGCCTCTACGCCGCCGGAACAACACCATCGAAATCCTCGTTCGTCGGAGCTCAGTAACCGACAAGCCTCCAACGAATCCATAGCCGTTCTTCACCGCACTGTCATCACGCCGGAGAGTTCCAACGAACCTCGAGATCTCCTCCGACTTTAAAACACTTCAAACCCTAGACACTCGAACCGAGAACCATCGCTTTCTTTCCTTGAAAGTCGTCACCTTGTCGGAGAGCTTCATCGTCTACCGAGATCTCATCCACAGTGACCCAACCCCACCTTGACGACAACCACGTCGAGCTTGAACAAATCGAATCCAGTAACCTTAACCCAAACGAACACCGGGTTCCTAAGCGGCAGCTCGAAGCTTTGCTAGCTTTCGCTCTCCGTAACCAAAAGCCGGCGAAGGCGAATCTGAAGGAGACTCCCTTCCCGGAAGCTAGAGCTGGCGGCGGTGGATCTGAGCAAGCCTCCACCTCCCGGAAAACACCACCACTAAACATGCAAGCCGCCCCCTCTCCACCGGGGACCTCCAGACGAACGCGTCGTTACTCCAACACCGAGCCACCATTAGGGATGGTAGCGGATACCAGAGCTCGGACAAGACGGTCGTTGATAGGACGACAAAGAAAGAGCGAAGGGGAGCCACTATGCCGGACAAGAAAGGACTCCGGCACCGGCACGGACGCTCACGCGCCGGCCGAACGCCGGTCCCCAAAGTAGATCTAACTTCTCTCTCTAAACTACTGTAGGAGAGATAGTGACAAGTTCCCAAGATGAAGTGCAGTTACATGCTAATAAATAATAATGTTTTACATCATTTTAGTCTCTTTATTTAAGCATTAACTGTTTTTTTCATTTTATTAAGTAGACAAAACCAGCTATCCAATATCGACAGAGATACACACGAAAAGAAAAACAAGCCTTTTACATAGTGGTACCAGTTAATCAGTTATAACACCAAGATTAGAGTTTCATGTAAGTTATAAGATATTAGATCAGAATCTTTCACAGTTTTACTCGTCTAAAAATATACTTTATTAACTTAAATAGTTACAGTATTTAATTAAAATGATGTTTGATTTATTCATTGCCTGGCTTTGAGTTTGATGGTTTGTGGGTTGTGCCGCGAGAACATGGACTTTGTATATTTTAGAAAAGTTATGTACGGTATATTCTTTTTAGATGCACCTATCTAAAATTCCACATAATATTGGAAGTTAATACAGAAAGTGTCAAGTGTAGTAGGAACCACAGGCCGGGCCAAATAAAATTCTCGTTTGTGTAAATATAATATGTAAGTGCTTGTTCTTTACATGGAATAAAACGAATACAGTTTTTTAGTTCTTGTAACAACTACACATAGCGAAATTTATTTATACCTGCGTTGTTTTTTTATTGGATTACCTTTTAATACATTGTTTTTGTTAAAATTATTGTCTAATAGATGCATTTCTGTTCGTTGTATATTCTTATCTATCTGTATCTCTCATTGTTTTTTGTAACTTATCTATCTGCAGTATCTATTCCACCATGATACTTGATAATATATACAAAACCACGTATGAGATTATCTATGAGATTATCTGGTTTTCTTAATTATTCGATTAATAGTTTTATTTAAACGCTATCCACGCTTTCTAAGCTTAACTACTAAAGGTATCCTATGTTTAATCAATAGTATTTTATTTTGTTTTCAAATTAAGATCATATTGTATGTACGAACGAAGATATATGTAGTTAGATCGCATTTACCGTCCAGCTCAGTTTTGTATTGTTGCCAACAAAAAGAATAATGAGAACTACAACTATATTTAGTGAAAAGAAAAGCGCATACGGCCTCCTCTCCCTTCGGACCCAAAAAGAGAACAACCGTGTGACGAAGCCCTAGCTCCGGTCGCCGCTCAACGGCACCGGAGGCGTAACTCTCCTCTCCTCTCCCTCTATCTCTCCTTTCCTTTGCCTTCATCCCCTCTGTTATTAACCTAGTTCGATATGTGCGGTTCTGTGAGCTTTGAGACCCTTACCGGAGATCCTCCGTGGTTGATGGAGGCGGTTATTAACTTTCTTTTTGAGAGTCGGCGAGAACTAGAGGCAGTCGGAGGCGAAGGTCGGCGTTTTAGAACCTAGGGTTCTGTCAAGATCAGATTTTCCTTTTGTAAATCTTCGATGGAGTCCCCTCGATGAGGAGACCAACAATTGGAGAAGATATGTTAATCGTTTAGTTGTGGCATGTATTATAGTCAGTGGGTATAAGACTAGAGGAGTTTCGTTGTTATTCTTTTATGCCAGAGTGTGGTGAGAGTTTTTAAAGGCCTGGTGAGAATGGAATTTAGCGATTTATCCTTTGTATGGTGGCGGTTTCACTGGATCCGTTTGCCCTTCAGTTCATTTTTTCCGTTGTCTTGAGGGGTCCGTTTTGGCAAGCTTCGTTTTGTTGGAGACAGTGTGTTTTGGGCGTTCTAGCTTGAAGTAAGTGGAACGCTGGGCGCGTCCGAATCAGTAATCCGAAGTTTTGTGAATCATGTAGCGGTTCTTCCTGTTGGGTTATGAGTGTAGAGGTCTTGGTTATTTGGACGGGTATCTTGTGCTGTGGCCGGGCATAGCAGCAATGATAAGTCGTGGGTGTCTAGGTCAGGAGGTCGAATTATCGTGTGGCGGCGACTACAAGGAAAACAGCGGTATTCTGACGGACATTCCGACGGAAAATGAAATCCTCGGAATATACCGAGGAATTTCCGAGGAAATTCCGAGGAAACACAAAATTGGGGTTCCTCGGAATTTCCTCGGAATATACCGACGGAATTCCGAGGAAACCTCAGTCCGTCGGAATATTCCGAGGAACAATGTGTTCCTCGGAAAAAACCGATGAATTCCGAGGAAATATTATAGCCGTTGGAGAGCCGTTGGGGGATTTTACAAAATTCCAAGGAAATTCCGACGAACTAGCCTTTTCCGTCGGAATTCCGTCGGAATTTCCTCGGTATGTCGGCAGGATTTAAACTATAAATACAAGCACTCCTCTTCCTCTTCATTCACTCCATATCTTCATCCTCCCTCTTACTCTATTTACACACGAATTTGATTCATAAAAAATATGTCTTCTTCAAATTATTTTCGTTCTTGGATCGATCGACCTCATTTGGATCCGAACACGAGATTGCTTACGGAAGAATACCAACGAGGTATAACCGAATTCATGGGGTTAGTTCACCGACAACCGGAAGCAAAAACAGGTAAGTTAAGATGTCCTTGCTCTAATTGTAAAAATAGAAAGGTTATTAAAGAGTGGGATGTTTGGACTCATCTATATTTGAGTGGGTTTACACGAAGTTACAAAATTTGGTATCATCATGGGGAAACTGATTATGAACATGGTAGTACTAGCGAACCTCAGCCAGCGGTTAGATTAGAAGAACCAATTAGAACGGATGTAGATTATGGTGTAGGTACTGAGCAGATGGTAAATGATCATTTTAGAGGGGAAGATTTACCCAATGCAGAAGCTAGGAGATTTTATGATATGTTGGATGCTGGAAAGCAACCATTGTACGAAGGTTGCAGAGATGGTCATTCAGCTTTATCATCTGCTACAAGATTGATGGGCATTAAAACAGATTATAATTTGGCTGAAGACTGTGTGGATGCGATTGCTGATTTTGTAAAAGGTATTCTACCCGAGGATAATGTAGCTCCTGGTTCATACTACGAGGTTCAGAAACTCGTAGCTGGTCTTGGTTTATCGTATCAGGTAATAGATGTATGCAGCGACAACTGCATGATTTATTGGAGGGCGGATGAACAGCGGGTTACATGCAAATTTTGTGGAAAGCCTCGTTATAAAGATACGAGTGGAAGAGTTCCAGTGCCATATAAAAGGATGTGGTATTTACCTTTGACGGAAAGGTTGCAGAGGTTGTATCTGTCTGAACGCACAGCGCAACCAATGAGATGGCATGCGGAGCACTCAACAGATGGTGAGATCAGACATCCTTCAGATGCAAAAGCGTGGAAGCATTTCCAATCAAAGTATCCCGACTTTGCGTATGAGAGAAGAAATGTCTACCTTGGATTATGTACTGATGGTTTTAGTCCGTTTGGCAAGAGTGGAAGACAGTATTCTCTATGGCCCGTCATTCTTACACCATACAACCTCCCCCCAAACTTGTGCTTGCGACGAGAGTTTTTGTTTCTCTCGATTCTCATTCCCGGACCAGAGCATCCTAAGAGATCACTTGATGTGTTTCTTCAGAAATATATGAGTTGCAACAACTATGGGCTCAAGGTGCTGAAACATACGATGTTTCGTGTAAAGAAAACTTTCAAATGCGGGCAGTACTAATGTGGACAATAAGTGATTTTCCAGCATATGGTATGTTGTCTGGATGGACAACGCATGGAAGGCTATCATGTCCATATTGTCAAGATAACACTGATGCTTTCCAACTAAAACACGGAAGGAAAACGTGTTGGTTTGACTGTCACAGGAGATTCCTACCACCTGATCATCCATATCGTAGGAGTAGGAATTTGTTTACGAAGAACAAGAGGGTGTTTGACAGTCCACCTCCGGAAATTTGTGGGAAAGATTTGAAGATACAACTAAGAGATTTTGGTGCAGAAAGGACGCCAGAAGTCGGTGGACATGAGCGTTTTCCGGTAGATGCTGTTGGAGAACTACATAACTGGCACAAAAAAAGTATTTTCTGGGATCTGCCATACTGGGAGGATCATCTGCTAAGGCATAATTTAGATGTCATGCATATTGAGAAGAACTTTTTTGACAATCTCATGAACACGATCCTTAATGTTCAAGGTAAAACAAAGGATAATTTGAAGTCAAGACTGGATTTAGTCGATATATGTGCTCGTTCAGAACTTCATGTTGATGAAAATGGTAGGGCTCCTTTTCCCATATACCGACTTGATGCAGCGGGAAAAGATGCGTTCTTTGATTGGATTTCAAACGATGTGGAATTTCCAGACGGTTACGCATCAAATTTGCGTAACTGTATCGACAGAAAGGAAGGAAAGTTTACTGGCTTGAAAAGCCACGATTGCCATGTAATGATGCAGCGCCTCCTTCCGTTCGCCTTCAAGGAACTATTACCACGAAATGTTCATGAAGCAATTGCAGGGATAAGTGGTTTCTTCCGCGATTTATGCACGAGATCAGTGACTCTTGAAGGTATTGAAAATTTGAAGACTAACATAGCCGTGATTCAGTGCAACCTTGAGAAGATATTTCCTCCCTCATTTTTTGATGTTATGGAGCATCTTGTTATTCACCTGGCAAGAGAATTGGAACTTGGTGGTCCTGTGCAGTATAGATGGATGTATCTGTATGAGCGGTATATGTTCCATTTGAAGAAGATGGTGAAAAATTTAAGTAGGGTGGAAGGTTCTATAGTCGCACAGATGATCAATGAAGAAACTTCAAACTTTGCCGAGTACTACTTTCCAGCAGAAGTTCAGACCAAAAACAGAAGACCTGCTCGGCATGATGATAGAGGCGAACGGGCAGCATATCATGTTACGGTTCCAGACATTTTCACAGATGTTGGACGACTTAGCGGAAAACCAAAGGACCGTCGACTTACTGAGCAGGAGCGCAGTCATTTGCAAACATATTTGCTCACCAACTGCGAAGACGTTCTTCAATATGAGAGGTAAATAAATGAGCTTACAAATTTTTATTTTAACAAGTTGAAATTTAAATCTTAATTAATTACATTATTGTCATCATATACAGGATTTTCATGGCAGAAAAGCGGTTCGAGTATAGATACGCCACAGAGGACGAACTAGAAGAAATGAAGCAGAGAGAATTTAATGGATGGATGTTTACTTATGTGAGTGCTTTAAACAAATTAAAATATATTTTATCACATATTTATACTAATTCACATTTATTGATATAATATATATATATGTGCTATTAATAGGTGTCTGCTGGTTTGGCCAGAGGTGAAACATTTGACGATTGGATACGTGAGATGGTCGTTGGACCAAACTTTGTTGTGAAGTCATATCCGAGATTTTGTACTCGAGGATATGCATTCACAACTCAGAAGAGGAGACGTTCGAGTACGACTTATGATGCTGGCGTTTGTTCTGCATCAGGAGATGATGTATACTACGGACACATACATGAGATTTTGGAAATTAAGTATTTGGGCATGGTTGGATTGCGCTGTACTGTTTTCTATTGTGATTGGCACGACAACACCCCAGATCGAGGTGTGAGAACAGATGCATTTGGTGTTACATCAGTAAATTCGAGGCGAAAGCTGCAATATTATGATCCTTTCATTCTTGCTTCTCAGGCCGATCAGGTAATTAAATGTTAATTATTCAGAATGATTCATCATCATGTGTATTAATTTATAATTTTTCTAAATGTTACAGGTTTGTTATATCAAGTACCCCCGGGTAAGGAACAGAGATGATCCATGGGTTACTGTTACAAGACTCAACCCGAGAGGCCGAGTTCAGGGAAGTTCTGAGCTGGAAGACCCACTACAACCAAGCACATCCGGCAACTTAAGTGCAGCAGAAGATTTAGCTGGAGTTGGCCTTGTAGTCGATTTAACCGACTTTGGAGAGGAAGCCGTCGTTCACGTAGAGGATGAACCAGTGATTGGAGAGTTTCACGAAGATCCAGATTCAGATTCATCTGGTGATGATGACTCGGAAACAGACTACCATTGAACTTATTTATTTTTTTTTTAAAGAAATACCGAGGAAATTCCGAGGAACACTTGATATAACCTCTTTCCTCGGATAATAGTTATTTGGTTTATCTAGCAAGGCAAAGCTGAATACGAATTAAAAACTACTCAGAACACAACCAAATAAAACGAAGAAACCATGTAAAAGAAATACGAACTCATAATTAAGAAACCCAAAAAAAAACTCAGTTCAAAATTAACAGAAAATAAGACCATAAAACGTTAGAATAGAAAAGAAAATAAAATAGCCGGTGATAGCTCCTACTCCTCGTCTCCTGCTCCAGATGTTCCTGCATCGTTGGGTCTCTTGGACCTCTTTCTTACCCTGTGTGTACCACTCGAACCCGAACCAGAGGTGGATGGAGAGTTGTCCCGATGAACTACATCATCCTTTTGGCAACGACACGGCCTGATACGTGAAATGGCAGCCCAGATCTTGTGTAGCATGTCGTTGTTTGTCTTTATGCTCTGATCTCTCCAATGTTGTTGCTGGCGCGAAGTGGCGTTCGGTGGAAGCTCTTGCAGCTTGTACTGGCTGGAGTCTGATGGGAGTAGCTGATGGGGTTGTGAATCATCTGGAATGGCTTGTGCAGCCTCATCTTCTCCTTCTTCATCAACCACGCCCTTGCCTTTGGTCTGATATTTTGGCGTGAAGAAGGATGGCTTGTCTACTAGTGCGGTAGCAGGGGGTAGGAACTCAACTGCAGCCTCTGAAAGTAGAGAAGTGAGACCGATCTGAGGTAGGTGGCAGTAGAGTGTTTTCTTCGCTCGGTCCTGGAATACGTAGACGTAAGGACCATCCCGATGGATCCTCGAGTGGGGACCAGCTATGAACTCCTTACTTACTAGAGAAATGACATCCAGGTAGTTCCAAGCAATGTTGTTCGATCTGTCCAGTGCTACCTGCTGGTTCTTGCAGTCTACACCCACATGTCTAAGGATCCGAGTAATCACTGCACCAAATCCACATGCATTGCTCTTTTTTTTGGTTACTTTCCCCTTGTATCCTGCTAAGTTTGCGGCCAGCACCGCTCCCATGTTGAAGGCAGTAGCAGGTGGGAATGTAGAGTTTCCAAATGCCGGTAGCAAATGCCTCACACCTTGGTACAGGAGGCACAACTCCCATTGCGTGACTGATGCGGCTGTGGTTGTCCCGTATAGCAATGAGCCAATGAGGCGTGTGGCATATCTCAGTACTGGGCTCCGGATAAGTGACTCCTTTGCCTGAGAAGATCTATAAACCCCTGTGCCAATCGTTTCCCAGAAGTTCAACAGCTCTGAAGTCCAATAAAGACCAGATGTCCTCTCCCCTGCACTCAATCCAAATAGTCTGCAGAGGTCTGTGAAAGATACCTCATAGTATACTTTCTGCACTACGAATGCCAGAAAACCTTCCTGCTGGCTATCATCGGGACGGTGACGTATGCGGATGCTATGAACTGGCGTACCAACTCTGGATAAGTGGGTTCGTTGAGGTTGCATAGTTGGCCTAGACCCATGTTCTGGAACAGTCCTTCAATGTCTGCTTGGATTCCCAATATTGTCATCGTCTCAGGACATCCCAGTTGTGTAGCCGGAACGGCTACCTTCTTCATGTTGTTGTAGTGGGTGGTATCAGACTTATCCCACTTCTTTGGCCTTTGCTTCTCTCGCTGAGACGAACCCTCTTCTTGTGTGTTCTTCTTTGCTGACATTTTCGTGCGCTTCATTCTCTACAAAATAGAATCATTGCTCTCAACATGGTTATAATCAATTAAGAACTCAAAGCAACATGAAAATGAAAAGCGAAATCGAGTTGTGATAAAAAAAAAACCAAATTGAAAAAAATTCTCAATCCCTAAATCATCTCAAATCCTGTTCCAAACTCGTTGATCACAGACAATTGTGTTCTATTCCATGTTTAAACATCTGTTTCATGCATATTTGATCAAGGAATCAACACGGAAATAAGAAATTCACAAAACCCAAAAAATTGCTCAAGAACACGATTTCAGAATGTGGAGATTCGCGGAGTATACCTGTCTTAGGGTGAAGACGAGTGTAGGAATCAGGTAGAGCTCGAAAAATCAAGTGGAATGGAGCCCAAAATTGTTCAAATCGGATGATTATAGAGAGAGAAAGGGGGGGCGAATTATAGGGGAAATCGGAGGGGATGAGAGTTCTAAGGTTTAGATCCAGAAAAGGTCGGGTTTTGCCTTATAATTCTGTTTTCCGAACACGCATCGATCGATGCGTTTTTGTTCTATAACGCATCGATCGATCACAATCTTACGGCCCGGTCCATCTTTGTAATCGATCGATTTGTTTTTGTTCAGAAACGCATCGATCGATGCGTTTTTAAAAAAACATACAAGATTTTCCGAGGACATTCCGAGGAAAAATTGAGATTCTCGATCGATCGATGGGATACTCTCATCGATCGATCACAATCTTACGGCCCGGTCCATCTTTGTAATCGATCGATGCGTTTTTGTTCTATAACGCATCGATCGATGCGTTTTTAAAAAAACATACAAGATTTTCCGAGGACATTCCGAGGAACAATTGAGATTCTCGATCGATCGATGGGATACTCTCATCGATCGATCACAATCTTACGGCCCGGTCCATCTTTGTAATCGATCGATTTGTTTTTGTTCAAAAACGCATCGATCGATGCGTTTTTAAAAAAACATACAAGATTTTCCGAGGACATTCCGAGGAACAATTGAGATTCTCGATCGATCGATGGGATTCTCTCATCGATCGATCACAATCTTACGGCCCGGTCCATCTTTGTAATCGATCGATTTGTTTTTGTTCAAAAACGCATCGATCGATGCGTTTATTTAAAAAAAATTACGTTTTGAAACCCCAAACACTAGTTCCTCGGAATTTCCTCGGAATATTTCGAGGAAATTCCGAGGAAGAAGAGGGTTTCCTCGGAGTTCCCTCGGAATAATCCGAGGAAATTCCGAGGAAATAGGGTTTTTAAACTGAAAAAAACGTTTTGCCGTTTGAATAACACCTATATAACCCTTATTAAGTGTCTTACGTTCATTATGAAGACAAAAATTTGTTCCTTACCGTATAATTAACACTTTTCCGATTGTATGAACGAAATCTCGCAACATAAGACAAACACTTATACCTTTTAATGAACGGTAAAGGGAATACTTTCAATTAGTTTTGAAATTTTTTATTTCATGGTTTATGCTCATCTATACAAAGAATCCTCAATGGTATGCATTACAATTGTATAAGAAATGAAATACGGCAAAAAAAATTGATGTTTTGAAACCCCAAACACTAGTTCCTCGGTATTTCCTCGGAATATTCCGAGGAAATTCCGACGGATATTTTACTATCCGTCGGAATTTCCTCGGAATATTTTCATTTTACCGGGCAAATATTTCGCGAAAATTGAAATTAGAATTCCGACGGAATTCCGACGGATAATATCCGTCGGACCCTAGGTTTTATAACCCCGAGCCACTTCTTCTTCCCCATTTCTTTCTTCTTCCTCTGCGCAAATCCTCTCTTCTCTCCGGCGATTTCCCCCTGAAATCCGACGATATCTCCGGCGATCTCCCTCTTCTCTTACACAAATCATGTAAGGACCCTATCCCACTCTCTTAGGTTCTATTTGTTAGGTTTTTGTGTGGTTTTGATAGATTTTTTTTAGGGTGATTGGTTAGGATTGTGATTTGGTTGTATAATAGGTTTAGCATTGTGATTTGGTTGAATGATTTGTTTTGTTGAATTGATTTAGAATTTTTGTATAATTTTTTTTTTCTATTTATAAAATCGATTTTTGTATATAAAATCGATTTTTGTATTTTACAAAACGATTTTTCTATATAAATTCGATTTTTTGGACTTTACAAAAAAAAAATTTCTATATAATTTCAATTTTTTGGATTTTACAAAACATTTTAAATATCTATAAAACTTTTTTTGTGATTAAAAATTATTATTTGGGATTTAAAAATATTTTTAATAGATATATATTATTAAAACTATTTTTTTGTAATTATTAAACTATTTTTATTTATTACAACTATTTTTTGTTTATTAGAACTATTTTTATATAATTATTAAAAAATTTAAATATATATAAATCTTTTTTTGTGATTAAATTATTTGGATATTTTAAAAAAAAAAATTAATTTATATATTTCTGTATTTATTAAATATATTTTTTAAATTTACAGGTCTCATGATGATCAGACCCGGCCTCGACAGCGTCGTGGTCGTGGTGGTACGGGGAGCCAGTCTCGGGATTCCAGCCATTTTCAGGATTCCCCTTCGCCCCACAGCTCCAACCATACATCTCCCTCTGCTGCACCCGCTCCTGCTCCTCTCGCTCCCGCTGCTGCATCCGCTCCTGTTCATCCGGGTCCTCCGGGAGTGATGCGTGTTGCGGAGTTGGTTCAACAGCCCGGTCGTGACTATCTTCCGTATCTCACTCCGTATCCACATGGACGGGGTCAAACATGGGAATTAAACATTTTTTTTTCTTTAAATTTGGATTCATTATTAACCATTTGTTCTTTTAATAAGGTTCAACCGATCCGGGAACGGGATCAGCGCATGGATCAACCGTATGATGTACTCGGCCCTCGACAGTGGACATCCGACTTTCACTCACTTCCCAACCGACAAGCAGGTTCTGTGGTTTCGTTAGTTTGCGGTAAGTATTCTAATTTTTTACTTATATTTTTAATCTTTAATATAAATTTTCTACTAATTGTGTTTTTTTTCAGCAAGAGTTCAACTGGAATTCCGATGAGACGCTCTTTATCTATCACCACTTCGTCCATAAAGTAATGGACAACTATGGGAAGCAGATCCACGAGTGGAAGAAGAAGTGGGAAATCAATAAGGTTCGATTTAATTTATTAAACCATTTTTTAATTTATTAAACTATTTTTTAATTTATTAAATTTTTTTTCTTTTTATTAAAAGGTCCCAAAGTCGATGAACGACACGGTCTGGAAGGAGTTGTGTGCGCATTGGGATAAGGAAGAGACGAAAGAAACTTCTTCCACCAACTCCACCAACCGCAAGAGCGACCGTAAAGGGAAGGGCATCTACAAGCATAACTTGGGTGCTCAATCTATTGCCACTCTCGGAGATCGCATGGTAAGTTCAACCGCTTTTTCTTCAATTATTTGAGTTTCAGAATTTAAATTTATTGTGCATTTCTTCTAATTTCTAATGTTTCTTTAATTTATGTTTTTTTTTCAAGGCGGAAGAAAATGATGGCGAGCCGGTTGATGATCTCGCCCTAATGAGGAGGGCGTATACCAACAAGAAGACCGGCCAGATTGATGACGGTCTTGTGAGGGACGTGGTCGACCTGGTCCAAACTCAGGTGGTAGACGAAGTGTCTCAGCTTCAAACCGAGGATGACGCTTCGACGGCTTCGACCAACTTGTCCCGGTTTCGAATCAACGAAATCGTTGAATCCGTAAGTTCTTTGTTTTTAAAAGTTCAATTCATTTATTTCTTGGTTTAAATTTCTAAATTTGGCTTTTTCTATTCAGTCGGTTCCAAAGAAGAAGGGACGTTTGGTCGGTTTGGGTCGTCGCACCCGGTCGGTTCCCCCTTCTTCTGCACCACCGCCCTTCGTTGATCCAGAAATACTTACGGCCCAGTTGAAGGACAAAGATGATCGTATATCTTTGTTAGAGACCCAGATGGCGGCTCAACAGGCGGGCTATGAGGCACAGAGGAGGCTGAACCAGCAAATGATGGAGATGATGGAGATGATGCAGAGGATGTACCCGAACGAGGTGTTCCCGGACGTGCCAGACCCGTAGTTTTTTTTTTTCCACAAACTCGGAATGTTTTATTTTTATTTGTGAAACTTTGAATATTAATTAATATGATTTCAATTTTACTTTTAATTTCATATTTTCGAATTTAAATTTCAGAAATTTTATTTTTTAAAAAAAATTAATATTTTTTACATTCCGAGGAAATTAATTATATTTTTCACTTGATCGATCGATGCGTTTTTTAAAAAAGGTTCGGGCTATACCGAGGGACAGGTTCCTCTGTTTATTCTGAGGAACTTTTCCCTCGGTATATTCCGAGGGACATCTGCTAAGTCTTAAAATTTGCTAAGTTAATTCTCTTATGGCTCTTGGGCAGTTGGTAGTCTTTTATAGATTAAGTTTCAGCTTGGATCCTTTTGTTTTGTTTGCCGTAAGTTGTCCCGGTGTGGGTTCTAGTTGCCCCTTCATGTGGGCTTTTGTGTCTGGGGATTGTTCATGCATCCGCCAGTTTACGTATTGAATCATGTATGTTTCTTTTGAATGATAAGTATTTTTCCTGGGAAAAAAAAGTTACATTTGTTTTTTTTGTTAGCCATTCTATATTTTAGAATAAATCAGTACTTTCCCATAGATGAGGAATTACTTTGGTCTGGATAGTATTTAGCCAGTGAATGATGAGACTTTCAAATAAAATCTAGAATTCCATTTAGACAAGCATCAGATTAGTCTAGTTAGAGATCCAGTTGTTTTAGAGGTTCAATCATCTATGTTTGAAATAGATACGTTTGATGGACGATAAACATTATGTTTGAAATTTTTGGAAATAGTAAAATTACAATAACAGAACAGTAAAATAAAAAGAGATACTGAAAATAAAAGAACATT
This sequence comes from Brassica napus, assembly GCF_020379485.1. NCBI lineage: Eukaryota > Viridiplantae > Streptophyta > Magnoliopsida > Brassicales > Brassicaceae > Brassica > Brassica napus. Next base: position 14,548,666 of record NC_063446.1, read on the forward strand.
AGATATTTTTAACAGGTATTTAGCTTTAAACGGAAAAGAAACATTTCAATGATCTTAAACTTTATCAACTTATCTTTAAACGATATAATAGTTAATAGACGACAAAAGTTACAAAGTTTTAGTTAGCCCTAATCAGTCCATGTTTTGTTTTTGGTTAAAATACCAATCCAAGTTAATAATTGCGCAACAATAGACTCAACTGAATAACTTACAACGCAAGGTGATTAAAGGAACGCCACTATCGTCCGACGGCTGTAAGCCTGTGAAACACGGCTGAATGTGTGGATAATTGAAAACATATCCTTATAATGTAATAGCTATATTGCATTGTTGCCACCTTTGGGTCTATACATATACATACTCAAGTATTTTGGCCAATGGATGATGAAACTTCAAATAAAATCTATAATATAGCAGACCAATTATATGCTGCCATGATTTTATTTGTTGCCACCTGAAGTTGGATGCTCGAAAATGCATGTGCGCATATGCTGATCCGATGTGAATCTGTTTTACCTTCATCATCACCTCCATCAGCAATCAAATTTCATTATCATCAATTGTTTTTAAGAAAACCTATTCTGTTTTTTTAAAACACTAGTCAAATTATTGATTTCATCATCATATAATATTACCTGATGAATAGTTTCACGAACAACGATTTCTTCTTGTAGCCTTTCCCGCAACACATGACTACAACGAATCTGCTTACCCTAGACTTGGTATAAAAACCTTTAAACTTTGATCACTAGACTATAATGCTTTCACAACTATTATGTTTAATTAAACATTAATATATGTACCTATGTACAAATAACATTCTGATATATATATATATATATGTATATATCATTTATAAAAGAATATTCTGGTAATGATTTTGGCCATTTGGGGTCTTTTTGGTTTGCCTGACACTTAAAACTTACTCTATTCTTTTCTCATGTAATTCTTTTTTCATCATTGTATATGTTACGCAAGAACTATTTACTTTTAGTCAAATTTGAATTTCGGTCCCTTCATACTTCACTGAAATAACGTTTGAGATACTAAAGTAACTCTAAACAAGTCATGGTAGTTTAATCTATACTATTATTTGTGAAATCTAACGTTAAAAGTTATACTGGTTAAATACATTGATACCTTTAATAAATAATTAATTTAGTTTTATTTGTTTTTATATAATTAATCATTAAACGTGAATTAATTATAATAAAATATTAAAAAACGTTTTTGACAAAAAGAAATTCATGTCTAGTGTATTATTATTTAGTAAAAATCGAAATTCTGAATTAAAAAATCTTGAAATAGACAAGTTTATATATAAGCCATAGATAAACATAATGAAAGATCTTGATAATTAATGAAAAAAGAAAAAAAAAACACAACCAAAATTGTATATAAAGAGATTTCTACAATATTTACATAACATGATATAGATTCTGATTTTTATAAAATAATAATAAAATATATATATATATGTTTTGTGAAAAAACTGCATCATATATAAATAGTTTTATGTCAAATTTGTTATAGATTAAATAAGTATATGACAATAAATTATTTTGTTGGTCTTTAAATTTATAATATATTTATTAATAAATATTAGTAAGATAATTATGTCTGTACGACGGAAAAAATACCTAGTTATTATTTCAAATGAAATACTCTACGATAATTTTCCAGGTTATTACCCTATTGAGCTAGAGATATACTTGGACCTAAAATTCAAAATGGGCCTGCTTGAAAACAAAAAGAAGCGTAGTGATGCGATTCCATAGTCTTTTTTTTCTAAACAAAAAGAAGCATAGTGATGCGATTCCGTAGTTGGAACTTGGAACCGACCAAACTGAAAAGCTGAGACGTCGAGAAGACACAATGCTCTGGAAGGTCTCCACGTGCTAGTACGGAACAACACGTGTCTAAAACCGAGATGATTGGCTTCTTCTCGTTGGCTCAATAACATTAACGTTGATCTATTCCCCACAACCTGAGTCACAATACATCATACATCCCTACACGTTTGCAATAACATACTCAACACATCACACACCGCCAGATAATTCTTTCTTTTAGGTTAAAATGTTCGTCAATTATAAAAGCAGAAGAAAGATCAAAACTCGACAAGAATCATCTAACTATAGTCTTGAAACTAAACTGTGTTCTTGAAAGGTGTTTGTTATTGTTAATTAGCATATAATTACAATGGCGTCAGAGCAAGCAAGAAGAGAGAATGTGGTGAAGCAGAGGGAAGTTAAAGTGGAGAAAGACAAAGGGAGAGACAATGGTGTCCATGTTACTCACGCTGCGACTGAGAGAGGAAGTCATGGAGGCGGAGAAGCTGCTGCTGTGTTCGGACAAGAAGGCCCTGGGAGAGTAGGAGTAGAGCTGACGGGAGAAGGGAGAGAAGAGTTAGAGAGTGGCGCTCATGGCTTTCATGGAGAGAAAGCACGGCATGCTCAGCTTTTGGCTGCAGGAGGCGAGGAGATAAGAGAAAGGAAAGGTCAGGTGTCAGTCCGTGGTGGTCGGAGTGCAACTGAGACGGTCACCGAGAAAGGACGGCAAGATAAGGAAAGTGTTGGGAAAGATGCTCAGAAAGCGGCGGATATGGGAAAAGCTGCGAAAGATACGGCGAGTGAGAAAGCTCAGAGAGCTTCTGATTACGTGACGGAGAAGGCAAGGGAAACTGGACATGTGGCGGCTCAAAAAAGGCAAGAGGCAAAGGAACAAGCTGACAGAGGCAAAGATACAGCGGCCGAGAAAGCACGGAGAGCTTCCGAGTAGGAGAGGGAGAAAGGAAGAGAAACAGGAAACACGGTGGTTTAAAGATTAGTGTGTTTTTTTGGTTTAAAGGGTTTTGTATGTAAATAACAAGCAGCTCTGTTTCAGAAGAATTCTCTAGTAAATAAAACTTTTCTGTTTCTCTGTTAATTGGTTCGAAGTATGTATTTGTTAGTATGATGGTGATGTACAAGCTTCGTAATTATTTGGTAAGGGAGATTCTCTCTAGGGTGGTTACATCTTTGAAATTGCTTGCAACTGTGGAAATCAGCAGCAGCAAATTAAAGCAAACTTCGAGGAATTGCTGATCCATCTACCTAACCTACATAGATTACAAGTAAACTTATTAGCATAAAGGATATATACACCTTATTATAATTCTGATAAATTTGATAAAGATGATACATCATTATTGGAAAGGCTTGTTATTATGCACCACCACAAACATGATACTCAAAGGCAGCATATTTGTGGTTAAAACTTTGTGGTATAGAATCCATGTACGGAGATGGGGTGGTGGACCACGATGAAAAATAAATAGTTACAGTATATAACTATTTTTAATTCAAAAGTTCGAGTTTTTTTGGTACTAGTTTTTAAAATGGATTGGAAATATATGATTATAAATTTAACTTAATAAGTTTTCTCGATGAATAAATTTAACTATTTACTAGTTTCGATGAACATCCCCAACCTCCCGTTTCTGTGACACCCTGATTTACATAATAAAATGTTACGATAAGTAAATAGCTCTGATACCAAAATGTGGCACCCGCCACTTTTGAAATATAATAAATTGATAAAAGTGGAAATAAAATAATAATACAACTCAAATAATAATAATCTTCATATCATAATATAAAAGTCAATACGATACCAAAAGGCCTAAAAAACCCAACATCGATAACATCCGAAATATAAAATACGACATAAACCGAAAGTCTGAAATAGGAATAACATAAACGATAAAAGTCCAAAGGCCTAAAGGCCCGATAAAGATAAAAGCGGTAAAAACGATAGAAACCCAAAAGCCCAATAGCACCGGTCCGATAATCACTCCTGCTCGTCGGTCTCACCTGAAAGGGGGAAGAAGGAGGGGTGAGCAACAGGGGAGTTGCCCAGCGAGGTATGGGATGCTAAACCGCAAACTACAGACTGAGTTCATAGCACTACTAAAATGTAGGCCTAGCTCTAGCATGAAACAAACACAGTGCCTATTACACCACACATAACAATCAATATTCGGCTAGAGGACTAGCCGTTACAACTCATGCGCTTATAATACATAGCTACTCTCTGCACCACGCATCTCCTCATAAGGATATATACATATACTCGAAGCGTCGCTAGTACAGTCTGTCTCTGTACCCCCGCCCATCGTAGCGTCGAATGCAAACGTCTCTGCACCACGCCCCAAACAGTAGCGTCGAAGCTCAAACGTCTCTGAACTCACGCCCATACCACACCGTAACGTCGAAGCTCAGACATCTCTGAACTCACGCCCTCATCACATAGTCCCTACTCATAACTATGTATATACATATATATATAGCAGTTTTTAGCATCAATCATTTCACACAATCGTTGAATCCTCTATTATCCTAATTCCAGTTAACAATCAATATCAATAATGAACAAGCAAGACTCTCAAATAGACTCGATTCAAAGAGACGGATCCATGTTTCGAAACTAAACTTTCCATAATGGTAGTACTAAACTAGTTCGGGATTTAACGAAATAGCCCTCACCTTAGCAATGAAGAGAAGTGGTATATATGACCTCCAGCTGCTCAAATGGACTCCAAATCTGAAATCAGATCGAAATTTCGAGTCAGAACGCCTTTTGAACGGTTTAAAACGGGTATTTACGGAAAAGTCAACTCGCTGGTCAAAGGTCAATCCGGTCAACCCTTGACCAGAAATCAATTCTTCCTAACCGACCGGTTTACCCTAACCGAACCGAAATCAATTTAAACCGGCTAACCGATCGTTTAACCGAGTCAACCGAGTTGACTCACTGAGTTGACTCGGACGAGTTGACCGAGTCACCGGCGAGTTACCGGCGACGGTCAACGGCGGCAACGGCGGATATTCCGGCGGCGGGGGACGGTGGTCCGGCGGTGGCGACGTTTTCCGGCGGCGGCGCGTGTACCTCACGCGCGCGCAGAGGCGAAACTTCCGGAGGCGCGTGCGGCTTCGTCCGGACTCCGATTGAGGCATTTTTGGTGGCTACGGATTCGTCTCGACGAGAGAAACACGATGGTAGTCTTGGATTCACGAGATTCATCACGGTTAGGAAGTTATGGGCGATTTACTAAACGAAAACGAAACTGAGCTTAAGGAATGCGGTTTCCGGCGATTACCTAGGGTGTTTATCGGTGGTGGCAAGCTGAACGTGGTCACGGCGCACGGTTGCTCCGGCGACGAGCTCAGGTGAGCTTTCTTCCTTCTTCTCCTTCTTCTCTCTCTCTTTCCCTCTCTCTCTCTCTCTTTCTCAAGCTTTAAAGAAGATGGGGATGGTGGGGAAGAAGGTGGAGATGGTGGAGAAGAAGGTGGAAGTGGTGGGGTTGGAGAAAAAAGTGGAGATGGTGGGAGTGGTGGGTCATTACAATTCTCCCCCACTTATAAGGAATTCGTCCCCGAATTCATGGCATAAGCTGACGAAACTGATACACACCTGAGCAATCCGTTCAATTGTGACATCATCATCCATATGTCGAACATATGGCCGAAATCCTGTTAGCTAGAGAGCGGATGACGATGAGTAACTCATAGTCAATAAAAAGACAATTGGATTAGAAAGGAGTGATACCGAACGGAAAGATGCGATTTATTTTCATTTTCAAAATTCCCAAATCCCCGAAAATATTTTGAAATTGTCTAAAACCGTCAAAACCGAATAAAACCGAGTCTCCAAAATCGCCGTCCCGGGTCGGAGCCGGGACGGAACCCGCTCTGATGCCAAATTGTGACACCCCGATTTACATAATAAAATGTTACGATAAGTAAATAGCTCTGATACCAAAATGTGGCACCCACCACTTTTGAAATATAATAAATTGATAAAAGTGGAAATAAAATAATAATACAACTCAAATAATAATAATCTTCATATCATAATATAAAAGTCAATACGATACCAAAAGGCCTAAAAAACCCAACATCGATAACATCCGAAATATAAAATACGACATAAACCGAAAGTCTGAAATAGGAATAACATAAACGATAAAAGTCCAAAGGCCTAAAGGCCCGATAAAGATAAAAGCGGTAAAAACGATAGAAACCCAAAAGCCCAATAGCACCGGTCCGATAATCACTCCTGCTCGTCGGTCTCACCTGAAAGCGGGAAGAAGGAGGGGTGAGCAACAGGGGAGTTGCCCAGCGAGGTATGGGATGCTAAACCGCAAACCACAGACTGAGTTCATAGCACTACTAAAATGTAGGCCTAGCTCTAGCATGAAACAAACACAGTGCCTATTACACCACACATAACAATCAATATTCGGCTAGAGGACTAGCCGTTACAACTCATGCGCTTATAATACATAGCTACTCTCTGCACCACGCATCTCCTCATAAGGATATATACATATACTCGAAGCGTCGCTAGTACAGTCTGTCTCTGTACCCCCGCCCATCGTAGCGTCGAATGCAAACGTTTCTGCACCACGCCCCAAACAGTAGCGTCGAAGCTCAAACGTCTCTGAACTCACGCCCATACCACACCGTAACGTCGAAGCTCAGACATCTCTGAACTCACGCCCTCATCACATAGTCCCTACTCATAACTATGTATATACATATATATATAGCAGTTTTTAGCATCAATCATTTCACACAATCGTTGAATCCTCTATTATCCTAATTCCAGTTAACAATCAATATCAATAATGAACAAGCAAGACTCTCAAATAGACTCGATTCAAAGAGACGGATCCATGTTTCGAAACTAAACTTTCCATAATGGTAGTTTAAACTAGTTCGGGATTTAACGAAATAGCCCTCACCTTAGCAATGAAGAGAAGTGGTATATATGACCTCCAGCTGCTCAAATGGACTCCAAATCTGAAATCAGATCGAAATTTCGAGTCAGAACGCCTTTTGAACGGTTTAAAACGGGTATTTACGGAAAAGTCAACTCGCTGGTCAAAGGTCAATCCGGTCAACCCTTGACCAGAAATCAATTTGTCCTAACCGACCGGTTTACCCTAACCGAACCGAAATCAATTTAAACCGGCTAACCGATCGTTTAACCGAGTCAACCGAGTTGACTCACTGAGTTGACTCGGACGAGTTGACCGAGTCACCGGCGAGTTACCGGCGACGGTCAACGGCGGCAACAGCGGATATTCCGGCGGCGGGGGACGGTGGTCCGGCGGTGGCGACGTTTTCCGGCGGCGGCGCGTGTACCTCACGCGCGCGCAGAGGCGAAATTTCCGGAGGCGCGTGCGGCTTCGTCCGGACTCCGATTGAGGCATTTTTGGTGGCTACGAATTCGTCTCGACGAGAGGAACACGATGGTAGTCTTGGATTCACGAGATTCATCACGGTTAGGAAGTTATGGGCGATTTACTAAACGAAAACGAAACTGAGCTTAAGGAATGCGGTTTCCGGCGATTACCTAGGGTGTTTATCGGTGGTGGCAAGCTGAACGTGGTCACGGCGCACGGTTGCTCCGGCGACGAACTCAGGTGAGCTTTCTTCCTTCTTCTCCTTCTTCTCTCTCTCTTTCCCTCTCTCTCTCTCTCTTTCAAAAGCTTTAAAGAAGATGGGGATGGTGGGGAAGAAGGTGGAGATGGTGGAGAAGAAGGTGGAAGTGGTGGGGTTGGAGAAAAAAGTGGAGATGGTGGGAGTGGTGGGTCATTACAGTTTCATTCCAAAATAAAATTTTGAGTAAGAAATGATCATATCCACTTCATTTCTATTTTTTGATAAAGTAAAAATAGATTTACTCTATAAGAGCATCTCCAAAAAAGAACTCTATTTTGAAGTTTCCAAAACTTTATATTTGAAGTTTCAATGGGTTCTTCTCCAAAAGTAAAACTTCAAACCTAACTTCAAAATTATTTATATTTTACACTATAGTCCTTATATTTGTCATAGTTGATGTAAATTCATAAAACTTCTATAAATAACTAGTACATATATATAAATATTACAGAAATATTAATTAAAAAATCTTAAACTAAAATATAAAATTATAAATAAAAGTACATAATTAAATATTAAACTGCAAGCAAATACTACATTATTCCATAAAATTATTTCCGTAATGCTCCTATATATGATCAACTAGTGCATTTCGAAGTAAAAAATGATTCTCTTTATTTTTTATTTGTAAATTACGAGCCAAAAATTGTTGAAATCGGACATCCTCATAATATGGCCGCTGATAGTTTGATAGCATCAAACGAAAAAAATCCTTGATCTTTTAAACGAAAGTACAACAAGCAGGGAAAAAGGTCATGAGATAATTGAATAACGACTGCAAAATGAAGCAAAAAAATTAACTTTTAAAGAAGTAAAAGAGGAAAATAAAATATTGCTAAAAAAACTTAGCTTCTATCGATGATGTTAATATTCATGAATACATTCGACCTGAACAAGAAAGAATCGTACGAAAAATGCGTCAAGAGCAACAACAACAATCATGTTCGGTTACACAAAATTTGTTTGGACAATATTTTGGAGATTTGTGAGGTTCCAGAGCAAATTTACCAGACTATTAGTGTTGTTATAATATTTAAATTTGAGTAATAATTATGTCTTCATGTGTCTTTTTAATAAGTTTTTATTATGGTTTTTTGTATTATTCTTGTTGTTTAATTCTAGTTTTAAAATATTATAAATTTTGTTTTAAAATTTTTATTTAATTTCATGTGTAAACTTTAATTTATAAAACAAATTTGAAATATTTATGAGATATAAAAGATTTAAAGATTAAAACAATAAACAAAAAAATATTTAAAAATTATAAATATGATATATAATTGTAAGAACCAAAATACAAATAAAAAGATAAAAGTTCAAATTTGAAATGACTTAACCCATTTTAGCAAATCCTAATCAAAAGATATATTACAACACTTGGCCGACGTATTTTTTTTTTCCTTTTTGTTTCTATCACAATAAAGGGGGGTACACGTGAAGTAACGAGAAGACGAGAACGACCACAACTTTTATTTCTTACTGCTTAATTTTGCAAGAAAATAAAAACAGAAATGCTAACATCTAAAACTTGTGTTGCCAAAAATGTTGCCAAAACTGCTAACATGTATATCACCACAACTTTTGATGGCCGACCTGTTTTTTTCTCCTAATATTTATTAAAGAAGATAATATTAATGCTTAAAAATATCCTTACGATGCCACGTAATTTGGATTGTAGTCGGTCTAGTATCCTATAAAGGCATATCGGTTTAGTTTCAAATTCGGTTTGGTTTGGTTAATTTAGGTTTTATAAAACTCAACACAATTAAAACCAAAGTAGCTTTGGTTTGGGTTCGGTTTGGGTTTAATTTGGTTCGGTTTAGTTCGGTTTCGTTTAGATTTAGTTTGGTTTTCTTTAAGAATCTATGAAACAAAAAACAAGTTCGATGACAAAACTCTTAACCACATCAAAGGAAGAAATACATAATAAACAAATAGCAGACTATTTGTAATCTAATTAGCATAACAAAGTTTTATAAGCATTCCAAAACCTATTAACTAAACTATTTGCATCAACCTTTTTGTTTTTATTGATCCTATAATAACTGTTACATAATTTAGAGAATAAAAATTGGAGAAGATGAACGAAACGAGATTGCTACGATTTAGATGCTTATAGTTTTTAGGTTTTGTTTTCAGTACAATCTTTAGATATTAGGATTATTTGAATCATATTTGGATTTTAAAAAAAATATATGAAAGTTACGAAAAAATGAAAAACAAAACTTTAACTAAAATTTACAATATGTTTACATATATATATATATGTATATATATATTTATATATTTATTTATAGATAAAAATATATTGGATTATTGGTTTGGTTCGGTTTGAAGCTAAACCAAACCAAACCATTCGGGTTGAGTAAAACATGAACCAATTGGGTTATGTAAAAAGCACGGTTTGGTTTAGATCGGTTTAACTTCGGTTGGTTTGGTTTGGATCGGTTCGGTTTGGGTTTTTTGCCCACCCCTATATAAAACTATGATACTGTTGGAGAATAGATTATTACTCATCTCACTCTTGTTCCTCTTAAAACTCGTCCTTTGATTTCTCTAGTTCTCTTCAATGGCGATGTCATTCTCAGGAGCTGTTCTCAGTGGGATTAATTCTTCTTTCCCCAGCGGCGTAGCCAAGCAGAGCGGCGTTGGCGCCGTCAGATTTGGCCGGAAAACTGAGCTCGTTGTCGTCGCTCAGCGCAAGAAGTCGTTGATCTACGCCGAGAAAGGTGATGGAAACATTCTCGATGACATCAATGAGGCCACGTAAGTCTATGTTTAATTTCTCTTTTAGTACATCTTGTCTTGTGAATCTGTATATAATATTTACTAACCTAATCATGATAGTGTTTTGATAAATAACCCACCCTAGCCGGTTATGAAAGCGGTCGTTTGAAACATATACGTACACGATTTGCCTTCATAAAAGAACTTTATATTATTTAAAAAAAACTGTATTTTATTTAAAATTTTCTTGGAAAATATTTGAGAAACAAGATATTTTGAGTACCTCCCTTTAAAGTAAATCAATGACTAAAATTTCTTAAAATAAAAGGAAATTATCAAAACTAATGGTGTAGTCTTATCACGGAAATTTGTGTCCTAGAGCTAATTATATTTTAAACTATTCTAGTATAATTCAAGATAAATAGGTTCATAAACCATAATATATATATTGATCTCCCCTTGTTTGTTAAGCTTACATATTAGCCTCAAATATTTGAGCATTCAGTTAGATAATTCCATGTTGGCAATTGTGGATATATATTTAAAATCATTGGTCAATAATGAATCTGAATAAGTTTAGAGAGTTAATCTTTTAATTTTATCATTGAAAATTTGTATGTTTAGAGAAAATATTATATTTTAAATTATTAAAGAGACAGAGGTTCGTAAATCATAATACATAAATTGATCTTTCTTTTCATATTAGCCTCAAATATTTGAGAATCCAGTAAATTAAGATAATTCCATGTTGGTCAATAATGAAACATATACATAAACAGAAAGAGAGGTTCAGATTACGTGACAGACAAGACAAAGGAGGCGTTGAAAGATGGAGAGAAAGCAAAAGACTACGTTGATGAGAAAAACGATGAAGCCAAAGACACTGCATTGGATGAAGCTCAGAAAGTTTTGGATTATGTGAAGGAAAAAGGAAACGAAGCAGGAGAGGCTAAGGACACCACAAAGGCATGATGATTCAACCACTTAACTAGTATATATTAATATATATATATGTATCAATCCTTCATGTTTCATGTTTAATATATTACAATAAGATCAGTTTGTTTTTACTTCTATTTCACTATTTGAAATAAAAGATATGTTACTTAACTACTCATCATCATACTTTAAATCATTACCATACCGTAAGTTAGGTTATATCTTGATGATGTCTTCAAAGCATATTAATGAGAAACTGAATGCAAAAGAACTAACGGGGTATAAAAAAAAAAGAAAAGAACTTACGGTGTATTCCAACCACAAATTGTTTGGGTGTTGATGCGTGAAAGGCTTCCAACGAGAGATAGATTGATCCAATGGGGTATGAATGTCCCTCACTCTTGTTTGCTATGTGGTGCTAATGATGAAACCAGTGCACAGTTGTTCGTCATTTGTCCTTATTCGCTGGATGTTTGGTCGTCCTTCTTCAGACATAGGATTTATCTCCTCCATATTCTTTGACTGACATTATTATCTGGCTTAAAAGGAGAGTTTCGAACAAGGAGTTAAATTTGGTGTGCCTGCTCATTTTTCATGCTGTGGTTTTATTCTCTTTGGAAAGAAAGAAATGTCAGATTTCATTCCTATGTTAGTAGGCCGGCTATCACTTTGGTAAAGGAATTTCAACTCACTCTCAGAGCAAAGCTTTATGGTCTTGACATCAGTAACCGAGCCTCTCTTCCTCGCTCTTCCGCAAGCTCGTCTCCTCTCATCGAAACTTGGTTCAGATTTATCCAATTTTAGGCGCTTGTCTCTGTTTCAACCCTCAAGTGGTGTGGTTTGCTTCAATTGTGTTTCTCTTTTTGATGTTTGTTCCTTTTATGTTTGTTTGTCTGAACAACTTCTCAAACTTGCTCTTTTAGGAGAATAGAAGAGAAAATCAAAGTATTAAGAAAACAATAAAAAAGAACTTCTATGGATTTCAAAACTAAGTGAAGCTGCGCTATAACTTTATAAGAAACCAAGAACATGATCAAAACTTAGATACAAACACTGTGAAGCTTGGCGACTATTACTTTTAGGACATCCCCTAAAAATAGCTCAAAGGATCAAATCACCTAACATTAGTTAGGTATGTATCCATCTCTTCAATGAAATCTCATATAGCTGTAAAGGGGTGGGTAATACACTAATACATACTCTTTGGAAATGTAGAATAAAAACAGTAATCAAAGAATTATAACCAAAACAAAACAAAACATTATAGGAGCCTAGTCCCCAAGCACTTGAAGTTTCTCCTCTATATCCACCACTTGGGGCACCATATCCATCACCATAGCCTCCTCCTCCTTCTCCTTCACCGCCATAGTAATTGCTACCACCACCGCCTCCTCCTCTACTGTATGACCCTTATCTAAAAAATCATGGCCTCCAAACCAACCACCACCACGCCGGTTCCTACCACCACCAAAAGAGGAACGCGAGGCATATCGTGTGAGCCATTCAGGGACTTCCTGGTTAGCTTCTTGCATCAGCTCAGCGAGGGCGGTCTTGCCATGGAAGTGTTGACATCGTTAAAGAAGGCAGTTGCAAGTCCTGATTTGTCAGCACGTCCTGTCCGCCCAATACGGTGGACATAGTCATCAATGTCATTTGGTAGATCAAAGTTCACAACATGAGCCACGTGGGGAATGTCGAGACTCACGTGCTGCTACGTCTGTTGCAACCAGAATCGGTGTTCTTCCGCTCTTGAATCGGTGTCCTTCCAAAACACTAGTATATATTACTTGAATTTGTTTTAAAAAATTCGAATTTTATAATATTTTTAAGTTTTAGACAATTTATAAAAAAAGTATTTGAATATTTTTATTTATTTTTAGAAAGTTTAAAATTTAATATTTGAACATGTGAAATATTTTTCTTTTAAAATATGTTTTTTTTAACTTTTAAATATTTTTTTTTTATTTTATTATTAAAAACTGACACGTCACTACATTTTACATGTAAATGAATAGTTTTAGTTACATTTTTAATTTGATGAACAAATAAGTTAAGTTTAAAGTTTTTTGTGATACAAATGTTAGGTTGAAAGTTTAAAATGCTAATGAAAAACTTTAAAAGTTTAAAGTGTTAATGAATACCACTTTGAAGGTTTTTATGCAATTTTATGCAATTTTCTCAATTTTTAAGTTACCCATCTAGGTAAAAAAATATTTTAAACTATTTTGTCCAAGGTTCATGATTTCTTTGAATCGGTCCTGATGGCTTGGTTCTGATGTATCAGAAAATCGATGCACCACGCTAATATTTTGGACACAAAAAAAAAAATCAATATTATAGCATTCAGTGAAACGATTTAACCCATTTTTGCAAATCCTAATTGAAAAAACTAATCTTGCACCCGGTGACCGTTATATATGCAACTTTGTAAATATGGTTTGTAGTTTTTATTTAAGCCATTACACCATGTCTATTTAGAAGTTCCTGGTGGATATCTCTGAAAGTGACGTTAATTTATTTTTATTTATGTAATGGTATGCCTTTTGAAATTACAAAAATTGGTTTTACTAGATAAATATGTTGTTTAAAGGAAAAATAAATATAGAATTTTGAGATGGTATAAATACAAGTTTAAAGGGTTACAAATTTATTTATTTATATAATTAAAAAAAAAACAGTAAATCGTTCCCCGACGAGAAAATGTTAAATCACCGGTAGCCACAGACATCTGAGTGTAGTCTGATTCGAACTCAACTCGCTCACGTGGTTTCATATAATTAATATACAAACTGTAAACCTATGTTTGACTCAATTGTTTTTTAAGTTCTCTTTGTTTCTAAAAAGTTAACTCGTGTTTATTCACAATAATTTTAACAAAAATAAAATATTAAAAATAAGAAAAAAATGAATAGAGATTGTCATGAATCCTATGAAATACCATAAACCATATATCACTCTATAAGTGTGATCTTAATTTTCTTTTTAATTATTAAATTTTAACTATATATATAGTCAAATTATAAAAATTCAATACATTATATTTTTATATCTCTATTTTGAAAACTTTTTAGGCTTGCCATCATATACGTTTTTTTTGGGTAGATTTAGGTTCGCAAACCTAAACTAACATGTTGGCCGACGTATATTTTGTTTTTATCACAACAAAGGTGGTACACGTGAAGTAAGATAACGACCCACAACTCCGATTTCTTAGTGTTTAATTTTGCAAAAATAAAAGCAGAAATGCTAACATGTATATCACCACAAGTTTTGATGGCCGACCTGTTTTTTCAATAGTTACAGAAAATAACATCAATGCATTATAAAAAAAATTCTACGATGCCACGTGATTTGGATTGCAGTTGGTCTAGTATCTATAAAACTATGATACTATTGGAGAATAGATTATTACTCATCTCACTCTTGTTCCTATTAAAACCTCTCCTTTGATTTCTTTTGCTCGCTTTTGACACTTTAAAGAGAACTTTCATGGCTATGTCACTCTCAGGATCAGCTGTTCTCAGTGGGATTGGTTCTTCTTTCTCCAGCGGCGCAGCCAAGCAGAGCGGCATTGGCGCCGTCGGTTTTGGCCGGAAAACTGAGTTCGTCGTCGTCGCTCAGCGCAAGAAGTCGTTGATCTACGCCGATAAAGGTGACGGCAACATTCTGGATGACCTCAATGAAACCACGTAAGTCTATACTTATTCACCCAAAAACTCTCATATATATATTACTAAACCATGATATTACAATATCATTCAAGAATCAAGATATAGAGGTTCATAAACCATAATATATAATCGATATCTCTTTTATTTTTTTAGTTTACATATTGCCTCAAATATTTGAAAATTAAGTAAGATACTTCCATGTTAGCCAATGTAGATATACGTTTTGTCAACAATGAATCTGAATATACACATGCATGAACAGAAAGAGAGCTTCGGATTACGCGACGGAGAAGACAAAGGAGGCGTTGAAACATGGCGAGGAAGCAAAAGACTACGTTGTTGATAAGAACGTTGAAGCCAAAGACACTGCAGTGGATGAAGCTCAGAAAGCTTTGGATTATGTGAAGGCAAAAGGAAACGAAGCTGGGAACAAAGTTGCCGAGTTTGTTGAGGGTAAAGCAGGAGAGGCTAAGGACGCCACAAAAGCATGATGCTTCAACCACTTAACTCGTAGATATATATGTATCTTATCCTTCTTGTCTCATGTTTGATACTTTACAATAAGATCAGTTTGTTTAAAACTTCTATTTCACTAGTTGAAATAAAGATATGTTACTTAACTACTCACCATTATATCTTGATGATGTCTTCAAAGTATATCAATGGGAAACTTAATAAAAGAGAACTTTTGTGGATTTCAAAACTTGGTGGAGTTGCACAATAACTCTATAGGAAACCAAGAACATGATCAAAACTTGGATGCACAAACATTGTGAAACTTGGGGACTGTTACTTTTAGGACATCCCCTAAAAATAGCAAAGATCAAATCACCTAAAGCAGCAACACTAGTTATGCATCCATCTCTTGAATGAAATCACATATGTGTGTAAGGGGTAAAAGTTTTAACCAAACCAAAACAAAACACTAGGGACTTTAGTCCTAAGCACTTGGAGTTTTTCCGCCATATACACCACTAGGAGCACCATATCCACCACCATTGCCTCCTCCTCTACCGCCATAGTAGTTGCTACCTCCTCTACTGTATGTAGGGATGTTAATTACATGGTTAGGGCCTATTTTAATCAAGGGTTAAGACTGGTACAAGAGTCAGTCCATTTAATTTTCATGCTTGTCAATAACTCTTGTATGTCAAATTTCACCAAAATTTACATGTTTAAAAAAAATTCGTATATGATTCATATAAATAGAAAAGCTCTCCTTTATTCATTTTTGTCTTCAAATGCTAAGCATGGAATTAAAAAAACAAAGTTTACATGCTATTTTTATTCAATTATTCATAATTGTGACAGAACAAAACACATCAGTTACATCACTCGTTGCTATTCTCATCTCCTGAGTCTCCTCCACCTCAAACACTGTTGCTCCACTCTGCAATAACAAAGAAAGAGTGAACAAAACTAACACCTGTCTCAAACCAAGAATACATTCACGAGTATGATACATTGATACTACATACTACAGTCTACAAGTTACAAGCTTTAGTTCATTACTACTAGTAATTTACTAGTCTACAGAACACACCCCCCAAGTGAACAAAACTGAGACCAGTCCGTGAATGCATACTAGTCTACAACTATACAAGTTCATTACAACTATACATGTTCATTACCAAAACTAAGACCAGTCCTGCTCTTCCGTGTCTAACGCCATCACCAGTATATAGGAACCATGCTCTTCAGTGTTTGACTAGGTACTTTAGTGTTTTAGTTTAACTTTTCACTAGGTAGTAACCCGCTGAGGTACCTATATAAATGTTGAAATTATATATTTTGATTATGTATAACATAGTGTTTTTTTTACATTAAACCACATTATCGGTTATTGAATGTTAAGGATATAATATGTTTGTAAAAGCCATGAGTCAATACTAAATAATACAATACAAACATAAGTTTCCTTGGGCCATATGTGGATTTGCGGCTTACACCATTTGTTGATTCCTATTTTTTCTTTAATTTTCTCTCAAAAAAATGAAAAGAACATTCCTCGATAAAAGAAAGCAAAAAAGGATTTAGGATTCTTATTGATTGGTCCTTTTCGATTGACGTGAGCAATTTGATTCCTGTTGTAAAATCAAAAATGTATCAAATATTTTTTTCACTAAGCTTTCTTTTATCTAATTTCAATTAAGTGAACATAAATGGATTTTAGAATTACGTATCTGCGAAAACATTCACGACAAACGAACTCATATGTTCGTGAGTTCGTTCGCCGTGAATGTTTTCGCAGATTCTTGTATGTTGGTGTAATGTACTCATTACCTAAGAAAACATTCAAGGTTCGAGGTCTTTAAAAACGATCAGTGTGTTCTGAGCATCTTTGTTTTGCGTACCAATTGTAAATGTTTATGACTATCTCCATAGTGTTTATCTAAGTAACTTGCCTTACTTAAATTAAACATGGCTGACCAACGTTAAATGTGAACTGCTCATCTTTTTTTTTGCAATAAATAAAAGAATATTGTCATTCTCTCTCTTTAAAGACTTCTAACCTTGTAACTTTTGTCCATAGTAGTAGATACACGAAACATATCGATCCTTTTTAGTTATGCCACTGCATCTTAGTTATAGATATTCTCTTTTGTGACACTTCATTGTTTTATTTTGTCTTTTGATTAACGTTCCATACATAAAGTTTTGATAAGTCTCACCCGTATCACGTAAACGTGTTATTGCTGCAAAAAAAATTTCAACAGCGCATTCTTTAAAAGGGAAGTCTTTGTTTGCATTAAAGTCACAATTTTGGTGAGAAACGTTCTCTGCGTGACACCTCAGCTTTTTGCAAAATAAAAGCTTCTAGTGATGTTACATCAGACACCTTACCAATAAACATTTAAAGTAAGTTTTAAAAGTGTTTCTCCTTTACTATATAGGGGATGTTGTAAATGAAATGTATATTAACTCTTTACTGGATCGAACTTGACAGATTGTAAATCTTCCAAAGCCGCCAGCATATATAAATTTGTAGACGTTGACGGAGTGTACAATGTCCATTATGCCAACTTATACACGATGTTCATAGAGCAGTTGCTGGCATTTTATCTGCCTTTTTGTATTGTCTCTATTTGTTTTATTATCATTGACATTCTGGTTCTTCTCGTTAGTTAATGTAATAATTTTGATCTATTTCATTCTTGTCTTAGCTTCTTGACTAATGGTGGTATATCACTTGTTTTATTATTATAGATAAAAAATTGATATATCACATATAAAAGTTAATTAAATAAATAAAAAAGTGGTATGAGATCATTCATTGATAAAAAATATAAAAAGTAACAAATACAAAGTAGTAAAATATAAAAGATGAATCCAAAAGGAGAAACCATAAGTATTGCGCTTCAAACAGTTAGTAAGCAATGGTAGTTTTATTGCATTTTGAAAATTAAGGAAATTTCATTTATTCTTAAAAGAATTAATGCAAGACAAAAAATATATATGAAAGAATCAAAAAAAAAAGAGTGAAGTAATACAAGTAAAAAGAAAATTTAACCAATAAATATTTAAAATAATTATCATCCTATTATGTTGAAGAATCCTATATGATTCAAATTAATTCAAAATGATTTTCATTTTGTATGTGTTTTATGAAAAATCAAAATTTATAATATTAAACAAAATAGCATATGTTTTATCCTGAAATGCAAACTCATGATATTTTTAAAATGTTTTATCTTAAAAGTTAAACATGTTCTTTTTTTCAAAAATATAGTTTCTACTATTCTTTCTAGACTAACATAAAGTACCAAAATTTCTACATTTTGCTGTTAAAAGTGATACAATCTTGACTTGAACAACTATTGTACATCTAACCAAATTTTTTCACATACATATCAAAATAAAAAGAATGTATGAAGCCAAATACTTGTAATGATTTTGATAATAGATGTTTGATGTGTATTGAATCAAATATTTTGAAAATGCTATTTAATACTGAATTGGATTATGACTGCATGGATTTAAAGTTGGATTTCCACATTGATTAAACCTGATTTCATCAACAATCTTCATGGCTAGTGAATGTCAACTTTTCAAAAAAAAAATCACATTAGATCATATTTTTATCTTCCCGGCCCTTATAACAACAACGATTAGATTTGTTCTCCACCCCTATACCTAAATCGGATCAAGATAAAGGAATACAAAAACCATATAGTTGTTTGATAGTGAACATATGATAAATGGTCGATGCATCCAAATTCAAAAATGATCTGATCAAAACTCATGGCAGTTCAAGCTCAAAAACAATCACAATCAAACAATTTTGTTCACTTTATCTGATTTTTTTTCAACATATGTTTCAAGTATCTAAACATTTTGCCTACAACTTTGAGATACATATCAAAAATGGAAAGAGAACTGACACACAAAATTGAATTAAGAATACAATTGGTATAAGTTCATTCACCAATAAAAACTATTAAAATATATAAAAAGCAATAAATATGAAAGGTACATTGTGAAGGAGTAACCATAAATATTCGTTTGAAACAATTAGTTACCAATAGTGCTTCTGTTCAAATTTTAAAACTTAAAAAATATCTTAATGAAAACAAGACGAGAAAAATAAGAAAAGAATGGCGAAACAAGAAAGAAAACTTATTCAAATCACTTGAAATAATTATGGTGAAGAATCCTCTATGGATCAAACTAATTCAAAAGAAATTTCAATTAGTATCAGTTTCATGGAATATCAAAATTTATGACATCAAATAAAATAGCATATGTTCATCCTGAAAATGAAACTCATGTTTTGTTGTATGTACTGAAGTTTTTCAGTTAACTTATTATAGTTTATGTGCTTTACATTTGTGAATTCAAGCTCAACATGCTGAGTGTAGATCGTGATTCAGGTTTGTATACTAAGAGAGTATAAAAGTAAATGCGCCAGCAGCTATATGAACAGTGCAAACAAACAACCAAAGAAGTTTCAAAGATATCACTAATCTCATAACATAAAAAATTTCTCAACGAAATGTTTAGCTTACAACTAAGAGAGAGAGGTTTCGTTGTGAGTTTGAAGCTGTTTTAAACCCAAGAAATCAGCAACGTTTAGCCTATAACTAAGATACCAAGATAATGAGCACGTTGAGCGAACTTGTATTGTGTCTTAGAAAGGAGAAAATTGGTGAACAAAGAAGGACTTTAACAGATTTCTTCAGGTCACTGCTCAATGTACAAAGATATTCATACGTTGGTAGAGCTTATATGGGACCTGTAGAAAAGAAAAAAAAAAGAAAAAAAAAGGACCGTGTCAAAACGACATATTTCAGGAAGGAACGGAGGAGAAAACTGATAAATGAGAACATACATCAAAATGGCTAGAGAGAACCAAACACATTGAAGCGGTTTAAATAGACATACTTTGGTAATAACCACTGCTGAAAGAGTACTCACTGACACTTAACCTGACTGGATTTGTCGTCTGTGATGACCCATTTGAGTATAGGTTCTTAAGGTGACACTGAGGTATATAATCAAAAACTGGAGTGACATATTTTTCTAAGACCTAAAGTTTTGCTCAACATGTTCAACCAACAACAGGCAAAAACAAAACAAAAAAGCAGCAGATAAGATAAAAGCAAAGTAAGTAAAGGGTTACCGAGAATATACCGATGCCACTCTCCCTCAGATTGGAACTCTGAAGTCTTCTGATTCGTCAAGCTAACTAGACCTCTGTACTCAGTCACCATCTCAGGTAGGAGCCTAGCATACATGTCACTCCACAGTTTTCTTATCATTGTGTGAAGTTCCAGGTCTCTTAGGACGATCTTCAACTTTTTTTTTGCAGAAAGGAACAACATTGAGCAACGCAGTATCATCAATCAAATCGATCTTCACAGATCCACCAACAAAAGCATTGTCCTTAAGTCTCTCTCTTTCCACCTTCTGACGCTGATCTTTAGAGCCGTTCCCATTCGTTTCGATCTTATGGAAATAAGAAGCCATAGCTAGAGTGTGTCCACATCATCAGTTTCGATATCAGCTGACGATCTTCTCTTCTCTACAACATGGGAGTCGAGTCGCTCTCTACCGGCGGTAAAGAAACGAACTGCCCCTAAAGAGCATCATTATCCATAAAAACTCATAAGGGTTTCATAATTTTTTTTTTTGTTCTGATTTAAAAAAAAAAAATTAAAAAGTGAATCAATCGCGAGCCGCCGTGTGTGTCAATGAGACTCGTGAACAGTTGAAAAAATTTTAGAATCGATTATTCACACTTTTGTGCGATAAAGGTGGCATAAGATCAGTTAAATAAGCTCGAACCGGTTTTATTAAACCCGATGATGCGGAAAACAAACCCGGTTATATGATTTCCTCTCCTACCCGTACCGGTGCCGATTTTAATAAAGCCGGGGTATTATGGTAAAATCCAAGAATACAGCTCGAAAGCTACAAACCACTCGCTTCTCTTTTCACGCGCCATCTCTTCTTCTTCACTGCGCGAGAGAGAGAGAGAGAGAGAGAGAGAGGGAAAAAGCGAAGAATACGCAGATTCAATCCAATTTAGGGTTAGAGATTCTTCTAATTTGGAAACCTAATCCTGGTCCCAGATCGGACGAAGACGAAGGAGTAACGAGAATGGGCGCGAATTCGATACCGACGGACGCAACCATTGATCTCGATGAGCAGATCTCCCAGCTCATGCAGTGCAAGCCCCTCTCCGAGCAACAGGTGCCCGCCACTCTCTCCGTAGATGATAAGCTCTTCCTTTGCCCTTTGACATTTTCTTCTACTTGGACTCGGGTTGTATCGAATGATTGGATCTGTTAGAGCTTTTTTATCGGATTTAATTTGGGATATTCTCGAGACCCTTTCGGAAAATGTTAGATCTTGACGTATGGGGTTAGTTTGATAATGAGTTTGGCTAAAGCTTGTATTTTTATGTGCCTGGTAATGTGGGTTCTGCTGACTGCGTTGACACTTCTTGCTATGGAGCTGGTTATTTGATGTAGATGATAAGGTTTTTGATTACTTTGCATCATACCTGACCTTTTTTTTTGCGATTGATTTTCCCTGTTTGCTCTGTGTGCCAAGTAGATTTCTCTAAGTATACATATCCAAGTCATGAATATCATATGCTACCTTGTTTTTGTTTCCTTTAGGTTAGATCATTATGCGAGAAAGCCAAGGAGATCTTAATGGATGAAAGCAACGTTCAGGTTTGGTGATTGTATTTTCAATGTCGTAGACTGTGGCATTACACATGAATTCACTCTTTCAACTTTTTCTTGCAATGTAGCCTGTGAAAAGCCCTGTGACAATCTGCGGTGATATTCATGGACAGTTCCATGATCTTGCAGAACTTTTCCGTATTGGGGGAATGGTAACATCTCTTAATTACCCTTTTCGTGTATTTTGGATCTGGTGCTTTTTTTGTATTAGCTCTATAAGTTTCGTTTTTCGTCTCTTTTGCAGTGCCCTGATACCAATTACCTGTTTATGGGAGATTATGTTGACCGTGGTTATTATTCTGTTGAAACTGTTACGGTACTGACGACTTCTTTTTTTTTTGGGTCGGAATATGAAGCATGTTGATACTCTTTCTTCTTTTTACAGCTGTTAGTCGCCTTGAAGTTGCGATACCCTCAGCGAATCACCATTCTTAGAGGAAACCATGAAAGTCGTCAGGTAGAGTTATGCTTTATTATCGTCTCTCCACACCTTTTTCCACTTTTGTTGTTGGCACACATGTTTCTCATAAAATATTCTTCTTCTCTTCAACAGACATTTGTACTCATTAGTTTGGTGATTACTACTTTCTGCCATTCTACTTTCTTATCTGACGCATGCTTTCCTTCTTTTTTCTTATGTCTGGCAGATCACTCAGGTTTATGGATTTTATGATGAATGTCTGCGAAAGTGAGTCCTCTGCAGAAATCCTTCTTCTCTAGCTGCTGTTAGTTGCATGCAAGTAATTTGTGTCATCATTCGCATTGCTCTCGTCCTTATTTTTTTCGGTTGCTACATGTGTATTGGTGTGGTAGTATGTCAAAACCGTCTTACATTTTTATTTCCTCCCTCACCTAGCTGTTTCTATTAAACCTTTAAGCTTGTGATTACTTTCTTATAACACTCTTATGCTTATTATCTTGCACATCCAAGTTGAAGCTTATTAACCTCTAAATCTAGATAGGCATTTGATTAATTTGGGTTGTAGATTTTGCCATTTATTTAGCCAATGTTGCTTTCCTTGCAGGTACGGCAACGCAAATGTTTGGAAAATCTTTACAGACCTCTTCGATTATTTCCCACTGACAGCCTTGGTTAGTGCCTATCATGTTTCACACCTTTCTTCCTCTTTGATGACCTTGGTGTTCACATTAGTATTAAGTCCTAGATTCTCTTAATATAGACTGATCCTTTGTCTTGTACTAGCAATGTTCTTTTGAACTGAAGATTGATTTTCTATTTTGTCGTTATATTTATTTTGCTAGTGTCACATCTATTGCAAGACGTTAGTATTTTGAAAATCCAAAGTACAGAAGATCTTATGTATGGAAGATTACACGTATGACTTATCTGACTAAAATGGTGTTTTCAATACATTCTTTAGATATCAAATCGTCACATGTTATTCTATTGCAGGTTGAGTCAGAAATATTTTGCCTTCATGGTGGATTGTCTCCATCTATCGAGACACTTGACAACATAAGGAACTTTGATCGAGTTCAAGAAGTTCCCCATGAAGGGCCGATGTGTGACTTATTATGGTCTGACCCTGATGACCGTTGTGGTTGGGGCATCTCTCCTCGTGGTGCCGGATATACATTTGGCCAGGTAATTACAAATCTCTCTGACTCTCTCCTTTTAAACCAAGTGCCTAATTTACTATTGTCTTTTTCATTTTGTTACCATAGGACATATCTGAACAGTTCAATCACTCAAACAGCTTAAAGCTGATTGCCCGAGCTCATCAGCTGGTTATGGATGGATACAACTGGGCTCATGTAATAATAATTTAACTCAACCCTTCGATATTCCTTCCGTCCATGGTTTGCGAGGCTTAAGATCTTTGCTCACTATAATATTTTTTTCCCGTGTACAGGAGCAAAAGGTGGTAACTATCTTCAGTGCACCAAACTACTGTTACCGTTGTGGGAACATGGCTTCGATTCTTGAGGTTGATGACTGCAGGAACCACAGCTTCATTCAGGTCTTGCCTCAAAACCCAGATGTCTTTTCTGCTAACGAAATTAGTGTTGAAGGAAAAAACTAACTAAAGTAAAAAATTGTGTGCAGTTTGAACCAGCACCGAGGAGAGGAGAACCAGACGTTACTAGAAGAACACCAGATTATTTCCTCTGATCACTGGACACAGAATCATCTCAGCAGCTGCCTCCACAACTGAAAAGGTCACAGTTGGTTGGTAACTCAAGAAATGTGTTTTAAGTTCCAACTTAGTCCCACCACCAGAATATAGTGTGTATTGTAGGCGAAGAAGGTCCTCTCTTATCTTCCTCTTAACCAAGAAAAAAAAAAGAGAGGTCAATGGACTGACTCGACAGTACCCCATCATACACATTGTTTGATTGATGTTATTAGCTTATTTCTTTTTTTTTCTGTGAATCAGAATGTGTTTTTTCATGTTAAAGAGATCTTTTTGTTTCGTATAATTCTTTTGGAGATTTCACTATTTTTTAGTTTACAAATCCAAAGAAGCCTTTTTCATTGGAACTCATAAACATGCGTCTAACCGAAAGTGTACATGATAAACTGATTGAGAGTGACCCTCAAACTTAACAAGCATGCATAAAATGACTCTATCTCGGACTCGTCTCCAACGCGTGCCAAAATGAAAACAAATTTGCACTGTTAAGTTATTGAATCTTTTTTGACCAAAAAAGAAGAAGTTATTGGATCCTTTTTCTCAAAAAAAAAAATTTATTAGATCTTTTTTGTTCTAAAGTTATTGGTAAACAAAAATGCTAGTTTTTCTGCGAAAATGAATGTTTTTATTAAATTAGAAAATAAAGTAGTGGTTGTAGACAACATTTAGGTGTTACCCTTATAAATTATGGGTGGATGACATAGAAGCCCTAATAATATATTTGTTAGAGATATACATATTTCGGCACGGCACGATGCATCCATCAGATATTCACCGACGAATAGCATTGTGCTATTTCATATTTGATATCTTTTAAAAAAGAAAACAAAATATTATCAAATTATATTATGTTTTTAAAATAAAAAGGTAAAACAAAATAAATAAAAAAATAGTAATAATTACAAAAAATAAAAAATTTTTAAAAATTATATTTTTAACATCGTCAGCAAACATTAAACCCAAAATCGTAATTCCTAAACCCTAAATCCTTTGGATAAATCTTAAATTCTAAATCAAAAACACTAAACACTAAAACACTCAAGGGTTTAGGGTTTAAGATTTAAGGTTTATGGTTTAGTGTTTTAGTGTTTAGTGTTTTAGTGTTTTTTATTTAGAGTTTAGAATTTATCCAAGGGTTTAGGGTTTATGGATTAGAATTTAAGGTTTAGTGTTTTGCTGACGACGTTAAAAATATTTTTTTTTTATTTTTTTTGTTTGTAATTACTACTATTTTTTTTTACTTTTTTTATTTTAAAAACATAATATAATTTGACTATATTTTGTTTCCTTTTTGAAAGATATCGAATATGAAATAACTCAATCCTATTGGTTGGTTCACCCTAGGTCTAGGTTCAGTTATTGAAAATATTGGAGGAGGCATAATTGGTCTCTGATACTCTGGTAAAAGGAAAAAGGAAAAAACAAACAAAAACAAACAAAAAATATCCACAAATATTTTGAACCTGTCAATATAAAACAAAAAAAAAGTCCACAAATCGACCTAATATATCACTCATTTACTCATATAATCATATCATGGATCCAGACCTTAACAATTGCTAAAATGAAGACATCAGTACTTCCAACATGATTTACTAGTTTATCTTCGCTTAGATAATTATCCAACTTCAAATATATCAAATATAATCTCTTCCCATCAAATTTTTCATACACCATTCTAGTAGTAATAATACTCAAACTTGCTCCATTGCCTTCTGACTTGTTTGACCTTCCATGTGGTTAATATACATCTACATGAAAATGGAGATAACAAATATATTAGTATACTAAAAGTATTATACAGATAATAGAAAAAAAAACTATATTGATAAAAATATGGTGGTAAATAAAACAATAACGAATCAATGGCAATATAACACAAAACAATAGAGAAGTGAAGAGAAAAATAATACAACTAGACTTGTGAAAGTTTAAGGTATGAGTAATTAAGAAGGGACTTCCATTCTTTATATTGAGAAGTTTGAGGAGGAATTATATATTCGCAAATATTTAACATTCGCAAATATTTAACATTCGTTAATGTGTATACTTTGGCTAATCAATATAACGTTTTTATTTAAGCGTGTTCTCAGTAAACTGTATGATATTATAGTTTATGTACAGATATCACATATTTTTTATCATGTTACTAATTCCAAAATCTTTTCTTTTTTGCTATTAGTAACCAAATTGACCCTCTCCTACTTATATATATGCATCTCGTATATGACACGCTACACACGCAAAGGGTTGACTTTCTTTTGGGAGTAAACGAATAGTTGTTTATTTAGAAAATTACAAAATAACAAAAAAACTGATAAATAATTGTGAAACAACTAGTATATAGAAAACGAGTGAAAGAAAAAAGGAAGAAAAAAACAGAAACGTCCTTATCATTTGCTAGGTCAATTCTATAGAACAATAGATATTTAAAAGATGCCAACAAGAAGACCCAGAATTAATGAAGCCGCCCGAAAGGATATTATATATATATATATATATATATTGGTAATAATTCGAAGAGAAAAACGTTCAACATAGAACACAAAACATGTTTGACATCCCCAAAAATAAAAATTCTCAAGAAAAAAGAAATGAGAAGTATGTCAAACTACGATCGTTTGTACACTTTAGTCTTAATTATGTTACCTGCTTTATCAATCTCTACCAACACTCTGTCGTCCACAGAATCTCTCACTGTCGGAAGCAACAAAACCATCGTATCTTCTGGCGAAACCTTCGAGCTTGGTTTCTTCAATCTCCCCTCAAGCTCTCGTTGGTATCTCGGGATTTGGTACAAGAAGATCCCTACGAGAACTTACGTGTGGGTTGCGAACAGAGACAACCCTCTCTCTAACTCCAACGGAACTCTCAGAATCTCCGACAACAACCTCGTCATGTTTGACCAATCCGGAACACCTGTTTGGTCAACCAATCGGACCAGAGGAGACGCGGGATCTCCACTGGTTGCGGAGCTCCTCGATAACGGTAACTTCGTGCTCAGACACTGGAACAATAGCGATCAGGATGTGTTCTTGTGGCAGAGTTTCGATTTTCTGACGGATACTCTACTCCCGGAGATGAAGTTGGGTTGGGATCGCAAAACCGGATTGAACAGACACTTGAGATCTTGGAGAAACCCAGATGATCCGTCGAGCGGAGATTTCTCGACGAAACTAGAAACCACCAGAGGATTCCCTGAGTTTTACGCATGGAACAGAGACGAGATAATCTACAGGAGTGGTCCGTGGAGTGGGAACCGGTTCGGAAGTGACGTACTCGACATGAAACCGATCGATTACTTAGGTTTCAATTTCACAGCGGATAACGAACAGGTGACTTACTCGTACCGAATCACCAAACCTGACGTTTACTCGAGAGTCATCCTAAGCTCCGCGGGGTTATTACAGCGGTTCACTTGGATCGAGACGGAACAGAGTTGGAGACAGTTGTGGTATTTACCAAGGGACCTATGCGATGACTACAGAGAGTGTGGTGATTACGGTTACTGCGATTTGAACACTTCGCCGGTTTGTAACTGTATCCAAGGGTTTGAGACGAGGAATAACCAAACAGCTGGTTGCGCGAGGAAGACGAGGCTGAGCTGTGGCGGTAAAGATGGTTTTGTGCGGTTGAAGAAGATGAAGTTGCCGGATACTACGGTGACAGTTGTGGACAGTGGGGTTGGGTTGAAAGAATGTGAAGAGAGGTGTTTGAAGGATTGTAACTGCACGGCGTTCGCTAATATGGATATTCGTAACGGAGGATCAGGTTGTGTGATTTGGAAGGGTGATATTTTCGATATCCGAAACTTTCCTAATGGAGGTCAGGATCTCTACGTCAGACTAGCCGCTGCTGATCTCGGTTAGTTCTTTGTCCTTCGCATTTTATAAAGTGTCTTTTTCGGTTTTCTTGTTGATTAAAAAGTTTATGAACCAAAGTCGTATGAAAAGTTTATGAGCCTAAGTCGTATGGAGTTTGTGAATACTCTCACGAAGGGACCAAAGATAGGTTCCAACTTTAAAAAAAAATGGTTTTACCTCTTATTTTCCGGGAACCGGCACAATGTAAATAGTCCATTCTAACAAAAATTGAATCTGAGTGGCGTAGTGCCTACTAGACACTCATTTACCACTAGATCAACAGCTTGTTGCTGATTGGTTCCAACTTCCAAATGCAGCGTAGGTTTTGTGCAGCGCTTATATTACTGACAGGGAAGAGCAAACCGACCAAGATTAGTATTGTTTACGAAGTTATGTTTAGGTTTTACCATTTTCTTGGATACAATGCAACAGTCCATGACAATTATATTCTGGTTGTTTTTTCATATAATGTTTAGTCATAGAATATCAAGTTTACACTGGTGGGGCTTTTTTTTTTTCATTATTACTTAGAAGAAAATATATTCCCTTGCTTTTTTTGTAACAGTGGACAAGAGAGGCAAGAGGGGAAAAATCATAGCTTTGAGTATTGGAGTGACCATTTTTCTTCTTTTATGTTTCATTATCTTCCGGTTTTGGAAAAAGAAGCAGAAGCGATCAATAGCAATTCAAACACCTATTGGTAAATCAATAAATTTTATTTTCCTTTAGTTTTGTCAATATAATTTCGAAATTCAATATGTGTTGATTTTGCTGTCTGGATGAAACAGTTGATGAAGGGAGAATCGAAGATTCACTGATGAATGAACTGGCAATAACAAGCAGGCGCTACATATCCAGAGAAAACAAAACTGATGATGATCTAGAGCTTTCATTGATGGAGTTTGAAGTTGTTGCCTTGGCAACAAACAATTTTTCTAACGCCAACAAGCTTGGAAGAGGTGGTTTCGGTACTGTTTACAAGGTAAAAAAAAAGTGTTTCAGAACTTACTGAAAATCTATCACCGCACAAGGGTTTCATTGTATTAATTAAATGTATGGACCTAATAGGGAAGGTTACTTGATGGGAAAGAAATTGCGGTAAAAAGACTATCCAAAATGTCTTTACAAGGGACTGATGAATTCAAGAACGAGGTTAAACTAATTGCGAGGCTTCAGCACATAAACCTTGTCCGACTTATTGGTTGTTGCATCGATAAGGGGGAGAAGATGTTGATCTATGAGTACTTGGAGAATCTAAGCCTTGATTCTCATATCTTTGGTTAGTGACTCAAATTAAACAGCTTCTATTCTAAACAAGATAACACGTTTTTTGGTTTTGGTTTGATTTGTAGACATAACCCGACGCTCTAACTTAAATTGGCAAATGAGATTTGATATTACCAATGGTATTGCTAGAGGACTTGTATATCTTCACCGAGATTCACGTTTTATGATTATCCATAGAGACTTGAAAGCAAGTAATGTGTTGCTTGATAAAAATATGACTCCGAAGATCTCGGATTTCGGAATGGCCAGGATCTTTGGAAGGGATGATGCTGAAGCTAATACGAGGAAGGTGGTAGGAACTTAGTAAGCAATCATTTTCCAAAACAATAAATTATATATATATATATATATATATATGAGCTTTTTGTCTTTAATCTCAGTTCGAAAGAAGACATATGAGTTAAATCTTTGTTATGCAGCGGTTACATGTCTCCAGAATATGCAATGGACGGGATATTCTCGATGAAGTCGGATGTTTTCAGCTTTGGGGTTTTGCTCCTCGAGATTATAAGTGGCAAGAAAAATAACGGATTCTACAACTCAAACCATGACCTTAATCTCCTCGCCTTTGTAAGATAAGAACAACTTGAAATCGATATAGTTCTGATGATTACACTAAAAAAAAAACATTTCATCTTTTATGCACAGGTGTGGAGGAAATGGAAGGAAGGAAAATGGCTAGAGATCCTAGACCCGATCATCATAGATTCTTCATCGTCAACGTGCCAGGCACATGAAATCTTAAGATGCATACAAATTGGTCTCTTGTGTGTTCAAGAACGTGCTGAAGACAGGCCAGTGATGGCTTCAGTAATGGTGATGATTGGAAGCGAAACTATGGCTATTCCTGAGCCTAAACGGCCGGGTTTTTGCGTTGGGAGAAATCCTCTTGAGATTGATTCCTCGTCAAGTACACAGGGCAACGATGAATGTACAGTGAACCAAGTAACACTCTCGGTCATTGACGCTCGATAGTTTTTGAGCATTACCCACTCACTATGTTTATATGCATGTTATTTTCGATGCAAGTATGAATAGCAAAGTTTTACTACATGATTCGATACCATGCTCTTTAAACTTTGAATTTACTAATTTAGACGAAGATTCACTACATAGTTTGTAGAATTTTGATTTAAATCGAAAACTACTAAAATAACTATCGAGACGAAGACCAAAGCATAAATTTACATGATAGGCTTATATAAAACAGCAATATGCACTTTTAGTTTAAAATAGTTAGGCAATTTTCAGATGTCGAAGTTACTGGGAAACTTACATTAGTTATTTGTTGGATACGGAGTAGACGTGTTTTTTTTTTTTTTTGTTACAGGCATGCTGCCAACTGAAAGCCATCGGAAAAAATTATAGATAGTGAGTTGGCAAAATAGCAACTTACAAGTATGAAATTAGGTGATTGGACCATTTATAATTTTAATTGGTAAATAGGTCATTTAGTAAAAGAGAGAAATGAATCCTGACTGTTTTGGATTTTTGATCTATGAACTTGTGTCTAACCGAAAGTGTACAGGATAAACTAAACGGGAGTGATTTTCAGATTCGTTTCCAACGCGCGCGTGTAAGTGATCCTAACACTCGGTGATTATTCTAAAATTTGAGAAATGTTTTTTTGGGCCCCGAAAGTGTATGACCAAAATGAAAATAAATGTATATACCGTCGGAGAAATATTCTAATATAACATTAAAAAATTTTTTTGTCGCAAATATATCTTTAATGTTAACTAGGACTAATCCAAACTTTAGAGTTTAGAGTTAAGGTGTGGAGATTTAGGATTGAAGTTTAAAATTTTATAAAATACAAAATAAATATTAAAATTTTGAAAATAAAAATTTGAAAAATAATTTCAAAAAGTATTTTCGAATTATAAAAAGAAAATTTGAAAAGAAAAAAATATTCAAAAAAATAATTTTTAAAAAAAGTTATAAAAAAGTTCGAATTTGAAAACATATAATCTGAAACTATAAATTTTTTTTTTTTTATATATCTAGGATATTAGGGTCATTTTTTTTTTAGAGTCTATTTTGTGATAAAAACTTAAAAATTATAGAATTATCGTATCTATTAAGTTATTGGTTTTTTTTGTTCTAAAGTTATTGGTAAACAATGATTTGGACTTTCCGGTAAAAACAAATATTCTTATCAAAACTATACTAAAAGCAGCATATAAGGCTCTATGGAGGTGTCCACGTCGGATGATATATTCAACCAGTCATATTAC
Source organism: Brassica napus (assembly GCF_020379485.1). Taxonomy (NCBI): domain Eukaryota; kingdom Viridiplantae; phylum Streptophyta; class Magnoliopsida; order Brassicales; family Brassicaceae; genus Brassica; species Brassica napus. Next base: position 14,580,229 of record NC_063446.1, read on the forward strand.
ACAAAACGGCCACGTCATTACGAGGTTACAATGGTTTGGGTTCGTATTTTCGGCCCGTTTTATTTGTTGATTTTAATGGTTTGGGCTTATGTGTATTAGGCCTGTTTTTCTGTAGGCGATGGCCCATGGGTGGTTGATGAGTTAGGCGTCGTATGTCGTAGCCTCAATTGCGTCGTCACCTTCCTTTCCACTTCTATCTCTGCCGTTTCTCACCTCTCCAAATCCGAATCGACGAGTAACTTCACCACTAGCTTTTGTAATCAAACCTCCTCACCATTAACTTCTCTAATCAAATCTTGCTTTAACCCATTTAATGGATTCTTTTCGTCTTCTTCTCTGTTTTACTATTTATAAATCTCTTCTCCGATCTCATGCCTCCATCAAAGCTGTTACGATTCTCTCAAATACTCATCCCGATGGAGCCTACCCGTAACTCTTCATCCTCCACCGAACGCACGTCCGGCAAGAAGACCGTCGTCTCCTCTGCGTCTGCTAAGCCAAACGGAAAGTCTATTGTCGTCTCCTCTGCGTCTGCTAAGCCAAACGGAAAGTCTATTGCTTCCTCTGCGACTGCGATGACTCCTAGCGCGCATGCGTCTGTTGGAACCGCCAACCCGATGAACCCTGAAGCTACCACCGGTCTCTCATCCGCTCATCGCGACCAAGTGATGTTGTTCAGGGATGTTTCGCTGGGCCCACAGGAGGCCGAGTTGAGGTTCCGGCTGATTCACTTATGGGAGGCCCGAAATCCAAATACCAAAATTCTCATTGGTCAAGAGATGCTCCTTATCGACGAAGAGGTTTGTTTCCAATTTTTTACTTATTTTGTTTGGTTTTGCACGACTGAGATAGTGTATTAATTAATTAATGATTTGGATTTATCGACAGGGAACTGTTATTCAGGGTTTTGTTCCGGCTGGTCGTGTAGGAACATTTGATCTCTCAGCTGGTTCCGTCTATAAGTTGACCAACTTTTTCGGATCCAGAAGCAAAATTCAGTATCGGGTTGCTGATCATAGCGCCACCGTTTCATTCTCTTGGAATTCTTCTTTGTCGGTCTTTGAGAATCCTCCGGTTCTCTTTCCAGTAGATAGGTTCAGGTTCCACAGCTACGATGAGTTTAGGGCCAACTGTGACTCCAAGGGTGATCTTTATGGTAAGCCATGTTGAACTATTTAGATTACCTTTTATATTTGAGCTACTGATGATGATCTTATAGATACGTTTGTTAAATTATGAGAGTATAATTGATCTTATAGATACGTTTGTTAAATTATGAGAGTATAATTATAGACGGGTTTGTTATATTACTATAGTATAAGATTGATGTATACGGTTTATATTTTGGTATCTCAGACTATGTTGGCCACATGAAGCTGGTGAATGGGCAAACTATCTCTGAACACATGGTTCTTGACGAAGCTGATATAGCAGAGAAACGGCATCTGTGTGTTCATGTTCAGGCACTTGAGTATGTTTCTCCAACCTTAGCCTCTTTCGTTTTGTGTTATTGTTAACAAATATTTTTGTCTTATGTAGCGGACCAGTGATGAAGCTCTATCTATGGGACCAGGCTGCATCCGACTTCTGCCAGAAATTCAAATCGTATGGAGGGACTCCAAGCGTTCTTCTGGTCACCACAGTGAATCCTAAGCATCTTGGAGGTTAGCATTCCACTTTAAAACATCATGTTCCTATTCAGACCTTAGAGAAATTCTATAAAACTACCTTAAGTAAACTTTAATTGTTAGGTGAGCAATCATATAGTATGTTACGGTTAATCACATTCACTCATATGTTATTAACAGGAACCCTTGCTATCACTTCTATGTCCTCATCTCGAGTGTTCATGGATTCCGACGTCCAGCCTAGCAAGGACTATCTCGAATGGTAGGGATTTGTGTATGCAGTTATTATCATTCATCTGTTGATGTGACATTTCGTGCAGCTTATTATTTAACATACTTACGGCTTATTTGCATCAGGTTGAATTCTAACGCAGAAATTGCTAATAGTGTTGCTGCTGAGGTTGTCACTAAGCCGGAGGCAGTGACTCTTGAGGAGCTATTCACCTACATCAAGCAAGAAACTTCAAAGGTACAATATTTTTTTATTTTTTTAATGTTTTTAAATACGTTTGCATGTGCATGGGAACTAATGAGGTTTATTTTAATTTCCACGATGAAGGTCGCTTGGTTTGAATGCACGGCAACAATAGATGATGTTGTCCGGGGTTCTCCTTGGTATTACATTTCTTGCGGTGGATGTAATAGCAAGGCTTTCAAAGGTCATACCTCTATGATTTGCAACAATAAGAAGTGTTGGAAGACTGAGATCACAGGCGTTCCTCAGTAAGTGTTGTGATCATAGTTGAACTATGTTTTATCAGCGCTGATAGCTAATCTTGATTTCTTGTAGGTACCTCACAAAGATATCAGTTTATGATAAGAGTGAGCAAGCAGTTTTTGTCATTCTTGGCGATGCTGGCAAGGAGCTGAGTGGGAAACATGCTGCAGAATTGGTTGCTACTTATTTTGAGGTAATTTCCTACCTGATTATACATCATATACATATTTGTGTTACTGCTGACCATCGCCTATTCATGGATTCCGAAAGGCAGTATTAGTTGACCTAACGTACATATTGCTTGGTTATTAGTCTAATGAAGGAGTTGGAGCTGATCATTGTGTGCCGATCCCGCAAGCTTTACTTGACACGATAGGCCAGACTCGCAAATTCATCGTCAAAGTCTCGGATCACAATTTCTCAGGCAAGACTCAGACCATAACTGTAACGAAGATACTCCCACTGGCAGTTGCACTTCCAGCAACATCCGAGGAACCTGGTGCTTCCAGTGGCTTTGGAAACTCTGCGGGTGATAGGGCTAGAAAAGCAGCTGAGATTCTTGAGGCAGATGAGGCCAAGCGGTGCAAGAGTGGCTGATATAGCTTCAAGCTCTCCTCATACGCAGTGATTGTTTTTGCTGCAGTTCGAGTTATGTTTTATGCTTTCTGAATGACTTTGCGTTTTTTTCATTTCAACTTTCAGACTTTTGTCTTTTATGTTTAAGTTCCTTGAATACAATTTTCATTTTATGGTTTTTACGATCTCTTAAGCCAGTTTACTTATCTTATTTTGAACTTTTTAATAGTTAGTAGGGATTAGCTTAGTTTATAGGTGCTGAGTCGTCTCCTTACTACATTAAGCACATCAGTGGCTTCAGATGCAGAATCAGGATTAGTAACAGGATATGAGGAATGGTTAGGGGCGTGGATCCATAGGCATGAATCTGTATTCACAGTTTGGATACTAATTTTTCATTTCAGAATATTTTAAAGAATCTTTCACATAGCTTTATATAGTCTAAAGCAGACACACAACCCAGACTTATTTTGTTGCATCATAATTAAGCATCTAGATCTCAACAAAAAAATAAGCTTGTGATCACAAAACATGACAAATATGAAGATTATATACTGTTGCGCTCACTTATATGTCCTAAATCAAACAAAAGTACAAACCTGCATTGCATGCCGATCTAATGAAATTGAAGTACGTCTTACATATTTAAAAAAAAATTAAATCTTTTTAATTAGTCATCCGAATATTTATATTTATGGAATATTTATATACATGGAGTGAGGGTTACTGATCTATTCTTTAATAATTATTAAAAATTTAACCATATTATTCAAAAAATTTAATATGATATAAATAAAAAAACAACAATACTTAAACTTTAGTAGTATAGAACAATATACATGTGGACAATATATGAATTAATATTTTTACAATCAGAACATTTTATTTTAAAAAATAACTAACTCAAAATTTTCCAGTGCTATATGGAAAAAATAAATGATATAATCCAAAAATTGAATAAATACCTTTAAAGGAATATTGATCATATGAAAATGTGTTAGTATATTTTTCATAACTTTTAGCTAATTATTTTGAAAAAAAACAAAAAAATTAAAAAAAAATATGTACAACTATGTACATGTTAGACAGGTTTCTATAAGTCAGTTTTAAACCGATAATGTATTCAAAATTAGTATTACATAAACACATTTCCTATTCCTGGAGGTCAGCAGAAGCCAAAAAAAAAAACCAAAACCAAAAAATCATTATATAAGAGTTCGAACCCAGCTTGAGTGCATATAAGAGGGCTATTCTACCAGTCAAATTAGCAAACAATTAGGTTAGTATTTTACCCCTAATATCGTAACAACACTTACTTTTATAGATTTACAGAGAAATATAGCAATAGACTTTTTATATGCTTATATGTAATTTATATTTATAGGACATCGTAGTCAAAAAAATTATTGACTTATTAGTTTGTTTTTTTTTTTTGTCACATATTGACTTATTAGTTATATATATAATTATATATACATGAGATTGCTCGCAGACTTTTGTTAATAGACATGATTTACATCTAATCACCAGATATCCAATCTCAAACTTATTAAGACTCGAACATTTTTCCGCGCGTAGCGCGGACGAAACCTCTAGTTAAATTAGTAAATTAAGTTGTAGCTGTAGATAGGTGTTAGGTGTTACTTTATAAAGAGTGGTGGATGAGAAAGAGTATTTGCAAGATATTTATATTTTTCCTTCACGGATCAAATAAGGGAAATTAGGATGCCTAGTAACCATCTATCCGCTATTTAGCACACTGCCAAAAACCCACATTTCAGACACTGTTAATAATTATGGAGGACACTGATACCCCTATACTTCATATTCGGTGTGTATAGGCAAAATATATCTCAAAGATACGATAGGATTTGTAACAGGATTTGTCAGACCAAAATTACAACCCTTCTCTTGTTTACTATTTTAAAATTCTAAATTTTCAACTTTTTTCTTTATTCCATCATATCCCAACCAATCCAAAAAGTCTCCCAACCTCTCTCCTCTTAAAAACATCTCCAATCCATCAAACAAGTCCTAGATTCTCTATCTGAAGACACCAAATAAACAAGACGAACAACAAGTAGATACCATCAGATCCTCCCCTTTGGCAAACTTATTGAGATACCTGAAAAGCCCTCTTTCTCAGAACGATTTGGTCGATTCATCATTTCCAAGCAGCTAAAGGTCGCAAAGAAACATGAGGCGTGGTTATTTTTTGCCGGAAAACTAGTAAGATTTTCACTTTGAGAATTCACATACCTGACTGGCTTGAACTGCATGAAGTTACCTAATTGATCCAGGTAGCGTCTTGGAATTTTTTTCGCCAAGTCGGAAGATGCCGATGAAGATGACGACACACCAAAGAATTCATCTGCGAAACTAAGCATGATCTCTGGTCATGCAAGAGAGATTGAAATCGAGGCTAAGGTAAATAGTGTCAGAATTTTATACACTAAATCCGTTATCAAAAATATTACTTGGATAACTTTTTGAGTAACTGCTATTTTTAAATCTAACAATACACCTCTATATATGTACAAGTTAGATGCATTATATGAGGCGATTGAAGATCCGCAATTGTTTTGTCTGACGAGGATGAAAGATGTTAAGATGGAGAATGTAATATTTATGTGTGAAACGGCAATTTTGAAACCTAGCAACTGTAAAGCAAAAACCGAGGTTGTGGAAAACAATGGTGTATATCTAGAATACGTTGTGGTTGTTGTGAGGGAATATGACGAGAATGTAAGAAGTTGTTATAAGAATGTACCTTAACCTATTAACATATCTAACAACACTATAACAATTTGATAATATTTCTACATGTATCATTGAATTTAGATTTTTGAGATTTGTTGTTGAATGGTTAACTTATTTAATAACAGATAACAACTTATTTATCAACTTGCTATTAATCTTGAATATGTTAATAATGCAAAATTTTATTCAAAATTAATAGCAAGTCTCATATATAGCATAAGTTAAAACTAAGTCATTGTTAGACGTCTAACTTGTGTTTTTGCGAGCTAATACTATTTTCAGCTGCCATTTGCTTGTTTTATCAGGTAAATAACATTTTCAAGTATTTTGTGTTTTGTTTTGTTTTGTTAAAGCTAATACTATCTTTTAAAAAGACACATAATGTTTTTAGCCGGCTATACACTACCATGTAGTATAGCATTTGCAATTAGCCATATGTTTTTCTAATACAATTACAAATGATATTTCTAATTTGAATGTTAAACTTCATTTAACTAACATGTAAGCAGCATATCTTATAATAAGTCATTTAACTAATTTTATATTGATATGCTACAATTATATTTCATATAACGTAAATAATGTGTTAGCAATGCAAATATAAAATTAGCTGTCCATAGCCTAACTTAAAACAAGTTTTGGTGATACTGAGTCATTTAGACGTCTAACCTTTCTTCTTGCGGGCTAAAGTTATGTTTAGCTCAGGTTTGCCTATTTTATCCGGTTAACAACATTTTTAAGTATTTTGTATTTCCTTTTGTTGAAACTAATATTATGTTTAAAAAAAACACATAATTTTTTTTACTCTTAATAGTAATTCTATGTGTCATCTACCATTCTCTATTTTACTATTAGACTCTTGTTATGTATATTGTTCATATGTAGATTGTTAAATGTCCCTGAGTTTGTATTCTCAAGTTGTTATCCGTGTTGGCAAATAAAATATTGTCTATCACTTTATATGTATCGCTAAGTCAAATTGCCACCACTTTTAGGAATGATATATTTGAATCCTTTGTAACCGGCTAAATATGGTCTACGCAATCTAAGATTTAATTTATATGTCCATGATATATTGTAGCCATCCATTACTTCAACTAATAAAAAAAGATAGGCTAAAACCTTTCATTTCAATTAAATATGTATGGCTAAGCTAAAATGCAAATAACCATCATTTTCAAGAATAATATATTTGAATCATCTATGCCAGCTAAACTCCTCTATACACAAGCTAAGATTTAATATATACATCTATGCTATATTGTAGCCATGTAATTATCATATTATCATAGCATAACTCTTTGATATATCATATTAGAAATTTTTAACTTACTGTAACTATCATCAATATATGAGTTTAACATTTTCAATACGAATTAGCTAGGTTGACCTCCTCAAGCTCATCTCTAAACCTGTTTTACAAGATTAAGCAAATCAAGATTAAGCAAACTTGTTTGAACTCAATATAAGAAAACTAACTATGATCTTTGTGTTAGTTCACATTGCGTCACTGGTAAGCAAATCAATATTTTAATGTGTATGGCTAAGTTAAAATGTAAATAACCATCATTTCAAGAATAATATATTTGAATCATTTATAACCGGCTAAACTCCTCTATACACAAGCTAAGATTTAATATATACATCCATTATATATTGTACCCGTCTAATTATCATATTATCATAGCATAGCTCTTTGATACATCATATTATAAGTTTTTAACTTATTGTAACTATCATCAATATATAGTACTCGAAGAATTTAGCAGTTTCAATACACATTATTTAGAACTTCTCGAGCTCATCTCCAAACCTGTTTTGCAAGATCAGTTCATTATGTGTCACTGAAAAGAATATAAAACAACTAACTATGATCTTTGTTTGTGTTAGTTCAGATCGTGTCACTGAGTTTTTATCAGAGGATGGTGAAGTAGACCAGATCCATATTTTGATTAGCTGGCTAAACGAATAACAACCATATACACGACCAGACAGCCAGCTAATTCTGAGACGGTACCGTCTTGATTGTTGGAAAAATGACCCGAAGAATTTTTTGTACGATAGAGAATGAACTCTGGTAGAGAGAACTCATAATCTTGTTCGGGACTGTGATAATGATGATGTATGGTTGGATGCGCTCAAGTGTTTATGTAGAGGAAGAAAATGGAAAAAAGAAGCAAGGAAATTCATGATCTTCTTTGGTTGTTCGCAACTCATGAACTCCTAAAGAAATAAGCAGAGAAACTTATGAACTCATGAAATTGTTCAGAATTCATGATTTTTTTTTAATTTTGTTTATATTCATCAGGCAAATGTAAAAAAAAAAACAGAAGAAGAAGATGAAGAAAAAAAACAACGATAATGAAAGAGAAAACAAATATTTTGTTTAATATAACCAAATCTATACTAAATCTTTGTCAAATATCGGCAAATCTAATAAAATATTCTCAGCTAACCTATTAATTGTACTTTCCTATAGGACACAAGTTCTATTCGAAACTTTTGAGGCTAATTTCGTCATTACATATCACCCATTATGCCAACAAAATTACAAGTTTTACTGTTCTTAATACGTAGCTAATATCATAAGTTTTCTTTGGTTTTAAGCAAATTATCCCATCAAATAATTGTGTTTTTATTTTAGTTTTGATTTTTGGTCACATCTTTACTAAAACTGTATTTTGATTTTCTTCATATGTTCTATCTATATTATGTTGTAGTTGTTTTTTCTCCGATTTTTTTTTTTCAAATTTCCATTACATAATTTTCGAAATGGTGTATTTGGCAGTATATTTTCTGGATTAATATATAACTTTATAAATTGGCAATCACTCTATATTAGTTAGTATAAATAGTTATATTTACACATTTTTAATAAATGATGTTTTTGATATCAAAAATTATGCCGTTCTTTAATTTTCATCTAGTAAACTATTTTGTTTTGTGAAAAAAAAACTATTTTGTTTTATATGAAAATATTATATATTACAGAAGATATTAATATACTTTTTGCTAATTGTATATGTCAACATAAATTTTTATTTTTGAGCCTAAATCCTGCCACAAAAGATGAGGAAGGTTATGGCAGGATATTAATATACTTTTTGCTAATTATATTAGTCCTTTTTATTCAAACCGACCAAACCCATTGAATAGGGTTAACGAGTTCTCCAAATCCACCAAAGTAAGTCTCAGCACAATCTACCGACATACAGCAAAACCTCTCTCTCGCCGGATCTGAGTTTCGCTGAGGCAACTGTGATCGCACCTCCTTTTTCCCGTGGTGGTGTGGTGGGAGGAAGAGTGATTCAATTTGTTTTATACAGTCCAAGCAGAAGCTGCCAAAGCCTACTTGTGGGCTCTACCTTTTTTTCTATCAAGTATATATGTATATATATAGTATTTATAAACGTAAATACATGTATATCATAAACTTTATTATAATAAAAATATATAGCTTGGATAGTGACGTGGATGCACTACGGTCTACGGATTCCTAAATTGCCTATAAGTTTGTTTTTGACTAAAAGCCTATAAATTTATTTCAAACAATATGCTTACAAATTTATGTTTTCATTGGCAAAATTATTAAAAATCAACAAAATGCTTAAATTAAATAATTGATTCCTACATTTTATACCACAATTGGTTTTGATAATATCTATACTATTAAAACGTAAATAATAATTCTTTCATATGCAATACTTTTAAATAGATCATCCTCCACATAAATATAGGCATTATAGATTTATATTAATACATATAAATTACATTAATAATGATAGATTTTGTTATGATATATGACAAAAAAATTTGTTGTTTAAACTAAAATGTTTTAGATCTAGTAATCTAACTAATATTAATTAAATTAATTAACAAAACACGATATTAAAATATTATAGAAAACATGGCTGTATACAACTTTAGATATTGGTTGGTGCTGATCTCAGCCTAGAAACAAACATATATCAATATTTTTTGTGGATTTGTACATAAGTTTTGTGGATTTTATACCCAAATTATGTCCTAAGCGAATATTTTGTTTCTCTCTTACCAAACTACTATATATCATTCTTTGTAGGAAAACGCACCATAATTTCTTATATAGTAAAAAATCATTTTGTCATTAACATGTTCACACTATGTTTATCACGTGATAGTCTCACATTTCAATTTGATTATGCTGACGTGTCGGTTTTATACTCGTAAGTCATTTAACAATTAATGTGTTCACAATACTAATTTTTTAATTCCACCGTAGATAATTTAATGTGTTCACACTAATTGTTTTAAACCAACTCATTTTTAGTTATTGCATTTCTAACATTTGTATTAATGAACCGAAATTATCTCAATACAACTACAGAATAATATCATTTTGAAAGAAATAAATTATACAATCATTAAGATCTGCATCAACTAAAGTGTTGAATGACAATGTTTTTAGAAATTAAAAGTTTCGTACCTTGCCAAACTTTGCCATGGTTGAGACTTCTGTATACGAAAACAATAAATAATTGTGATTAGTCATGAATTAAAGAAACTGAGGTAAAAAACACCACACATAAAGTCTTATTTTTAATTTAGCCAAATATTGTTTTTTACGAAGTTTTCCTATCAGGCCAAAAATTAGAAACATAATCAGATTGCTAGAAAAAAAATTAGAAATCATAAAAGCTTTAAAAGAAAAGAAAATTCGTGAAATCGATTGAAAAAAACAAAATTCAAGTGCTGAGTGAAGATATCATATTATTTTCCATGCAACGCTAACACTTTTACTCGTTTGTATCGTGTTTTTATTTTATTTACCGAGAATGATTTATAAAGAAATACACATTAGTGGTTACAGACTACGTTAATTTTGCAACATGCCCAAAAATATTGACACGACGGCCAACCATTTTTATTGGTACTCTTAAAGTATTGTCTAATAATTATGTATGTTAAATAAGTCCAGAATATTTGCTTTACAATTATTCTATTTTGCTTTATATTAGTAGAAAATAATAAATTTGGGTAAAATATCTGAATCCGAAGAACCAAACCAAACTAGATTTGAAAGTTATACTAAAGACAAACTAAAACTGATTAAGTACTCAAAAAGATCTGAGAGTTTAATAGTTAGAAAACCAGACCTCAATCTGGTCCAAACCAAAATATTTTAGATACCAAAAATATCTAAATCAAAATTATATATTTAATATGTTAAATATTTTAAATTTTATATCTATTAGATATTCAAAATTATGAAAATATCTAAAAATTATCATCACTGTCACAAGTAAATATCTAAAAATAACAGAAAAATGTTCAAAATACTGAAAGTATTTATTTTTTCTCCATCCAAATATTTAAATTGAATTATTTTAAAATATTTAGTCTTACATTATTCAAATTTTTATGTTTATATTATTTTATTTCAAATTTTTAGGATTTAAGTATATTTGGATTTTTGTTAAAAAATACATAATTAAAATGGATACTCGAACTCGAATCCAAACCGAACCCTTAATGATTTGAACCAAATCCAAATCAAAATTTGTAAATATTCAAATACAATTTAAATTTCAAACTCTAAAAATCCAAAATCGAATAAAACAACTGAATCAGAATGTGTATATAAAAACGCTTTTGAAATAACCCACAAAATATTTTGGTTTGGACCAGATTCAGGTCTAGTTTTCTAACTATTAAACTCTCGGATCTATTTGAGTAATTAATCAGTTTTAGTTTGTCTTTAGTATAAGTTTCAAATCTAGTTTGGTTTGGCTCTTCGGATTCAGATATTTTACCCAAATTTATTATTTTCTACTAATATAAAGCAAAATAGAATAAGTGTAAAACAAATATTCTCGACTTATTTATCATACATAATTATTAGACAATACTTTAAGAGTACTCATAAAAATGGTTGGCCGTCGTGTAAATATTGTTGGGCATGTTGCAAAATTAACGTAGTTTGTAACCAATAATGTGTATTTTGTTATAAATTATTCTTGGTAAATAAAATAAAAACACGATACAAACGAGTGAAAAGTGTTAGCGTTGTGTGGAAAATAATATGATATCTTAACTCGGCACTTGAATTTTGTTTTTCAATCGATTTCACGAATTTTTTTTTCTTTTAAAGCTTTTCTGATTTCTGATTTTTTTCTAACAATCTGATTATGTTACTAATTTTTGGCCTGATAGGAAAACTTCGTAAAAAAAATAATATTTGGCTAAATTAAAAATAAGACTTTATGTGTGGTGTTTTTTACCTCAGTTTCTTTAATTCATAACTAATCACAATTATTTATTGTCTTCGTGTAGAGAAGTCTCAACCATGGCAAAGTTCGGCAAGGTACGAAACTTTTAATTTCTAAAAACATTGTCATTCAACACTTTAGTTGATGCGGATCTTAATGATTGTATAATTTATTTCTTTCAAAATGATATTATTCTGTAGTTGTATTGAGATAATTTCGGTTCATTAATACAAATGTTAGAAATGCAATAACTAAAAATGAGTTGGTTTAAAACAATTAGTGTGAACACATTAAATTATCTACGGTGGAATTAAAAAATTAGTATTATGAACACATTAATTGTTAAATGACTTACGAGTATAAAACCGACACGTCAGCATAATCAAATTGAAATGTGAGACTATCATGTGATAAACATAGTGTGAACATGTTAATGACAAAATGATTTTTTACTATATAAGAAATAATGGTGTGTTTTCCTACAAAGAATGATATATAGTAGTTTGGTAAGAGAGAAACAAAATATTCGCTTAGGACATAATTTGGGTATAAAATCCACAAAACTTATGTACAAATCCACAAAAAAATATTGATATATGTTTGTTTCTAGGCTGAGATCAGCACCAACCAATATCTAAAGTTGTATACAGCCATGTTTTCTATAATATTTTAATATCGTGTTTTGTTAATTAATTTAATTAATATTAGTTAGATTACTAGATCTAAAAAATTTTAGTTTAAACAACAAATTTTTTTGTCATATATCATAACAAAATCTATCATTATTAATGTAATTTATATGTATTAATATAAATCTATAATGCCTATATTTATGTGGAGGATGATCTATTTTAAAGTATTACATATGAAAGAATTATTATTTATGTTTTAATAGTATAGATATTATCAAAACCAATTGTGGTATAAAATGTAGGAATCAATTATTTAATTTAAGCATTCTGTTAATTTTTAATAATTTTGCCAATGAAAACATAAATTTGTAAGCATATTGTTTGAAAGAAATTTATAGGCTTTTAGTCAAAAACAAACTTATAGGCAATTTAGGAATCCGTAGACCGTAGTGCATCCACGTCACTATCCAAGCTATATATTTTTATTATAATAAAGTTTATGATATACATGTATTTACGTTTATAAATACTATATATATACATATATACTTGATAGAAAAAAAGGTAGAGCCCACAAGTAGGCTTTGGCAGCTTCTGCTTGGACTGTATAAAACAAATTGAATCACTCTCTTCCTTCCCACCACACCACCACGGGAAAAAGGAGGTGCGATCACAGTTGCCTCAGCGAAACTCAGATCCGGCGAGAGAGAGGTTTTGCTGTATGTCAGTAGATTGTGCTGAGACTTACTTTGGTGGATTTGGAGAACTCGTAAACCCTATTCAATGGCCTCAGCTTCGCAAAAGACGACGCCATGTGCTCACCACGGAGCCTCTGCTCCGCCTCCTCCGAAACTCCTCTCCGCCGTGGAGTCCGTAATCCGCCCTGTCGATTCGATCCCTGACACGGCCAAGAAACCTGCGAACAAAGGTATATCAAATCTCTAGCTCTCCTAGACTGATTAACGATCTGCCTTGAGATTGATTATCCTGCGGTTGATACTGATTATCTGATGTTGGATTGTGATTTGTTTGAATTACTCTGAGTTCGTTCTTGTTGATGATAGCTAAATTGATCTCTTAAATACTGTGATATCACCAATGCAGGAATCTCTGTAACGCCAAGGTCGGAAACAAAGCACCCGTTGGATCCTCTATCTGCTGCAGAGATATCAGTTGCTGTGGCCACTGTTCGCGCCGCTGGTGCTAACCCTGAGGTGGGGGAAACACTCTCAAACCTCTTTCCTGAATCATTGATTTCAACTGGTTTTCTTTTGGCAGGTTAGGGATAGTATGCGTTTCATCGAGGTGGCGTCAGTGGAGCCAGAGAAACATGTTGTGGCGCTTGCAGATGCTTACTTCTTCCCTCCCTTCCAGCCATCTTTGCTTCCAAGAACTAAAGCTGGACCTGTGATCCCTATGAAGCTCCCTCCAAGGCGAGCGAGACTTGTTGTCTACAACAAGACTTCTAATGAGACAAGTGTGTGGATCGTGGAGTTGTCTTCGGTTCATGCTGTCACTCGGGGCGGGCATCACAGGGGGAGAGTGGTTTCCTCGCAAGTGATACCTGATGTCCAGCCACCCATGGTATGTCGTAAGAAAAGTTTAATCATTTAGATGCTGTTTTCGTTCTAGAGTTTCTCAGTTAGAGTATTGTGATTTTAGGATGCGGAAGAATATGCGGAATGTGAAGCGATTGTCAAAGACTTCCCTCCATTCATTGAGGCAATGAAGAGGAGAGGTATCGATGACATGGATCTTGTGATGGTTGATCCCTGGTATGTTTATAACATCTTTGTTAGCTGCTGAAAGTTGTAAATTAAGGTTTATTTTTTCCTGAACCTGCCTCTGAACTTATTGTGCAGGTGTGTGGGTTATCATAGTGAAGCTGACGCTCCTAGTCGTAGGCTTGCGAAGCCTCTTATATACTGTCGAACTGATAGTGACTGCCCAATGGAAAATGGCTATGCTCGTCCAGTTGAGGGAATTTATGTTCTTGTGGACATGCAAAACATGGTGGTGATCGAGTTTGAAGACCGTAAGTTTGTGCCACTTCCCCCACCTGACCCTTTGAGGAATTATACACCAGGTGAGAGCAGAGGGGGTGTTGATAGAAGTGATGTTAAGCCTCTCGAGATTATTCAGCCTGAAGGTCCAAGTTTCCGCGTAAGGGGTTACTTTGTCGAGTGGCAGAAGGTAGTTTTCCAATAATATCCTAATTGATGAAAGCAGGTGTTTATGCGTAAGATTAGTTCTAAACTATGGCTTAACTTTTTAACTTACAGTGGAACTTTCGTATTGGGTTCACTCCGAGGGAAGGTTTAGTCATACATTCGGTAGCATATGTTGATGGCAGTCGAGGTCGAAGACCCGTTGCACACAGACTAAGTTTTGTGGAGATGGTTGTGCCTTATGGTGATCCGAATGAGCCACATTACAGGAAGAATGCTTTTGATGCAGGGGAGGATGGTCTTGGAAAAAACGCACATTCGCTCAAGAAGGTTTGAAATCAATTAATCTGTTCTCATTATATCTAACCAGATCTCGGTTTGCGTTTAACAATTACGTTTTGTAGGGGTGTGACTGTCTGGGATCTATCAAGTACTTTGACGCCCATTTCACAAATTTCACTGGAGGAGTTGAAACAATTGAGAACTGCGTATGCTTGCATGAAGAAGACCATGGGATTTTGTGGAAACATCAGGACTGGAGAACAGGATTGGCTGAAGTGCGAAGATCTAGGAGGCTGACTGTCTCTTTCTTTTGTACTGTGGCTAACTACGAGTATGGATTTTACTGGCACTTCTACCAGGTTAGTGGGAAACGTGATTAGTCATCTTTGGATCTAATTTCTAAAGGGAAGACAAATATATGTCCCTGGATGAGAATAAATCTTGAGTTTGGCAGCTCACAATTGTTTTAAGGCTTTAAGCCTTAACACTCTGCTTAGTTGGGGATATTGATTTACAGTGCTGAAGTGTCCACCTGAGTTTCATTTGTTTGATGATATGTATGTTGTTTCATCTTTCTAGATATTTGGAGACTAATATCAATTTTTTGTCTTACTGCAGGATGGAAAAATCGAAGCTGAAGTAAAACTTACTGGTATCCTCAGTCTAGGAGCGCTGCAGCCAGGAGAAACTCGAAAGTACGGTACTACTATTGCTCCGGGGTTGTATGCACCAGTCCATCAACATTTCTTTATCGCTCGCATGGATATGTCCGTTGACTGTAAACCTGGTGAAGCTTATAACCAGGTAAATGCCGTTCTTCTTGCTGAACACATGCATATTTTGTAGAGAAGTCTGTAGTGCTTGAACAATTGTTAGATACATATGGTCTGGTAGGTGATTTTAGTGAGTAGAGTCAGCTGAATGTAATTTTTTCCTGTAGGTAGTTGAGGTAAATGTCAAAGTTGACGAGCCCGGTGAGAACAATATCCACAACAATGCTTTTTACGCAGAAGAGAAGTTACTTAGATCTGAGGCAGAGGCCACGCGTGACTGCGACCCTTTTAGTGCTCGCCATTGGATTGTAAGCAATCTGTACCTTACACGATCTGGCATCAATATACTCACTACTGTTAATATGTTTTGTCAGGTAAGGAACACAAGGACAGTAAACAGGACGGGTCAGTTAACGGGATACAAACTTGTTCCGGGGTCAAACTGTTTGCCACTAGCTCGACCCGAGGCCAAGTTTCTAAGAAGAGCTGCATTCTTGAAGCATAATCTGTGGGTTACCCGTTATGCACCTGACGAGAAGTTTCCAGGAGGAGAATTCCCAAACCAAAACCCACGTGCTGGTGAAGGTCTCGCTACATGGGTGAAACAGAATCGCTCCCTGGAAGAATCTGATGTCGTTCTCTGGTATGTGTCCTCCTCACATATAAAAACCACTTCTAGTTACCAAGATTTCAATGTGAGAATATTGGTTTTCACAGGTATGTGTTTGGGATCACACATGTTCCTAGACTTGAAGATTGGCCGGTTATGCCCGTGGAACATATTGGTTTCACGCTAATGGTAAGTCAAATTCTTTCTTTCTGTACGCGAGTAACTTACAATCAAAATCTTAAGTAAAATGTTTTTGGGTTTTGACAGCCACATGGATTTTTCAACTGCTCACCGGCCGTAGACGTTCCACCGAATCCTGCATGCGAATTGGATACTAAGGACAGTGAGGTCAAAGAGGTTGTAGCACCGAAGCCTCTTCAGAGTGGTTTACTTTCAAAGCTTTGAAACATGACAGACTTAGACTTCTTATAAATTGGAGACATTATTGTTGCAATTTAGTTTCGAATTGGAATCTTTTCTTGTTTGGTTTGTTGGTTGGAGACTAAAAGAGTGTTCCATATTAAAGAGTTGATTATTTTATTATGAACTAAGAGTTTTACCCGCACATGCGGGCATATTTATTTGATAAATATATTATTAGCTTAAAGATAAAAAAATTAAATAAAACATTAAATTTATAATATTTTATGAATCTTTCAATTTCTTAATTTTTATTGATTTAAAAATATTATGTTTGGATAACAACACTATTGTTGTAAATATGTTGTTATCTTAAACAAATTTTTATTATATTAATTTATAAACAATGATATAATTAAATAAACAAATATATAATTGTTAATATAAAGTGATGTTATTAAACCAAATTCTAGGAATTAGCATAACCTACAAAATTTCAAAATAAATCAAAAGCACAAGAATGTTAAACCAAACTCAGCTTTACATATTATATTAGTCAAAGTAAATAAGTATATTGATATATGTATAATTATATTGTGAAATACTTCCTATAATAATTGAATAAACACTCAAACAGACCAACTATGTTGACAAACAAAACATTAATATATAATGTATATTGAGGAAATTTTAATTTAAACAAAGTTATAATTCTTTAAAACTCTTGAAAAT
Organism: Brassica napus; assembly: GCF_020379485.1. NCBI lineage: Eukaryota > Viridiplantae > Streptophyta > Magnoliopsida > Brassicales > Brassicaceae > Brassica > Brassica napus. The sequence continues at coordinate 14,597,716 of NC_063446.1, forward strand.
TTAAAAGTAAATAAAGTAAAATTTAAATTTTCATAAATATAAGGTACTTGTTGAAAAAAAAATATTTTGAAAATATTATTGTTTGAAAGTTATTCTTACAACTGGATGATAACAATAAATATTTAGTAAAAATAAAAACAAAGAAATATTAAATTTTCAACTTAAATAACAAATACAAGTTATTCTTACAACTAAATGATAAGAATAAAAATGAAAATATCACGAAAATCACGTTAACAAACAAATATAAATCAAATTTATTGTTATTGTTTATATACTTCTTTTTAGTATTTTAATACTAAAATAAATTTAATAATTTTTAAGAATATGCCATGACATATTATGTTTACAAATAAATATAAATCAATTTTTGTTATTTTGTATAAAACTATTTATAATATTTTAGTATAATGATAAATCTAATTATTATATGTGTATATATAATACTAATTATAAAAATAAATAAATAAAAAAATAAAGATGTAGATAAACACAAAATAAATACATGGAAATTATCTTCTTCTTTTTTCAAAAACGTTTTCTATTTATTTTTGAGATATTTTTATAATATTAGTTTGTAATCGGTTAAATAATGAATTATATAATTTTTTTGAGATATTTTTATAATATTAGTTTGTAATCGGTTAAATAATGAATTATATAATTTATACATTAGATATTAAAACTATAATTAGTCAAATTAAAATTAAAATTGTTTAATGACTAAGCCTAAAATCACGGAGAACATGACAAATAAGCAAATTCACTTCTCAATATTTTTATAATATTAGTTTGTAATCGGTTAAATAATGAATTATATAATTTTTTTGAGATATTTTTATAATATTAATTTGTAATCGGTTAAATAATGAATTATATAATTTATACATTAGATATTAAAACTATAATTAGTCAAATTAAAATTAAAATTGTTTAATGACTAAGCCTAAAATCACGGAGAACATGACAAATAAGCAAATTCAATGAACCAGCTATATTATGGATTTTTGGGTCTCTTCTTTTTGTTTTCGTATGTATATCCACTTAAAGATACATTCTTAACTTTGGATCTAGTTAGCATTTCTGTGTATCACTGGCAGGTTGTTTCAGTGAGCAACATGTTTGTGAAGCACCCAGACGTTGCGGTAGATATTAGATCAGATATCAGAGAGGTGAAGACAGCATACATGAATATTCTTCTCGGTCTAGTCCAGACACTAGACAAGCCTCCTCAGAGCTTGTCGGAGACTGAGCTAAGCAACGCTGACAGCGAGTTGAGCGAGCTAACTGATGCTGGCTTTAAGCTGGATTGGTTGAAGTCAAAGCTTGAGGAAGTTTCCTTGAAGAGGAAGGAACCATCTTCTCATCTCAAAGTTGAACTGGATAAGGAGAAGATCGAATCTACTGCTGCTCCTGCTCCAAGAGTTTCTCCGTTTGAGTGCATAGTCGTTTTGATAAAGAAATTCTTTTTGGCTTGCTTCGCAGGACACTAATGTGTTTTCTAGTAAAAAGTTTGGTGAGTGTCTAAATTTATTGTTTTAGTTTTTGTCATCCTTTGTCTCTCAAACAAGTTTGATTGATAGTTTTCTTTTATTATTCTTCGCCGTGTTCTCATCACTATGTACTCCTTGTTTGATCAGTCAACAACCAAATGAGGTGCTTACGCTTGGGTAATATGATGGTGACACATAAACATATTAAGTTTTTTTTTTGACCAAAAAACATAAACATATTAAGTCTCTTTAGTTATTTCGAAATTAACTACTACGTAGAAATTGATGAATATATTTGCTTGAGAGTTATGAGAACTTTATCTTTTAAAATTGATGAATATATTTGATCAATTCACAGAGAGCTTTGTTTTATTGGTTCTATATTCAGATTTGGTGATTTCATGTAAAAAAAAAGATCTTACAAAATCCCATCTTATAATTGAACTTTTTCAAATTGAAAATTTAATACAGTTGATTGTTTTGTATTTAGTTACAAGATTATTTTTGTTTAAAATCTTGTAACTAAATTATAAGGAAATCTATCCAGTATTATATTATGTGAAATTTGTAGATTTGGGCTTATAAATACTAGGTGTTAAATCTCTCCTAATTAGGGTTTCGCTTACTACAACTTTCTTTCAAAAACTATTCTAACTTTCTTTCAAAAACTATTCTACCGCTTGATGAAGCCTCATCATAAGATATGGGGAATCAAATGCAGAAGAGTATCTCAGGTAAGTCGTTGTGTCTCATGATTTCTTTTGAGTTCAGTTTTGTTTGGTTGTTTTATCCCTCACGACTCATAGAAACATAGGCTAATTAAGAAATCGTTTAAGAACAGATAAGGGTTATCAGTTGCAAACTTGTTACACGTTCGAGATAGATAATTTCTCCCTGAATAAATATTCGATAAAGTCTCCAAGGTTCTTATGTGGAGGGTGTGAATGGTAAGCGAGAAGAATCAATGTTTATATGAAACTAGCGAGAATGAGTACTTGTAATCTTATTAGATCATGTAGCCACTACTCTTTGTTTTGAATCTATTTAGGTATCTTCTAGTTCATCCCAAGGAAACCAGATTTGATGATCACTTGAGTGTGTACCTATGCGTTTATAATCCTAAGTCATTGCGAACTGGATGGCAAAGGAAAGCTAACTTTCGATTCACTCTCTTGAACTCGAACCAATCCGGAAATGTCCTCAACAGCGCAACTGGTAATAGTGATCATATCTTCTATGTTATTTATATTCCATCCTCTTATAACATATGATGTTTAAAAAAAAAATTTATTTTTTTAAAGGTAAAATGCTTTGGCATTTCTATATTAAATTTATTGAAAATTAATTAACCAATTATATTTTGCAGTTTTTATTATCTTTTTTTAGGAAAAAACAAATTGTTTAATTATTGTGTTTTATGCATAACATCTTATTTTATGAAACAAAGAGAGTGTTTTTATTTTGGTTTGAACAATTGATAATTACTGCAAAAAAAAATAAATTTTTAGGGGGCAATGTTTGACCTTTCAGCTGATACCAAACATTTATTGAAACTTCTCGAGTAAACACTAGAGTATATGAAAGATAAAAAAAAAAAAGTGGATCATGAAGAAATAACGGCTATTGTCCAGAATATCTTCCATATTTTGAGTATATAGGAACAGAAATTATGCATCATATACGGTACCTGCTTGAGAAGAAGAGTTGATATTTTAATTTTTTTTTTGTCTTGCAGAAAGGTCATGCTTATTCTGCGCTCAGTTCTCATCCTGGGGTCATAAGACATTGCCACTTAGCAAGCTTAAAGAAGAAGAGTTTTTGGAAAATAGCAAACTGTTCATTAAAGTCGACGTAAAAGTAGTTGACATTGTTCATGAAGCAGAGATAACTGGAAAGGAGACGTTATTTCTCAAGGGTTTTGACGTTCTTTATAGTCAGGTATGTTAACAAGCTTCTTTTTGGATAACTGGATGTTGTGGTTAAATTAATAATATTTGACTTATGTTATCATGAGATTTCAACTCAAAACCAATTGCCTATTATTGAATTTGACATAATTTGATATAGTAGTCAATTATTTATTTAATTATCGATATGAGATGTTCTGTAACATCCCGAGTTGTGATATGTGAAAAGGCGTTATAAGTGGTATCAGAGCCAGGTTAGCCATCTCAGTTCTGACCTGAGAGGCGTCTTGAGACTTGTCGTGGAGCGCAACGAGGACGTTGCGTTCTTTGAGAGATGGTGAATTGTAACATCCGAGTTGTGATATGTGAAAAGGCGTTATAATTCAATTGGTGACAGCTTGTCCAGTGGGAATGCTGTTAAAGGGTGAAGTCCTGGGTCGAGGCTCACCAACAACCTAATTATGGAGTTAGAGAGAACTCATAATGTAGGGGTTGGGGTCGGTGCGCTGCAGTGCTGTGAGCCTGAGGCCCACGGGGTAGGTAGTTCCCACAGGGTGGGTTGTCACATGTTCATTCATTAACTACTAACATCACATACCTTTTTCGGTGGCAGTTTGATTCAGTGCACAAAATTTTCGAGAAACACCCAAACATTGCTATTGATTTCAAACCAAAGGACAAAGGTGTGAAAGCAGCATACATGAATCTTCTTCTCAGCCTCATCGAGACACTGCGCAAGCCTCTTCGTAGCTTTTCTGAGACTGAGCTAAGCGACGCTGCTAGCCAGTTGAATGAGCTAACAGAAGCTGGATTCAAACTGGATTGGTTAAAGACAAGGTTTGAGGAGATTTACTTGGAGAGAAAGAATGCAGATGCTGATAAATCAAGGGCCCAAGAAGTGGAGGAACGCATCAAGAACCTGGAGCTGACTTTGTCAGATCTCAAAGTTGAACTAGAAAAGGAGAAGGCTAAATCTGCTGCTGATGCTACGTTTTTGTCTTTTGACGAAATTGTTTTAGGTCAAAAATAAAAGTTTGGAGGTTCATGTAATGTATCTGGGATTAGCTTGTTTTTTCATCACTTTTCAACACATGTTTGAGTTCAAGTGTTTGGTCGACGAAACAGAAAACCTTGAGGAAAATTCTTGGCAGCAAAGGTGTTTTATTTTACAAGCACCGAAGGGTTAAAATAACAAAAGATGCAAGGCCATGATTATCGCAGTATACTAAATGGGGTTTTAAAGGTATGGGTCTCGCGTGTTTTTTTTAAAATCGGTTGTAGAAGTCACGAGATAAGGGTCGACTTTGGATAGTTTGTTTGCAAGTCCCACCGACACGTGGTGGCCCGTAATTAGTTCTTTTTTATTTTTTTATTTTTATTTTTAAATCAAACAAAAGAAAATTTTTTTTAAGAAACCCAAAACAAGTTGCACCGATAATAATGTTCTAAGACTCTAAGAGCATCATTATCCATGGTTTCTAATAAGTGAAAGAAACATTTCTTATATCCGAGTACCCCGTATTTCACTTATATTTACCCGATTACTGTGGGCCAAGAAAAGGTCCAATTAAGCCCATAACTCTTTGGAAGCCTGACTGAAAATGATCGTTGATGTGTGTGGGTTTTGGTGGTTCGTTTATGATTGTTTGTACTTTGTATCAATCACCCTTTCTGCACTGTATCATACAAAAGTTAATTTATCTAGTTGTAGGTAGAGGGTTCTCAAGTCTGTTAAGAAAGTAATGAAGACAGAGAGTTTATTTATGAAAGTTGATTGCAAACTGGTTATCGAATATCCCACCTCAGATAAGCGGGAAATATATCAAAAACCTTGTAAGATCTTGTGCCTGGTTACCTTATTAGAAAAAATAATGCTGATTTTCAGACTTTATCTCGTGTCTAAGTAAAATTATTAATATAAAAAAATATTCTTGTACTAACATTGAAATTTAAAAGACCCGTAAAAGTATAATACCTCACTTTTTCTAATAAATAACTAGATTTTGATCCGCAAATCTATGCGGTTAATTTTATCTTATAAATATATAATTTTTATATTATATTTTGTGTATAATCATTTTTGATAATATAATATTTTGATTTTTAAAATAACAAATAGATAATATATAATTGTAGATATAAAATTTAACATATGTTAACAATTTTATTTTTTTATATAAAAATATTACATATATTACTCACGAATTTTAATTCTTATAAATAGTAAATAATATTTTAATTTCTTTAAACGATGAATGATATTTTATTAATTTATTTAAATAAAATTATTATTTTTAATTATGTTAACTTACCAATTTAATATAATTTTTATATTTAATTCTTGTTATTTCTATTTTAATGTAATATAGACCATAATTATGAAATTTATTAAAAAATAGCATATAATTTTATTTTATTTTTATATAAAAATTTATTTAAAATTAATTTATACTAATATTATATTATTAATTATGAAATTAATTAATACATTAACTAAAATATTTAAAAACTTTAGTAAAATTTTGTTAGATCTTTTTCAACAGATTTTATGATGACTAAAAGTGAAATTTAAATTCACGGTTAAAACTGATTTATTATTAATGTTTTTATAATTATTTAGATTTCTTAGAAATTTTATATGTCTAATGTAAATAATCAAATAGATGTAATTGATTACATAGACCTAGTATGATTATTTTATACTCTCTCCATTTCATAATAGATGAAGTTTTGGTTGTTTGCACACATATTAAAAAATTATCTTTTCTAAACAAAAAAATCATTGATATATAATTTAAACTAATTTATTTAATTAAAAAATACAATTGGTTGCATAATTTTTGATAGAGTTAAAGTTACCTAGATATGTGAAAATATCACATATATTAAAACGGAGAGAATAGTAGATAAAAATTATATTTCTCTTTTAATAGAGAAGATATAGACCATAATTATGAAATTTATAAAAACAAATAGCATATAATTTTATTTAATTTTCTTTAGTTCTGAATAAAAATTTATTTAAATTAATTTATAGTAATATTATAATATTAATTATGAAATTAATTAATACATTAACTAAAGAATATTTAAATTTTTTGTACAATTTGGTTCGATTTTTTTAACAGCTTTTATGATAACTAAAAGTAAAATTAAATTTATAGTTAAAATTGATTTATTATTAATGTTCTTATAATTATTTTAGATTCTCTTAGAAATTTTATATGTTTAGTAAATTAATGCAAATAATCAATAGATGTAGAACAAATTTATTCGATATTCACACGGCCTGGGAAAAAAACTGTGAGGTCAGTCCCGCGAGCAAATTAGTTAAACAAGCCGCACGTGTGTTATTTCAACGGTCAAACAATTTGATTGTACTTAAGACACGGAACCACGTGCGTTAAGTCATGCCGCTTCAACTTTCAATCTATTTGACAAGCTGACAATAGTTCGCGTTCATTCTCTGTCAGTTTACACAATATAAAATAAACGCACTATCATGATGAATTGACCCTGAATATAATTGTTTCTATAAATAATACTAATATATAGGCCTCACATTTTTATCCGAGATCCGGATTCGATCCGAGATTCGATCCGAAAATCCGGATATCAGGAGGGGCCGAATCCGGATCCGGATAGTAAAATGTTGGATCCGTCAAAGCCGGATCCGGATCCGGATATCTTAATTTTTAAGTCCGGATATCCGGATCCGTAAGTTTTATTAATAAATATTTCAAAAACAGTAATATCTATATATAAAAATTAATTTTATTTAATATATTTTCATTTTTATAATAATATATATAAATTTTATGTAAATTTTGTAATATTGTACATAGAAATAATTAAAGACGTTATATATATATTTTAAATTATTGTTAATATTTTATATATATATATATTAATATTATTTTTTACTTATTTTATGGATCCAAATTCGGATCCGGATATCCGCCGGATATTACAATTTTTAGGAGGATATCCGACACCCGGATATCCGAGAACCCCGGATCCGGATAAGGATAGTAAAATTATGGATCCGCCAGATAAAGATCCAAATACCTTAAAATTGCCCGGATATCCGATCCGTCCCAGGCCTACTAATATAGATGATCCCTGATAATCAGAATAACTTTTCTACATCAAATTAATCCTCGATCATCATTTCTTTTCATTTATAGGTTTTGTTTTTAATGTATTTCAGAGTTTTATCTATGCTTCGTTTAAATATGATTAATAATCATATATACGTTTCTTGATGAATGTCTAAGTGGTGAAATTATGCTTTGTACATGCTCTTTTCATCGGTTCTATATAATACTAGGAAGGGTTAATAACTTTGGTCTTTGGTAATGGGCTCGAAGAGTTCGGATATCATTTAATAATCATACACATCCATAAACGGCTTAACTAAGAATAGGCATTCGCCGAATCATTGTTCACAAAGTCGCAACCATAATGAATTTTGATCCGAAATTTGGTTTGGAAATGTGTTTAATTATAAACCATTTCCATGTTTACCACCTAATCCATATCATACTTTTAAAATATCTTGAGATGGACGAGAATGCATTTTAATAACCAGAGGAATGATGTATATTAATTGTTCTTAACTTATGCAAAAGTAATCTATTTTTTCCTAAGCTGTTAATCTTCAATGTAATAAGATGTTACACTGTTTTCTCAAAAAAAAAAAGATAAGATGTTACACTGTCCACATTTTCTAATCGTCACTATACATGTCGAAGCAACCAATATTTTGATATGATAAATGATAAAAGTAATTAACTAATGAAGTGACACATTTTGCTAAGTATACGGTTAGCATGCCAAATGTTACACAAAATAAATACTCATAATACGCGTAACCCGTTGTTTTTTTTTTTTGATAAACGCGTAACCCGTTGTTACTTGTTAGTAACTGTCAAGTAATTGCTGTTACTGCTTATCACCCGGTTTTTGTGCAGGTCTTTGGCGTATGGTTCTTCGGAGCTTATTCCGTTTTAATAATTGCTCGGTCTTGGTGATGCGGGAGTTCTAGGCCTTTTGAGAGGCTGCTGTTCGTGTTGGTCAACGCTAGGAAGTCTGTCTCGAGCTGTTTTTGGTCGAGTCAATTATAAAGAAGGATCATCGGGGAGGCCAAAATTACTGGATTCTGACTTTCGGATTAACTGTGATTCTTCTTTGGCGGCAAGCGGTTGTGCGGATTAGTTGAGACCTCCGATTGTAGCTTTTCTTGTTGTGTTTGTCTCCGGTTTTTATCAAGTTTGAGTTGGTGTTTAAGTTTTTATTTTTTTCTTTTCTCTGTTTTTTTGTTACCTTTGTAATTCTGTCGAAAACTGAAAATTGGTAATAATAACTTTACATTTTTACAAAAGAAAAAAAAACTAATTAACCTGGTGGAAGTTTTCATCTTTTAAAAAATGTCTACGTGAAGTATTTGATCAAATGACCAGGTGCTTAATTAAACTTATTTTTAACTCTTATTAGTACCTTTGTTTAAAATGCTTGATTAGGTTACCTCGAGAACACAAAAAGTCCTTTTTCAAACAGTTCTAGTGACTTTAAGTGCGGACAACAACCGATGCTTAAGATCAACATTATCATTGGACAAAATTTTGGTCTTTTAGCATTTTCTATTAATATTTGACGACTAAGAAACAATGCTAAGGTACAATAGAAAATATGTAGATTATTGGTAGATACATTTGTCGTCTCTTAGTAAATAAACAAAGCAAGAACAGAGATTTATTGAAGCAAAACTCAAAAGGATATCATCAAAGATCAAAGTTTTATGGACAAACAATCAAACCCAGAAACTTAAATTCCTTTACAACTGAAAACCCAATTCAATCAAGCGTGGTAAGAAGAGTCATCAGAATTAATCCTAATTGGAAGAAGCAGGACAAGACTTATCACCACCGTTAAACCACCAACTAGGCCTGGGCATTTTACCCGGATCCGAAGACCCGAACCAGAACCGACCCGAAAATACAGGTTCGGGTCCGGGTCCATGCCAAGTACCTATTGGGTCTTTTTTTTTGACCCGCGGGTCTCGGTTCGGGTCCAGGTCCTACCCGAAACCTGTTCGGGTATCCGAAGTACCCGCAAATAATTGTATATACTAGGTATATTTGGGTGATTGGGTATACTTTTGGTATTTCGGATTTTTTTTAAGTTTCGGGTTTGGATTTTCGGGTATAATTGTAGGTTTTTGGTGAAATTTTAGATTTTTAGAAAATATAATTTGGGTATTTGGGTAAAATTCGTGTATGTTTTGGGTTTTTGGGCCTGATTTTGGATAAATTTTTGGGTATTTTTGCGGTTCTTCGGGTTTTTTTAGAGTTTTCGGGTCCAGTTCGGGTACTTCGGGTCTATTTCGGGTCCTAAATACCCGAACCGACCCGGATCCGAAATATACCCGAAAATTTTGGGTATTTTACGGGTATTGAAATTATAGACCCGAACCGACCCGGACCCGACAAGACCCGACCCGGAACCGACCCGAAAAGTAATAGGTACCTATATGAGTCTAAATTGCTAGGACCCGAAAGACCCGGACCCGACAATACCCAATCCGAACCCAATCCGAAGACTCAGATGCCCAGACCTACCACCAACCATCGCCAATGCCGTTTCCGTTATCATTATTGCCGCCGATATCTCCAGAAGGAAAACAGATTCTCGCTCCTAGCTATTGATTAGTAAAGCTCTTATTAGCAGTGGCGACTAATCGTGGGAACTGGGAAAGGGAGGGAAGCGGTGGTGGTTGGAGTGATTGCGGTGGGAGAAGTACCGTCCAATTTTCTTTCAAGAGAAGAAGAGACACGTGCTCATATTGTCCTTAAACGTTTCATCTAATTATAGGCAATTTTTATTTTCTTTAAATCCTAATAATACTAAAAAACAGCTTTAAGTAACAGCGATATTGATGCTCTTAGAGGAGGATGGGGTTAGAATTAGATGGGATTATTTAGAGTTTGCAAAGCAAAACTAATTAAAGATCATTAATTGAATTTAGTTGAAAAGATGGCATACAATTTAGGGGACACTTTGTCTAACAGGACCGCTACAACTTATGGGTTGGTGCTAGCTAGCCTAATTAACTAGACAATGCTTAGTTAATGTTAGGTAAACATGTTTATTAAATGTAATATTAAAGCGTGGTCCATTATATATTAATAAATATATAAAAAATGATTTTCGCTGATTTGCTTCTCTGACAAAAAATCATAACATCCATCCCTCCTATGTTCTTCAAATGTTTTAAGAGATTTGTTTTATAAACAGTCTTATTTCTTCTTTATTTATTCATGCCTTATAAAATTAAAGTATATATCGAAAATAAAGTAGAATTAATTCATATTGGGTTTTCTATGAAATTATACTGTATTCATATTGTTATACGTTTACCATGTAATATTGTTTAGCCTAAAGAAGCCAAAAAGAAATCGTTAGTTGACAAGCATATACACAGACCATCAATATAAATATGTAAGAAAATGTCTTTCTTCAGGTTTAAATTAGTTTACAATTGTTCACGCTGGACTTACCCTTTTGTAAACTTAAATATTGATTACTTTGTTTTTTATGCTTACCATTTAGAACCTGATTATTGGAGGGTTCTTAGAGTGAAGTTATTAGCGGAATATAAAAATTCGTCTTTTAACTTTTAATTAAAAAAAAGTTAAGAACCGGCTCTTAAAACTCTTATTTAAGAACCGGTTCTTAGTTTTTTTAATTAAAAATAAAGAGACGGATTTTTTTATTCCGCTAATAACCCTACCCTAAAAACCCTTCGATAATTGTGCTCTTACACCTTTCTTTGTTAAAGATGGTGTAAAGTCTGCTCTATCTTCACAAGAAATATATATGTTCACCATATATATATATATGTCTTTCTTTTCTAGTTTATTTTCTGCGTACATAGAAGCATTTCTACTACTGACCTTTAAAATCCGAAAACAAGTTTACGAGAATTTATGACATGCAATCATCGTGCGTGAATTTCGTATTATTATTTACCTTAATGAATATAATTTAAGACATGTAACACTATATCGATGAAATGAGTTTTTTCTTTTTGCATAAATTTGGATGAAATGAGTTGTTAAGTCAATTACGATAATTCGCTGAAACCTGTCATTGAATATAAGCTAGTTACTGCTTAACTTTAGCCGCGATCGCTAACAATTACAGAACAAACAGGTATGACACCTTTTTTTTTTTATTGATGATAGCATGTGAATATCCAATGTTTTGTTATCATCTTTTGTTTCTTGTCAAAAACCATCTCGTTTCTTCGCCGTCTGTCTACATAAGTTACCAGCTATTCTTTTTTATTCTTTTTTCCCAAAGTACCAACTCCTCTTAATTTTTAGCAATAACAAAAGAAAAAAACTTATCTTAATTCTTCATCATTCTAAGAGCCAAAACCTGAAGCTCACCTAAATCGCTATCACAATAACTCACTGATCTCTTTTTGTTAGGATATCCTTCCTGAAACCCTAACTCACCCTGACCGTATACGCCACCTCCGGTTTGATGAGTCTCACGCACGTTAGCTGTAGTTGTGACGTCACTGCTCGTCTTGCTGAAAGATTCTTCTAGCGAGCTCTGTGGCGAGACCGGATTATTAGGGTTTATGTGACCGTAGTAAGTATGATGGTGATGGTTATATGGTGTTGAGTACGCACTATCGATCGGTGAGCCACTAGTTTGTTGCCACGTCGCGAATTGGTGAGTACCTTCCGCGGCTGACGTCTGGTGGCCGGCGATATGTGCCTTCATTTGCATGACTTGTGCTTGCAAGTAAGCCACCTATGTATAAACCAATCAAACGCTAATTGTTAGACAAGATTGATTCAATTCTACTTAAATGTTGAAAATTCACACACATATATATATATATATATATATATATATATATACAAGAATTAGTAAAATCTCACTCTTTATGAATATGTATCTTTTTATATAATCTATTTCATTTCATTAAAGTTATTGTTTTTGCCAACAAAAGAAAGGTAAGATATTGGCTTGCATTTTGTGCAAATTTAAATGGTATTTCTAAACATATTTATTTTTAATTTACATATATATATATTGGTTCAGTATCCAAAAATAATAAATGAATTATATATACTGAGATATGCTTATTTGTTTAAGCTTTTTAATATCAAAATTTTTAAAACAACTAGACTCGGCTCAATTTTTTTAATAAAATGATTGAGACGAGTTTACAATTCAAAAAAAAAAAAAACGGTTAAACATTTATCTTTTTGTGACGAAATAGTTAATTTTGTCTACTTTCGATTTTGGCGAATCGAAAATGCCAAATGCATGAAAGAAAAGAGTCATGACATGAATTTATTGAAAAACTGAGCCGAAGTTGGATTTCAAAGAAAACGTTTAAACATTTATCTTTTTGAAACGGAAATAGTTAGTTTTGTTTATTCTCGATTTTGGCGAATCGAAAATGCCAAATGCATGAAAGAAAAAAGTCATGACATGAATTTATTGGAAAAAAGCTTACTAATTGCCGTAACGTTTCCTCTAAACTAAAGAAATATAGTCTCAAATGTTTAAGAAATTTATATAGCATTAAGAAAACTAGTGTGAAAACAAACGTTTTGATGGGAAAATTAGTTGATACTAATTCCTCAAGATTTTATTGGAAATCTAACTCCATGCACACAATCTCTTATCAATCAAAAACTATAAAAAATCCAGTGACTATAAAAATTTGATGGATTACTAGTGACCGCTGAGTTAATCTACCTGTTGTTGGAGGGAGAAAATATGAGAGACACAGCCATACACAGGGTCATGAAGACGAGCCTGAGCTTCGTAGGCGATGGTGACAACAGCTTCACATCGATCATGGATTGGGACCTTAAGCAAGAGCTTAGAGACGTTGCTGGCTCCAAACACCTTATGAATAGCTGCGAATCTTTCTGCTCCCTGCTCGGATGAGAAGTAAGGTTCGAATATACAATCTGATAAACATTTCCTTCTCAGGAACTTGCATGCGCCGCACGGTGAACCTGTCCCTGCCGTTGTAATGTTACCGGAAGTTGCCATCGACGAAACAAACAAAAAGGTGATGATCTTTATGTTATTTGTGCCAAAAAAGAAGGATTCTCTTGTTTTTTTTTTCTTTTATAAGATTGGTGTTTTCAAGAGATGTTGAAAAAGATTGGAATAAGTGATGGTTTTAGGATTGGGATCGTTGGAGATGTGCACGAGCGAACTAGGAAATAGTAAATGGAGAATTGTTTAGTGTCTGACTTTGGGTGGATTTATAAAGGGAAATTATGATGATGAGTGAGAAAGGCTTTTTCTTGGGCCGACTTATTTTATATGTTCTCTCAATCATAAACAATCACATAATATGATAATGTATTGATTAGTTTTGTGGTCTACCATATTGTATTAGCTTTGTATATTAAATGCTATAGTTCTCCATCGCTAGAGTTTGAGCCACACTTATGTCATTTAGAAATTGTAATATGTGATGAAACTATAAGTGTAGTACATCATGAATTAACAATATTAATGGAGTTAAGAAAGTCTTAAAATTTGATTTCACAAGAGACTATATGCTACAGTGTCAAATTACGTTTTGGTAATGATTTGAATCATAATTTCGATTTTCTGCCATCGTAGCCTTTTTTTTTGACTTGAACACCACAATAGTAAACAAGACCACTATCGACAATAATTTGAGGCTTTACGTGTTGTTTGCATTGATTATGTACCCTTTGTATGCTTAAGAACTATTTTATTGTTTTTATTTAATTTCTCATATATGCAAATGTAAAAAGAAAACAGTAAACTATTCCCTGAAAAAAGAATGTAAAAGTTCCGGTGACCACACTTATAAAAATCTGGTGTAGTGCGGATTCGAACTCGGATTTTTTGGGATCTACAGAACGCCTTGACTATCCGACCACAGACGCGTGGTTATATATTGGTTATATATGCAAATGTATTAGAGGAATTGCCTTGTTTATCATTAATTTCTTACACAACTATCATTATGTGATATTTATTTTATTTGATAATGAAAAAGAATGTAATTTATGTCCAATTATTGCGTGAGCCAAACTGTGTGAATGTTAGACAATGGAGGGCCACATGCTAGATTAAAAGGAGACAATCAACAATGGAGACTGCAACATGAGAGTTTTATTTAAAAATAATTTTTAAAATCAATTAATTAATTTTAAATTAGTCCAACTTATCATTCTTTTCATTCGTATCCATATTCTTGGTAATGTTCTTAGGTCTTATATCACTTTTTCTCGTATTATTTTATGCACAGATACGTATGTTTGTTGGAGTTTCATCAAAACAAAACTACCTTAAATCAATTATTTTGAGTAATTTATAAGTTCTTCCGCCGAACGCCGGGCATTGGAATTTGGAACAGCTGCTGTTTGTCGTGACGTGGGGGACCGAGTAAACCGGTAAATGCCGGTAAAGTTGTACCGACAAATGCCAATCCCATGCATATATATTTGGAGGCCATGAATGTATGTAGTATAATTGTTAATTACGTAATTATAAGCTATTGAACTCCCTTTATGACAAAACAAAAATCTTAAACTCTTTAAACTTGATTGATTGCGCTGGATCGGCTTAGGTGGCTTAGGGATATTCGTTTACAAGGAGTGCGTATTTAGCTGGTACAGACTAGGATTCAACCTGAGGAGATATTGATAATCAGAATGTAATCAATTTTTCTTTTTTTTTTGAACAAACCTTCATTCTTTAATATAAAAACTTAAACAGTGTTTGAGAGGCAGTGCAGCCTTAGCTAAAGCATCTGCATATGCATCCTCATTGAGTACTCGAGAAATAAAATCAAACGAAACAGCTGTGAAACACGTACGTAGTTGAGTAATATCAAATAATACTCCTTGGGCTTCCACGATCTTCTCTTTAGTGTTGATGGCCATAATAAGGGACTTGGAATCTGACCGAATAGCCAGTTTGCGCAAACCCAAAGACCTCGCTGCCTTCAGGCCAGCTTTAACCGCTAGTGCTTCTGCAACCAAGGCAGAGCTGGCATTGCTGCGGTTTGATGAAAAGTGTTGGAGAGTCCTACCGGTGGTGTCTTTAAAGATGCAACCAAATCCTCCGCCACTGGTGCCAGCATTCCATGCTGCATCTACAAAACACTGATTCTCCATATCACGGTGGCAAGTAGGTGGTGTCTGACTTCCTTTCTTTTGTGGCGTCTGCAGCCGTCCTTTCTCTCTTTGTGCTGTCTGCCAGATCCTTGCTTGTTTCAAAGCTAGAGTCACTAACTCCTGCTCAAACACAAGTCTGTTTCGAGCTATCCAAAGATACCAAAGAATCCATGGGTATAGAACTGCTTCATTGAGACCTGATGGTGGCAGATTAACCATTCGTCGACAAGCTTGCAATAGATTCTCTGGAGAATTGATGGTTGTTGGGTCTGGTTTATAAAGAGCAGGAACTAAGTCCCAAACACGACTCGCAAACGGGCATTGCAGTAGCACATGCCGTTCTGTTTCCATAAGGCCACATCTCTTGCATCTTCCTTCAATGTAATCAATTTTTCTATATGCCAAAATAATTAATATACTGTAATTATGGATTTTGTACACGAGTGATAGATCGTGTGGTGCAGTCAGGATATATAGTGTACATGTGACTTTCACTGAACACTCGTGTGCTTATAAGTTACGTGGATGTGATTAGAGTTGGTAATTTTCTTTTGGCATCTTTAAATTGATATATTTTTTTTTTTTGATAATCCAGGGGTTCCCCGCTTCGTGGGTCATTCCCCTGGACCCGGTCAGACAGCAGTCCACTTCATCCGGGAAGGCTTTACCTGGGCTAGATCGAACCCAGTACCGCTTTGGTGTCCAGAAGAGGCAGGGTAGTCTTTAAATTGATATCAATCACCAAAAGTAAATGATAGTTCATTACACACAATCACTACATGCTAAAACAAAGATGGATTGATCAACAAAACTAAATTAACTAAAAGAAATTAGGAATTAAGCCGTATCACCCCGGACAACTCCGAAAGCTTTTAAAAAAAAAAAAAACATGAAAGAGAAAAAACTTCACCTATACGCAAGTCCATCGTGTAGAATTACCAAGTCGATCCATGAATTAACAGAAGAAAACCACTGTCATAAAAGAAACCATACCGGAAGCTAGTACCATAACACACACAAAAAAAAGAACCATCCTAATTGGTGCTTTTACTATTGGCATTTTTGTAATTAATCAACCCGAAAATTAGAAACAAACACCTGAACATTAAAATGAAATGATTTATTATGGTTATTAGCTATCAAGACAAGAATTTTGTCAAAGAAATTATAGGAAAATTCGAAATCAAGCATTTTAACCCTATGTTTTATTGTTCACAAGATATTAATTGTCTGGGTAAACAAATAGTTTGGGACTTTGATCAAAGGAATGATTACGGATTGAGAAGCAAAATGGGCCGGTAAAGTCCTCCAACTGGGCTGTTTACAAAGTGACTCAATAAAAATGTAGTTTAAATAAAATTGCACCAGCCGGACATCGAACCCGGGTCTGTACCGTGGCAGGGTACTATTCTACCACTAGACCACTGGTGCTTCTATGGTTGAAGCTCTACTAACTACCATACTATCGATATGTTATTATCTCACCATAATTACGTTCTCATTTTCTTTTTACTTTCTCGTGTTACTGAACATAGCTTTTCTCATCCCAACTCAAGTTTCAGATCAAAATTTTCATCTCTCAAACAACTATTCTTACTCCTTTTAGTTTGGGCAATCTAGTCTTCTTAATGACCCATCTAATTCTGGCAAAAAAAGAGTAGTTGATCAGATGTTTTAGTACTATTGGGAGCTTTGATGGTCTGGGAGTTGTACAGGTTCTCAAGGATAATCATCATTTGGAACTCTGACTTGTATGTACCTGAAGTTGTTATGGAGTTTTATGTCAGCTTACGTACCAGGCAAGTAAGAGACAAACAAGATATTTGTAAGAGGTCATATGTATAAATTCTCTACTACTCTAATGTACGTAATCATAATCTAAAATTATCATGGTTGAATCGGTGTGTTATGCTGGTTCTTTGAATATTTTTCCAACTGTAGAAGGCGTTGTAGACTTTTAGTATCTGAAATGTTGATACACATCAGAAGCTCTGTAAAAAGAAAACGATGAATCTAAACTACGTAACGTTAACGACATCTACACACCTAGAACCGTAAAAATATTGATAGGCAACTCGGTTAAAAACCGATCCAAAGGAATCGAAAACCATAGTGAATCTTCAGGACATGATCAAGAATCTCCAAGGCTATGAACTTATGGATGCTTAGGCGTCGTGCTCTCGGCTCTAGATCAGCTAACTAACTTCAGGAAACGCTGATTATATATAGTTTCTTGAACTCTTTAAGCAATTTCAATCATAGTTTTCATGTGCTGCTTCAAGGATTGCCTTCGGACAGCGACAAGAAAATAAATTTAAAATTAGAACTGGAGCGACATGTTGTGATTTGTGATAGCGTATAAAACAATGTACGGAACATGGAAGATTTCGTATGAGTTTAATATATTTGCTTCTCAATTTCTCAAATTGTGGGCTGTAATTTCAATATAAACAATTTCGAATTTTCACGTGGATGGTTACGTTTTGTTACTTATAAAATCAGAAGTATACAAAATTCAGCAGCAATCTAATTTTTTTTAAAAAATTGATAGAAAACTAAAGATTCAAAGATGAACAAAGACATAACTTTGGTCATTGTTTAGCGGCCTCACCATCACCAATGTATATATATTTGCATTATATGGTTTTAAGTGGATTTATTTTGTTCAAGAAGACGAGTAGTAAACTAGTAATGAAGTGATGTGACTGTTAAAAATTAGCTATATTCCATTTCATAGGTTTACATTAATCTTTTTGAGATGATCTGTAAATCTATATCATATATATCTACAAATAGATAACAATCTTAATTTACAAAGACTGAGACATCCAAATTATCTACCTACAAAGAGAGAACAATATTTAATGAATTGTATATCTTACATCATAATTTAGCTTCAGTAGGTTTACATTCCAAGTTTGTTACAAAAGCAATAAGTATCAAACATATCTCACAATCTTAAATTACAAACATATCTCATTAACGTTTCTTCACCAGCATGTCCAGGTTTCAATTCCCGGAAAAAACGATTTATTAAACAGTTATACAGACTACGGAGTAAAGGCTTACAAGGGATCTTTAACATGGTCCAAGTAAACCCGACCAGACGTGAATCTTCATAGGACGGCTCTGGTGATGCAGTTAGACGTAGATCCTCATAAATCAAGTTGTATTATCGGTTGTCGAATCGTCTATATAATCTTTCTCATAATTGTAATATCCTAATAAATCAGCGTTAAAAAAAAACACACCGAGCCATCCAAATATATATTAGAATTTACTGTTCAGTATATAAACTTGTAAATCATATCATGCAATATTCTGTACATTCTGAATTTAACCCTAATTTGTTTAGACGTAAATTTCAATAAACATTTTAAACTAAATCTTGTTTTTCACTATTTCATCGTTTTAACATATAGAAGAAATCGTTTAATTAATTATTGTCCGAAACAGTTTTTTAGAGAAAGAGTTCACTGGAATATGTTCCATAAATTATTCCGATCTAGAACACTATCTGCCAGAATGTACAGACCAAAAATCCGACACTTAGACAATTGAAAGAATGAATGGCAACTGTCCTACATGTGTGAGTGGTCTGGTGACAAAACAGATAAAGAGAAAAGGATAGTACACAAAAAAGATCACATGGACTCGCACATCAACATTTTATTTCCCAGCTCAATGTCTGCTCTTTACTCTACTTTCTTCTTCCTATCGGCATGGATTATCCGTTCATTATACCATTGGTCTCTTGAACATATTTATAGTACCAAGATAATTAATTAAAATGGTGAAAGAAAGGAGTGAGATTGATGATATATATGACTAAATATGATCCATATATGTATAACGTGTAAGTCATTTTTATTTACTCAACTAGGTTATATAGATAATATTGTATGCTACTAACTCATGTAATCATTACTTCAACTACGTAGGCGGTAGGCTTGTAATCTCTCCTACAAAAATCATTAATCGACTGATATGGTTTACAAAACTATATATATAGTTTTATAAAGAGAACTATATCAAGCAAACTAAAAAGAGGTCACAAGGACATGTGCTTGCTTGATTCCTCCTCCGAATCTCTTACATTGATTTATTTCTTCCGGTTAATCAAGGGGAAGAAAAACCAGAGGATGAGACAAGCCTCTCGTTTCAAGACAGCTGTTAATAGCTGTCTGATCTCAATCTTCCTCCCATGTGACCCTACTACAAGATAATAAAAACACTTTGATATATCACTTCCTCATCTTTTCACATTTATATATCTCATTCATTCACCCTATCTATATATCTCCTTAATATAACTACCATTCGTTAAACATAGCCATTTTGGTTACTCATTTCCGTTTTCTCAATTCTTCCTCTCCTCCCTTTTTTTTTTTATGTTTCCTATATATGGTTTAGGACGTTGATCTTATTCCACTTTCCATTTGGTTCAAATTTCGTTTTTTCTTTCCTTTGTTTTCGTTTTAGGTTTTTGTTATTATGTTTTGGGTTTTAACGTTAGTTTCTTGTAATTAATTAAGGTCTTGTCTTCTATTTTTTCTCCATAAATCTTGTAAATTCAGATTTGTTTTTCTTCTTTTCAATGGCACAACTCCCTCCTCAAATCCCCAACATGACACCACATTGGCCTGACTTTTCCCAAAAACTCTCTCATTTTTCCACCGCAGCCGCGTCATCCGCCGTACAAAACCCATCATGGGTCGATGAGTTCCTAGACTTCTCAGCGTGTAGCCGCGGCAATCACCGTCGTTCTATAAGCGATTCCATCGCTTTCCTCGAAGCTCCAATCGTCACAAGCCATATGGAAGAACACAACTTCGATAAGTTCGACGACGAGCAGTTCATGTCCATGTTCACGGAGGACGACGATGACTTACGTAATAATCGTTCCCATAACAACAAGAATGTGGGACCCAGTGGCTGTTCCTTGAACACATCCACGCAGGCCGATCATAAGAGCTTTAACGACGATGAAGAACCGCCGTCCGATCATTATATGAAAGATAATAATAACAACCGTAACGACGAGGTCCGGAGCCAATGCAAGACGGAGCCTGAGGACGGTACGGCGTCGAGTAACAACTCCGGCGATAGCTCCAGCAACAGAATTATTGATCCCAAAAGGGTTAAGAGGTAAAAATTTATTCATAATCATGGTATTATACTGCAAAACCGAAGATCATGCATGCACGTACAAATTTTAACTGAGATTAGGCTCATTATTATTTGAAGTTACTAAACTTAAGCCTCTTATACTTCGCCAAAGTAAGATTTTCTAGAAATTTCAAGTTTAGATTATACTTAATGTTTTACTATTTAATTACTATTTATTTTTCAATGCATTTTCCAATAACTATTCACCAATAAAATTTAATCAATTCAATAATGTTTCTCAAAAATATACATAAGTACCTTAAAAATATAGAAAATGACTTTAAAAATATAGAAAATGTATTTTTGTGGAACAAGAATAAACTCTAAAAAATCTTACTTTCGGAAGCGAAAAGAGTACTACTATTTAATTAAAATCCTTCAAAATTTTGTAAAATTCATGTTTATGAAATAAATGAAATTAATTATTCATTAAAGGTCATTAATCGGTCTAAATTTTAACATGAGAGCTTTAACGGAGAAATCACTTAGCAAATAATTGTATAGTTTTAACATGAGAGTTAGAATGCAAAAAACTATTTCGCAAATAATAGTATAGATATAATTTTTTTTGGTAAAAAGTATAGATATAATTTACATTTATACTTTGAGTATATGTCCTAATATTCCAATGTACAAAATTAAATAAGTTAATAATCATTACTGAAAATTGGCATCACCTTTTTCTTTGTGAAAGTGTAAAAATTTAGCATCAACGACCACAACAATAATTATTTCAACTGAATAATCATTTGGAATGGTTCTACAGAATATTAGCAAATCGGCAATCAGCACAGAGATCAAGGGTGAGGAAACTGCAATATATATCAGAGCTCGAACGTAGCGTCACTTCATTGCAGGTACATTAACACTCTTATAGCTTTTTAAAAAAATAAACAATTTGTTATGATTGTAACCTTGCATCTCTTGTTAAAAAATGATTTTAAAGTCGGAAGTATCAGTGTTATCGCCAAGAGTCGCGTTCTTGGATCACCAGCGTCTGCTTCTCAACGTCGACAACAGCGCTCTCAAGCAACGAATCGCTGCTTTAGCTCAAGACAAGATTTTCAAAGACGGTAAGTTCCTCTTTTTAATTTCTTACATCGATTAATGTGTATGATAAATGTGTTAGCTTTAATTACATCTATGCAATGAATGTCTTTGTGTGTCTGATAAATATTCTTTATATGCGTTTTCCTTTTCTTTTTTCGTCGAGGTTTTAATTTATATAGCACTGTCAATATATAAGCAGGCCCAATCATTTTCGTTCTTTAGAGGGAATTGCTAACAAAACGTTTTTTAAAAATAATAATGATTTGCAGCACATCAAGAATCATTGAAGAGGGAAATAGAGAGACTTCGACAAGTGTATCAACAACAAAGTTTCAAGAAAATGGAGAATGCAAATCATTCACCGGAGACAGGAGTCGACATAAAGCTGTCTATTGAAAAAGAGCAGATGCTCAACATCTAATAACTCGTTATAATCAACAAGATATATACTCATTTTTCTTTGCAAAGTTCTTGACTGTTAAATTACTTTCGGTCAAAAAATTTAGTAGATGATATTATGCTTATCACATATTGTAAGGGGTTAATGGAAGGGAAATAATCAGTTGTTGTTTGTAAAAAGAACTAGTTGATTTATTTTTAATAGTGCAGGGAATTAATGATTTGTGTACTAATTAAGATTCATTCTAGATAGTTATTTTCATCATTTTCTACTCTATATTACATTTCTTTTTTTTAGACGTTTACTCTATATTACATTTCTTCTAGCAAAACATAATTAAGCATTGTCTCAGTTTTGATTAGATAGGTTAAACAAGAACTATGTTGAACAATTAAACAAAAGGAGGAACGCGTGTGGACACATCTGAAGGCTAAGGTGCGAGTTCACGTGAAGTGTTCTTGAACTGGACCACTACTACGTTCTCGTTACATGATATGTCTTTCATTTAGATTCGGCTTTTAATTAAGTTTCTTTAAACAATATAGGACCAGACAACTGACAATGAAATAATATCATTTTAACAGTTATGTTTTCGTTTTTGAAATTTAATGGTTCTAAATGATAAGAGATGCTTTGACCAAAAAAATAAAGATATGAGATGCTCAACTAGTTAACAAACAAAGGCCCGCCCATAAGCTTGAGAATTTAATTTTAACGAGGAGCACAACCATTGTTACTTTTTTGTTTTTGGTGTTAGTCAACACGTACCAACTCTGCAGAGAAAAGATTGAAATTTTGTGGATTGGAGTAGTGTTCATAAGATATGGTTTGATCGCTACTACTACAATCGCTGACTAACGTCTACAAACCCTACATAGATTTCAAAAATACTATTCTATTGAGAAACTACTAAAGCTACTAGGTAGCTTTAACTTGAAACACAAGACATGATTCGATTCCCTTGTGCCATGAAAATAATCTTTGAGGAGATACATAACTGTTGATGCCGTTTACAGTTATAGCAACGAAAGAGAACAATGATGCACACTTGTCTGGTTTAGACAAGGTTCAGGAGAAGAAGCCTGTTTGGAAAGAGAAGAAGAAAGCAAGGAAGGAAGTTTATAAAAATGCAGATGAGTTACCGGAGAAGAATCAAGAAGTGGGTTTTGGTTTTCAGAAGATCATTATTGATATGCGAGGACCACAACCACGGTTCGTGAACATGAGTTTGGAAGATTTAGACCACGACTTGAGTCTTAATTATTATTGTTGATTTGGCCAAGCATGAGATTCACAAGATTGATAGGGATTTAAGTAACGAGAAAGAATCAGCCTTGAGCTTGCAGCAAGACAAGGAGATGTTTATAAAGGAGGAAGAGAAACAGCAAAAGCAGTTTCACAACTTGGTATATATTGCAGAGAAAATAGACCGAAGTGAGTTGGAGATTGCGTCTAGGAATTTTACATCGGATTCATTAGCCAATAATTAATGTGTTGTTTGCTCACTGGCCTTGCCTCTCTTTTACCAGGATGTTTCAGTGTTGGGACCCTCTTACTGATCCAGCGCCATGGTGTTGAGGCTATTATCTTCCTGGAAAATGCTGCTGGATACCTCCACGGCCTATAGCCAGCCTGTCTCAGAGGTAATCTTAGCTCATCTGAGAAGGTCAGTCATCAATACTTGGGAACCTAGAGACCCTGAGCAAATGCTGAGGTTTATAGAAACATGGGGAGAATTGCTACCTTCACCTATTGTGAAGACGGTTTTGGACACAATAGTTCTGCCAAAACTGTTAACGGCAATTGAATCTTGGGACCAACGTTTAGAAACAGTTCCCATCCATGTTTGGTTCATCCATGGCTGCCACTGCTTGGTCAGAAGCTGGAAGGTGTGTGTATCAGATCATTGATCATTCTGATGAAATTTAGTAATCTTCTTGATGCTTGGCATCCTAGTGATGATTCTTCTGTCCACATTGTTCTTTCCCTTTGGAAGACTCTTTTTGATGCTTCAAGCTGGGAGAAGCTTATGCGTCGTTGCATAGTTCCCAACTCCGGAGAGACGATAATTTAGACCGGTTTGATTGGGTTATGGTAGGGCGGGCAAATAACCTGAAACCGAAAAACCAAACCAAACCCGATCCGAAAAACTAGTACCGAATCCGGTCCAAAATTGATTAAATATCCAAAGGGGTTCAAAATTTTGGTATTTAGAGAACAAAAACCGAACCTGACCCGAACCAAAATATTTCGGGTACCCGAATGTATCCGAAATAGATTTATATACCTAAATATATTAATTATTTTTAGATTTAATGTATATATTAAAAACATTCAAAATATATAAGATACTTTAAGTTGTCCAAAATATTTGAAAACATATATAAATAATCAACATTGAAATTTAAAAGGCCCGTAAAAGTATAATGCCTCACTTTTCCTAATAAATAACTAGATTTTGATTCTCATATCTATCCGGTTAATTTTATTTTATAAAAGATATAATTTTTATATTATATTTTGTGTATAATCATTTTTGATAATATAATATTATGATTTTAAAATAACAAATAGATCATATATAATTGTAGATATAAAGTTTAACATATGTTAACAATTTTATTTTTTTATATATAAATATTACATATATTATTCACGAATTTTAATTCTTATAAATAGTAAATGATATTTTAATTTCTTTAAACGGCGAATGATATTTTATTTATTTATTTAAATAAAATTATTATTTTTAATTATGTTAACTTACCAATTTAATATAATTTTTATATTTAATTCTTGTTATTTCTATTTTAATATAATATACACCATAATTATGAAATTTATTAAAAAATAGCATATAATTTTATTTTATTTTTATATAAAAATTATTTAAAATTAATTTATACTAATATTATATTATTAATTATGAAATTAACTAATACATTAATTAAAATATTTAAAAACTTTTGTAAAATTTGGTTATATCTTTTTCAACAGATTTTATGATGACTAAAGGTGAAATCTAAATTCACGGTTAAAACTGATTTATTATTAATGTTTTTATAATTATTTAGATTTCTTATAGATTTTATATGTCTAATAAATTAGTGTAAATAATCAAATAGATGTGATTGATTACATAGACCTAGTATGACTATTTTATACTCCCTCCATTTCATAATAGATAAAATTTTGGTTCTTTTTACACATATTAAGAAATTATCTTTTCTAAACAAAAAAAATCATAGATATATAATTTAAAACTAATTTATTTAATTATAAACAAAAATAATAAAAACACAAATTGGTTACACGGTTTTTGATAAAGTTAAAATTACCAAGATATGTGAAAATATCATCTATTGTGAAACAAAACAGCCATTTAAAACATCTTCTATATTAAAACGGAAAGAATAGTAGATAAAAATTGTATTTTTCTTTTAATAGAGAATATATAGACCATAATTATGAAATTTATAAACAAAAAATAGCATATAATTTTATTTTGTTTTGTTTTGTATAAAAATGTATTTAAAATTAATTTATAGTAACATTATAATATTAATTACGAAATTAATTAATACATTAACTAGAAAATATTTAATTTTTTTTTGTACAATTTGGTTCGATTTTTTTTAACAGATTTTATGATAACTAAAAGTAAAATTGAAATTTACGGTTAAAATTGATTTATTATTAATGTTCTTATAATTATTTAGATTCTCTTAGAAATTTTATATGTTTAGTAAATTAATGCAAATAATCAATAGATGTAGAACAAATTTATTCGATATTCACACGGCCTGGGAAAAAAACTGTGAGGTCAGTCCCGCGAGCAAATGAGTTAAACAAGCCGCACGTGTGTTATTTCAACGGTCAAACAATTTGATTGTACTTAAGAGTTAAGACACGGGCCCACGTGCGTTAAGAAGTACTGCCGCTTCAACTTTCAATCTATTTGACAAGCTGACAATAGTTCGTGTTTATTCTCTGTCAGTTTACCCGTCGTCTGTAATTGTTTCTATAAATAATACTAATATAGATGATCCCTGATAATCAGAATAACTTTTCTACATCCGATTAATCCTCGATCATCATTTCTTTTCATTTATAGGTTTTGTTTTTAATGTATTTCAGAGTTTTATATATGCTTCGTTTAAATATGATTAATAATCATATATACGTTTCTTGATGAATGTCTTAAGTGGTGAAATTATGCTTTGACCATGCTCTTTTCATCGGTTCTATAAAATACTATTAGGAAGGGTTAATAACTTTGGTCTTTGGTAATGGGCTCGAAGAGTTCGGATATCATTTAATAATCATACACATCCATAAACGGCTTAACTAAGAATAGGCATTCGCCGAATCATTGTTCACAAGTCGCAACCATAATGAATTTTGATCAGAAATTTGGTTTGGAAATGTGTTTAATCATAAACCATTTCCATGTGTTACCACCTAATCCATATCATACTTTTAAAATATCTTGAGATGGACGAGAATGCATTTTAATAACCAGCGGAATGATCTAGTATATTAATTGCTCTTAACTTATGCAAAAGTAATCTATTTTTTTCCTAAGCTGTTAATCTTCAATGTGATAAGATGTTGCACTGTTTTCTCAAAAAAAAAAGATAAGATGTTACACTGTCCACATTTTCTAATCGTCATACATGTCGAAGCAACCAATATTTTGATATGATAAATGATAAAAGTAATTAACTAATGAAGTGACACATTTTACTAAGTATACGGTTAGCATGCCAAATGTTACACAAAAATAAATACTCATAATACACGTAACCCGTTGTTACTTGTTAGTAACTGTCAAACTAATTAGGTGATGATTGTTTGGGGTAGTTTTTAGTTTTTGTTTTTGGTTTTTAGATTTTGGTTTTAATTTTTAATTTTTAGTTTTTGGTTTTTACCTTTTAATTTTTGATTTTCAACTTTTTGTTTTGGATTTTTCGTTTTTAGATTTTGATTTTGATTTTGGTTTTTGGTTTTGCTGTAGTTTTTAAGTTTTTCAAAAAAGAAAATAATACGTTATTTTAAATTAATACAAATAAATACAAATAAAACATTTAGAAGTTACTATTAAAATTGATTAAAATATTGTGATTCTTATTCAAAACATAAAAATACATCAACATGTTTTTAATTACTATATTTTAAAAAAAACTTACATTATACTAAAATATAAATCAAAAATATATCTAAATTATTTTTATTTTTTAAAACTTGAATGGAAACTTTTTATTTTAAAAATTAATATATTATATTTGGTTATTAAAAAATATTTTGTGTTTTTATATTTTTAGTTATTTTTGAATGTCTAATAATTATTAAAATTATTCAACAATTCTATTTATAGAATGTAATAACTAATTTTTACGATTAATTTACAATTAGTTAATATTATAAATAAATATCTAAATTTATTTTACAGATATGAAATAAAAATAAATGATTTCACATTATTAAAACAAAATTACTTAAACAAAAAGATAGAAAGTATATACATATAATGGTCATGTATTTTATATTGATATTTACAAAAATAAGAAAAAAATATATATGAAAAGTAATCGTACACTTTGCAAAACCACCAAAACATGGCTTTTGGTTTTTCTTTGAAATTTGGTCAAAACATCTAAAAACTAGTTTCCATACTTTATAGGAAAGCTTTTTTGTCAAAATCTTGATTGGTTTAAAACTAATATTTTGAGGGAATCAAAAACTTGATTGGATAGAAAATGGTTTTTGAAGAAACAAAAACCAAAAACTAATCTAGAAACCGAAAACAATCAACCTCTTAACCTGGTGGAAGTTTTCATCTCTTAAAAAATGTCTACGTGAAGTATTTGATCAAATGATCAGGTGCTTAATTAAACTTATTTTTAAATCTTAAAAAAAACTTTGTTTAAAATGCTTGATTAGATTACCTCGAGAACACAAAAAGTCCTTTTTCAAACAGTTCTAGTGACTTTAAGTGTGGACAACAACCGAAGCTTCTTACTGGGAGGATGGGGTTAGAATTAGATGGGATTATTTAGAGTTTGCAAAGCAAAACTAATTGAATTTAGTTGAAAATATGGCATACAATTTAGGGGACACTTTGTCTAACAGGACCGCTACAACTTATGGGGGATTGGTGCTAGCCTAATTAACTAGACAATGCTTAGTTAATGTTAGGTAAACATGTTTATTAAATGTAATATTAAAGCGTGGTCCATTATATATTAATAAATATATAGAAAAATGATTTTCGCTGATTTGTTTCTCTGACAGACAATCATAACATCAGTCCCTCCTATGTTCTTCAAGTGTTTTAGTATCTTTTACTCCTTCCGTTCTAGAAATTAAGATATTTTAGATTTTTTACTTGTTTCACAAAGATATATTTTCTATATGTTTAAGGTATTTTTTATACTTTTAAAAAACATTAAATGAAAATATTTGAATTGATTAAATTTTATTGGTGAAAAATTATTGGAAAATGTTTAATAAAGTAAAGTAAAAATTAAATTATAAACAGTCTTACTTTCGGGAACAGAAAAAGTAAGAGATTTGTTTTATCAACAGTCTTATTTCTTCTTTATTTATTCATGCCTTATAAAATTAAAGTATATATCTAAAATAAAGTAGAATTAATTCATATTGGTTTTTATATGAAATTATACTTTATTCGTATTGTTATATGTTTACCCTGTAACTAGGATAAGATTTGCGCTTTGCGCATGTGAGTTTATTTGTATATATTATCGACAATTTTTATATATTTGATCATTTTATTTATATATATTTACAATATTTTTTTTTGTTATTATATTTTTTTTCCTGATAGACCGGATCAATTTTTATTAAAAATTGTGGAACTAAACTATAATTAATATATCATGGGCTGATCGGATTGAACATTAAATAAATTATAACACAAAAACCTTATTTTTTTTCCACCGAACACATTCTTGAAAAAAGTGAATAATATTGTTTTCACATTTGAATTATTTTGACATTTATCTTCCATATGGTTTGAAAAGTTTCATATCAACCATTGAATTGATACATCTCATTTTAATGCTTTTAGTCGTATGCTTAAGAAAAACTTACATTTTTGTAATTTAAATTCGTTTAAAAAAATTTAAAATATAACATATAAGAAAAGATCTTATATATAAGAAAAATATAATTTATAAGGTTTCCTCATTTTTACAATTTAAATTTGTTTTAAAAAAATTAAAATATAACATATACGTTTTTTTCATTTTTGTAATTTAAAATCATTTTAAAATATTCAAAATATAACATATAAGAAAAAAATCTAATTTTTTTATTATATGGTTAATGTGATTGTTTAATTTTTTTTCAATAATATAAATTTATATAAAATAAAGAAGGATGCAAAAATTGTTATTAAATCTTTATTATTCATAGTCATTAATTGTCATATATATGTTAATCATATTAGGTAATTCCGTAGCTTTTATTTAAGGGAAGAATACATGGTTCTTATATTTTGGGTTAATATAATATTCTCTAGTAATTGGATTTAGACCAACTTTTTTTCCAATTGATTCTTAAACTGACACGTAAGCTAAATTGTCATCCTAATTAAGTGACACTAAAAGAAGATCTCTTTTTAATTAATACAAACTTAAGGTACAACTTTTTAAAAGATCCTCAATTAATATATTGGGGATATTGTTTAACCTAGAGAAGCCAAAAAGAAATCGTTAGTTGACAAGCATATACACAGCCCATCAATATAAAGATGTAAGAAAATGTCTTTCTTGAGGTTTAAATTAGTTTACAATTGTTCACGCTGGATTTGTGATGCAGAGAGATATTTGGAAAATATCTATTATTATGTTATTATTTATATTTAATTGATAAAATAATTATCGTAGTGTTTATCTAGGGTTTTATGGTTTTCTTATAAATAGCCGGTAAGGTCTAGAGTTGTATTCAGGTTATTGATATTGATATTTTATAAAGATTTTTTGTTAAGCACTGAGAAAAGTATTCTCAACCTTGTTTTCGGTAGATCGGTGGATCTCAACGAGTTCAAAAAAAATAACATTTTCTAGATAATCTCAGAATCAATAGGTTAGTTGTGTTATCCGTAGCTTCCGCTACATCAACTTGCCCCTTCACTACAAGAAAACAACGGCATACTGAGGGAAAAAATCGTCGGTATGTCGTCGGAATAACGCTATTCCGACGACATACCGACGAAAAAAATCCTCGGAAATAACTCCTCGAAAATTCATATTTCCTCGGAAATCCCTCGGAAATTTCCGACGGAATTCCGAGGAAACCCTATTTCCTCGGAATTTCCGAGGACCACAAGTTCGTCGGAAATTGCTCGGAATATTCCGAGGAAGATGTCGTCGGAATATTCCGAGGGATAAACTTCCTCGGAATATTTCCAAAATTAAAAAAAAAATTTATAAATTTATTTTTTTAAATTGAAATTCGAAAATATAAAATTAAAATTGAAATAGAAAACATATTTAAAATACAAAAAATAATAAAATAGTTTTTATAAATAAAAAAAATGTTTTATAAATACAAAATTAGTTTTAATAAATATGAAATCATCTTTTTATAAATACAAAATAGTTTTTATAAATACAAAAAATAATAAAAGAGTGTTTATAAATCAAAAAATGTTTTATAAATACAAAATTAGTTTTATAAATATAAATATTTTTATAGATATGAAATCATCTTTTTATAAATACAAAATAGTTTTTATAAATACAAAAAATAATAAAATAGTGTTTTTAAATCAAAAAAAAATATTTTATAAATACAAAATTAATTTTAAAATATGAAATCATCTTTTATAAATCCAAAAATTGAATTTATATACAAAGAACGGTTGGTATATTTAAAAATAGTTTTTATAAATACAAAAATAAAAAAAATAGTGTTTATAAATAAAAAAAATGTTTTATAAATACAAAATTAGTTTTAATAAATATAAATATTTTAATAAATATGAAATCATCTTTTATAAATCCAAAAATCGAATTTATATACAAAAAACGTTTTGTAAAATCGAATTTATATAGAAAAAACGTTTTGTAAATACAAAAATAATGAACAATTTATAAAAAAAGTTCTAAATCAATTCAACACAACCAAATCACAATTCTAAACCTATTACACAACAAATCACAATCCTAACCAATCACCCTAACAAAAATCTATCAAAAACCTTCTAAAATCATCAAATCAACTTAAAAACCTAACAAATAGGACCTAAGAGAGTGGGATAGGGTCCTTACATGATTTGCAAGGGAATGAAAAGGATTCGCCGGAGAGATCGTCGCGAGAGAAGGTGGAGAACGCCGGAAGGAGAGAGAGATCGCCGGAGAGGAAGAAGAGAGAAATGGGGAAGAAGAGAGAAATTGGGAAGAAGATGCGTTTCAAGTTTATAAAACCTTGGGTCCGACAGATATTTTCCGTCGGAATTCCCTCAGTATTTCAATTTCAATTTTCGCGAAATATTTGGCGGCTTGTTTGCCCGGTTAAATGAAAATATTCCGAGGAAATTCCGACGGCCACTTAAATATCCGTCGGAATTTCCTCGGAATATTTTCATTAATTCGAGGAAAAAAATATCCTGTGCATGTATTTCTATTAATTCCGAGGAAATTCCGAGGAACTAGTGTTTGGGGTTTCAAAACGTCAATTTTTTTTTTATAAACGCATCGATCGATGTATATATATTCAAAAACGCATCGATCGATCACGTAGATGCACCGGGCCGTAAGAATGTGATCGATCGATGAGATTATCCCATCGATCGATTGAGGATATCAAGTGTTCCTCGGAATATTCCGAGGAAATACCGAGGAACTAGTGTTTGGGGTTTCAAAACATCAATTTTTTTTGCCGTATTTCATTTCTTATACAATTGTAATGCATACCATTGAGGATTCTTTGTATAGATGAGCATAAACCATGAAATAAAAAATTTCAAAACGAATTGTAAGTATTCCCTTTACCGTTCATTAAAGTGTATAAGTGTTTCTCTTATGTTGTGGAGATTTCGTTCATACAATCGGAAAAGTGTTTATTATAGGGTAAGGAACAAATTTTTGACTTCATAATGAACGTAAGACCCTTAATAAGGGTTATATAGGTGTTATTCAAACCGCAAAACGTTGTTTTCGGTTTAAAAACCCTATTTCCTCGGAATTTCCTCGGAATATTCCGAGGGAATTCCGAGGAAACCCTCTTCTTCCTCGGAATTTCCTCGGAATATTCCGACGAAATTCCGAGGAACTAGTGTTTGGGGTTTCAAAACGTCAATTTTTTTTTATAAACGCATCGATCGATGTATATATATTCAAAAACGCATCGATCGATCACGTAGATGCACCGGGCCGTAAGAATGTGATCGATCGATGAGATTATCCCATCGATCGATTGAGGATATCAAGTGTTCCTCGGAATTTCCTCGGAATATTCCGAGGAAATTCCGAGGAACTAGTGTTTGGGGTTTCAAAATCTCGAATGTTTTTTTATAAACGGATCGATCGATGGATTTATGTCCAAAAACGCATCGATCGATCACTAAGATGGACCAAAGCGTAACAATGTGATCGATCGATGGGTATATGTCCAAAAACGCATCGATCGATCACTAGTTCGTCGGAATTTCCTCGGAATTTTGTAAAATCCCTATAATATTTCCTCGGAATTTCCTCGGAATATTCCGACGGATTGATGTTTCCTCGGAATTCCGTCGGTATATTCCGAGGAAATTCCGAGGAAACCCAAATTTTGGGTTTCCTCGGAATTTCCTCGGAATTCCTCGGGAAATTCCGAGGATTTCATTTTCCGTCGGAATGTCCGTCAGAATACCGTTGTTTTCTTGTAGTGCTTTGTAAACTTAAATATTGATTACTTTGTTTTTTATGTTGACCTTTTACACCTTTCTTTGTTAAAGATGGTGTAAAGTCTGCTCTATCTTCACAAGAAATAAATATGTTCACCACATATATATATATATATATATATATATATTTTCTAGTTTATTTTCTGCGTACATAGAAGCATTTCTACTACTGACCTTTAAAATCTGAAAACAAGTTTACGAGAATTTATGACATGCAATCATCGTGCGTGAATTTCGTATTATTATTTACCTTAATGAATGATAATTTAAGACATGTAACACTATAACGATGAAATGAGTTTTTTATTTTTGCATAAATTTGGATGAAATGAGTTGTTAAGTCAATTACGATTATTCGCTGAAACCTGTCATTGAATATAAGCTAGTTACTGCTTAACTTTAGCCGCGATCGGTAACAATTGCAGAACAAACAGGTATGACACTTTTATTGATGATAGCATGTGAACATCCAAAGTTTTGTTATCATCTTTTGTTTCTTGTCAAAAAACCATCTCATTTCTTCGCCGTCTGTCTACATAAGTTACCAGCTATTCTTTTTTATTATTTTTTCCCAAAGTACCAACTCCTCTTAATTTTTAGCAATAACAAAAGAAAAAACTTATCTTAATTCTTCATCATTCTGAGAGCCAAAGCCTGAAGCTCACCTAAATCGCTATCACAATAACTCACTGATCTCTTTTTGTTAGGATATCCTTCCTGAAACCCTAACTCACCCTGACCGTATACGCCACCTCCGGTTTGATGAGTCTCACGCACGTTAGCTGTAGTTGTGACGTCACTGCTCGTCTTGCTGAAAGATTCTTCTAGCGAGCTCTGTGGCGAGACCGGATTATTAGGGTTTATGTGACCGTAGGGAGTATGATGGTGATGGTTATATGGTGTTGAGTACGCACTATCGATCGGTGAGCCACTAGTTTGTTGCCACGTCGTGAATTGGTGAGTACCTTCGGCGGCTGACGTCTTGTGGCCGGCGATATGTGCCTTCATTTGCATGACTTGTGCTTGCAAGTAAGCCACCTATGTATAAACCAATCAAACGCTAATTGTTAGACAAGATTGATTCAATTCTACTTAAACGTTGAAAATTCACATATATATATATATATAGAAGAATTAGTAAAATCTCATTCTTTATGAATATGTATCTTTTTATATAATCTATTTCATTTCATTAAAGTTATTGTTTTTTGCCAACAAAAGAAAGGTAAAATATTGGCTTGCATCTTTGTGCAAATTTAAATGGTATTTCTAAACATATTTATTTGTAATTTACATATATATATTGGTTCAGTATCCAAAAATAATAAATGAATTATATATACTGAGATATGCTTATTTGTTTAAGCTTTTTAATATCAAATTTTCTTAAAACAACTAGACTCGGCTCAATTTTTTTTTAATAAAATGATTGAGCCGAGTTTACAATTCGAAAAAAAATTTTTAGACATTTATCTTTTCGAGATGAAATAGTTAATCTTGTTTACTCTCAATTTTGGCGAATCGAAAATGCCAAATGCATGAAAGAAAAGAGTCACGACATGAATTTATTGGAAAACTGAGTCGAAGTTAGACTTCAAAGAAACGTTTAAACATTTATCTTTTTGAAACATAAATAGTTAGTTTTGTTTACTCTCGATTGTGGCGAATCGAAAATGCCAAATGCATGAAAGAAAAAAGTCATGACATGAATTTATTGGAAAACTGAGCCGAAGTTAGACTTCAAAGAAACGTTTAAACATTTATCTTTTTGAAACATAAATAGTTAGTTTTGTTTACTCTCGATTTTGGCGAATCGAAAATGCCAAATGCATGAAAGAAAAAAGTCATGACATGAATTTATTGGAAAAAAAGCTTACTAATTGCCGTAACGTTTCCTCTAAACTAAAGAAATATAGTCTCAAATGTTTAAGAAATTTATATAGCATTACGAAAACTAGTGTGAAAACAAACGTTTTGATGGGAAAATTAGTTGATACTAATTCCTCAAGATTTTATTGGAAATCTAACTCCATGCACACAATCTCTTATCAATCAAAAACTATAAAAAATCCAGTGACTATAAAAATTTGATGGATTACTAGTGACCGCTGAGTTAATCTACCTGTTGTTGGAGGGAGAAAATATGAGAGACACAGCCATACACAGGGTCATGAAGACGAGCCTGAGCTTCGTAGGCGATGGTGACAACAGCTTCACATCGATCATGGATTGGGACCTTAAGCAAGAGCTTAGAGACGTTGCTGGCTCCAAACACCTTATGAATAGCTGCGAATCTTTCTGCTCCCTGCTCGGATGAGAAGTAAGGTTCGAATATACAATCTGATAAACATTTCCTTCTCAGGAACTTGCATGCGCCGCACGGTGAACCTGTCCCTGCCGTTGTAATGTTACCGGAAGTTGCCATCGACGAAACAAACAAAAAGGTGATGATCTTTATGTTATTTGTGCCAAAAAAGAAGGATTCTCTTGTTTTTTTTTTCTTTTATAAGATTGGTGTTTTCAAGAGATGTTGAAAAAGATTGGAATAAGTGATGGTTTTAGGATTGGGATCGTTGGAGATGTGCACGAGCGAACTAGGAAATAGTAAATGGAGAATTGTTTAGTGTCTGACTTTGGGTGGATTTATAAAGGGAAATTATGATGATGAGTGAGAAAGGCTTTTTCTTGGGCCGACTTATTTTATATGTTCTCTCAATCATAAACAATCACATAATATGATAATGTATTGATTAGTTTTGTGGTCTACCATATTGTATTAGCTTTGTATATTAAATGCTATAGTTCTCCATCGCTAGAGTTTGAGCCACACTTATGTCATTTAGAAATTGTAATATGTGATGAAACTATAAGTGCAGTGTACATCATGAATTAACAATATTAATGGAGTTAAGAAAGTCTTAAAATTTGATTTCACAAGAAACTATATGCTACAGTGTCAAATTACGTTTTGGTAATGATTTGAATCATAATTTGGATTTTCTGCCATCGTAGTTTTTTTTTTACTTGAACATCACAATAGTAAACAAGACCATTATCGACAATAATTTGAAAAATAAATGTCTAAAATATCTAAAATATGCTCAAAACACCAAAAATACTTGAAATGTATATTGATTCTCTATCCAAATACTCAAACCAAACTAATTTATATGTTAAGTTTAGGTATTTTGACATGTGTTATTTAAATTTTTATGTAATATATTATTTTGTTTATAGATTTTGAGAAATTTAAAATACATATCGAATTTAAAATTTTAAAAATAATTTAAATGGGTTATCTGAACTCGAACCGAATCTGAACCGAAATTTAGAAATATCCGAATTTAGCTGAAATTTTTGACTCCGAAAACCAGAACTGGTATCTTTAGTACACGTACATGTAATGGTTGAGTTGACAGAGAGGTTATTTTTCCCCAAGTGGCTTGATGTTTTAAGTCAGTGGTTGTGTTCAAACCAAACTTTGATGAGATAAGAAACTGGTTTATGAGTTGGAAAAGATTGTTCCCGGAGGAGTTTTTAGCAAACAAGAGGATCCAAATCCAGTTCAAGCGCGGTCTAGATATGGCGATGGAAGCAGTTGAAGAAAGGTCTCACCAAGGGGAAAGGGAGAAGATAAGTTACCACAAGGCAGAAGAGCAGAGGCAGGCTCAGAGGGATGACTAGCTTTGAGGAGATGAGTTTTAAAGAAGCTGTGGAATTATTTGCGCAGGAGAAGGAGATGCTGTTGAAACCTAAGCCGCATAGAATGCACAACGGAGGTCTTCAGGTCTATAATTTTGGAAACGTGAGTGTGGTTATAGACTCAGCAAAGTCTACGTTGTTGGCTCATGAAGCAGGAGATTGGTTTCCTGTAGATTTTGACTGTTTGCTGAAGATGCACCACAGTGCTGTTGCTGGAAAATAGTAATACATTTCCTCTAGGAAGGTAATATTGCTTAAAATATTCTCTGTCTCCCCTCTATGTTTTGCTTTGTAGTAACCCGAAAAAGCACAAACTAGAGAATAGATCTCTGGTTAGTCACATCTTATAGGAACGCTGGTAGAAGAAGCTGCGTTTGGAACATGATGGAAGGGTTGAAAACATGAACTACTTACGGGTAAAACCAGAAGAATTCATGGTGTGGCATATTATGAACATATTTGCTATTCATTTTACTTTTGGTGGTTGAAGTTGCAGCCTGCAGGCATCCGAGTTTAAGTATACCTTTGGCTTGATCAGTTACTTGT
Source organism: Brassica napus (assembly GCF_020379485.1). Lineage (NCBI taxonomy): Eukaryota > Viridiplantae > Streptophyta > Magnoliopsida > Brassicales > Brassicaceae > Brassica > Brassica napus. The sequence goes on from NC_063446.1 coordinate 14,635,104, forward strand.
GTACAGCGATGTTTTCTTAGTCAGAGAACGCATATTGTTATCCATGTGTTTTCAGGTTACTGGACAGGACATTGATAAAGAGATTGACAATCCTGAAGACTGAAGGATAGAGTTTACAGCTTTTCCTCAACCCAGAATAACTTTTTGATTTTCCTACTACATGATCAGTTTTCAACACTGCAAGAGCTAGAGAAGTGTAATTCTCTTAACGATGGCTATTATATTAATCTGATCTATGGAGTAGAGAAGTTATGTTGTTTCTCTGGAGTCTTTTGTACGTATGATGGATTAGGACCTCTTGTATTTGACCTGCTTCTTTGAATAAATGCTGTACACAGGCCAAGAACCTGTTTGCAAGTTGTGTCAATAATGTTAAAAACTATTTACCATCTCAACCATTTTATAACTGTTGTGATTTAACCCAAGTCGAGATCATTATATAATTAACTGCTCTTGTCATTACGGAGTTAACATTTCTTGATTATGCAAGCATCCAACACTGAAACAGTGAGCAGTAAAAGCTTAACAACTACGAACTGAAACCTAGTGTTTTGCACAGCATCTAACAAATGGCTTATGCCATGAGAACTCCAACCACTTTACAGCATACTAAACTAAATGTGAACGCTGCACAAAGCTATACTTGGGAGCCTTCTTGAAGCATGGAATCTCTACAAAACAGAAGAACACTCCTCCTAGTTACAGCTATACTATCGGTCTCCGAGTAGAACACCAAGTGACAATCAAGAAGATGAATTTGATCAGGAAGCACTGGATAATAGAGCATCCAGCACTGATACAATGAGCAGTAAAAGCAAAGACAAACCGAAACTGAAACCTAGTGTATTGCAGAACTACCTAAGCCATGATAACTCCAACAAGCTAGTTCCTGAAATCTAGTGTTGTGAAGTTAACAAAGGCTGATGCCTACACCAACAAATTAGTGAATTATGCAAGCATCTAAACACTGGTTCAATGAGTAAAAAAAACCTTAACAAAGAACCAAAACTGAAGTCTAGTGTTACCAAACAATGTATACACTGCACAAAGCAGCTATAATCATATATACTAACGAGCCTTCCTCAACAAAGGGACACTCCTCCTAGCCTCTGAGTTGAACAATCAATAGACAAATCAAATCATTGAGAAAAATACCAATCAAATTGCAGATGCTGATCAAAATTCAAAACGAGCAAAATCAAAAAGTGATCAACTTTGAGATTTGTTATGCGTCTAAACAGTTGAAAAAAAAAAAAAAACTTATTTCATCATTATCCACAAACGAAACCCTTATAACTCCAAGTCTTCAGGGTCATCATAACAGTGATGCTCCTCAATCGGACGAATCTCCGAGCGTCTCCATCTCGAGGCGTTCAAGGGCCTTCTGATGAGCCCAAGTCTCGATCGAAAGATCAGGTTTAGCATTGAGCCCGACGCCTAGGATGACGATCGTGAGGAAGCTCGTGATGTAGCAAGGAAGCTCCCAATCTTCCCATTTGCGCGATTGTCCCGGTGGCGGAGAAGTAGCCTTTGGGGCGTTCCTCGTGTCCCGGCGTGGCCCATCGACTCGGCCCGGCGGATGTAGATCCGGATCTGGAGAAGATCCGGTTGCGTAGCGTCTTCGCTGCGACGGTCAAGGACTGCGTCGACGCCATCGCTGTCGATTGAGCGAAAGTGAGAATCAATCCTAGTAATGGTTTTTCTTCACTCGAAATCTGAACCGGGAATTCTATTTTGGTTTATTATTGGTTCAATTGGGGATTAACCAGATTGGTTTATTGTTTGGATATTTAGGAATTTCAGATTTGTAACTCTTTTGCTATGCTCGGAGCTCCATAACCATAAGTCCGTATGATCTGGTTTTCTGACGATCCTGCTTATTGACCTGTTACGGTTAATCGATTTATAGTTTGAACCCATTAGAGTTAAACAGCTATCAATTACGATCACATAATAATAATGAAAAATCTCTTCTTCCTTTTCTCTTAACTAATCACATAATACAAATATTCATTATAATTTGTCGATCAAAAAAAAAAAAAAAAAAACAAATATTCATTATAACAGATCCGTTTAAACGGTACTATAATATCAAGAACTAAATTCGGATTCGCCCGAATGGGCAGGATTTTAAAACTTAAATTGTTGCAAAAAATATATATTTAAGTTATCTCTTTTGATCATAATCGTGTATAAAATATTTGATGTGTTGTAATTTTTGAATAATTTTTTATAATTTGGTTGATTTGTTTAATATGCTATGAAAAGACACATTTTATATAAAATGTTGATTACATGTTTAGAAAATTTGAAGTAATTTTCAGTTATATTAGAAACTCTGAAGTAATATGAAATATATTTGATATTTAATATATATTTAAAGAAAATGTACATGTATTTTTTGTGAAAATTATTTTTATTTACAACACATTATGAAAGTGATAAACTAAGTTAATATTTGAAGTGCTACAAATGTATGTCATTTGCCAAACCAATACCCATTTTTCCAAACCAATCGTGTATGGGAGAAAAATCAAATATATGATTTAGTTAGATTTCATTAGGTAGATTATAATTTATATATTAAAAGATATATCACACACAAATAGATATTTTTGTTAGGTACAACAGAATATTTCTGTTTTAATAAAGAGATGAATATGTCCAAATTTAAATGACAACCTTTTGAACAGTAAATAAAAAAAGATGACTCTATTTTAATATATTAGATATTTATTTGATCATCCAATCTTATCTAAACTTGAAGGAATATCCAAAAAAAATCTGAAAATGAACAGGTAAAAATACCAAACTCAAAAAAACTTAAAGACCCAATTTAATATCTAAAGTAAATATTCATAAACTTAAATATTAATTCAAATACTTAATTTTATTTTTATTTTTATTTTGTTATGATCTCAAAAAGTTATAAACTGAAATTGTATTATTTGGATATAAACTTAGTTTTGGAAACGGGTTTTAAACAAGGTTATAAATCAAAATACAACCTGATCCGATCAAATATTAAAACTGGATAAAGTTTATAGATTGAACCCAAAAAACTTGATCGGAATCTTAATGTGCAACACGCTTAGGATTTACTACCAGTGAATAGTGAAAATTTCATCGGAAAATTAAAATGTAGGTAAACATGGGTGGTTGTAATGCACACGATAAACACTATCTTACAATATGACTGTTGTAAATTTAATTGGGCCAAAGCCCAATCAAAGATTCACACTCGTTTTGAAGGTCAAATAGTAAACTGTGAAAACATCAACAAAATTTGATGAAATTTTCCAAATTGAGTTATACTGCCTCTAGAAAAATTTCAAAGAATTTCACAGACGTTATCTCATTCTCACACGTGCAGACTTGAAAATTTTAATTTTCAATTATAAAATCCACCCAGATAATAGCCTCAAAAGAATCGCCAAAGATCTTCTCTACGGCCTGAATGGATTCCTCGCTACCACCCGCAAACGCAGTTTTTGCGGTTGTTAGCGGTTGACAACATTTCGAAATAATCATACAAACCGTTACAAATCGCTCCGAACCTCTTAAAATCAAAGCTGGTTTCAGCTAGCGTTTGCGTTTGCGGTTGCGGGCGTTTGCGGGAGGATAAATTTTTTTTTCTTTCAAAAACCATATAAATACAAAAATAAAAAAATATTCAATAAAAATTTAAATTGGAATTATAAAAATACTAAAATATATCTATTATATTTTAATTAATATTATAAAATTTTAAAATAAAAATATTTTCTATAATATTAAAAATTTAAAACTATAACTTTCTAAATATAATTTTCATATTTATTATAATATTATGATTTTTGATATTTTAATTATTATATAAAATATAAATATTGTTAATTTATTATTTAACCGCTGCTGTATTTGGTAGTTAACCAGTCATAAGTATTCCGCAAACGCACAAATTTCTAACCGCAGAACCAGTCGTACAAATTTCTTAATATCGCTACAAACCGCAACCATCCGCATCCGCAAACTCCCGCAACAGCAACAGCAACCGCAACCGCTGCGTTTGAACCAGTCAGGTCCTTAGAAAAACACTTATCTCTCCCCTCGCTTTACTGCTTGCAAGCCATCCAGAAAAAATCTAACCGAAGAAAATTCATAGGTAAACAATCCATGGCTTAATCTGTATGTAGATGCTGTTCTTGATGAACTTATTGCTGATCGTTGCTGTTGCACTCGATTAGCTTAGAAAACTAGGTTTGATTTGGCAAGATCAATGTAAAGAGTAGAATGCTTGACGAGATCAAACATGATTCCCTGAAAGGAAAGAAAAATAACCAAAACAAAGATAAGCTTCACCAATCTTTCGTATATAAAGGAAGAAACTTTACTCACATTGAGAGCATGCATCACCTCAAAAGCTGATTGAAGATCCGAGAACACAGCAAACACGAAGGACTATGCAAAAAGCAAAGCAAGTACAATAAGAAAGAAGTTGCTATCTATTCACTAATCTATACGGAGATGAGAAAGTATTTGGATTGCACAATTGAACACTATTTGTAAAAAGATGATTTCAGTTCTGTTGTATTGTTTATTTTATTGGATGAAAAACATAACAACTACTCTCAAAAACATATTCTTAAATATATTTAATGATTATGTGAAACTATTAGTCTCATGATATCACTTGATTAGCTTACGGATTCTAATACATTTCCTCAAGTATTTTTTAGTTTCTTGTACTTATAGCTTATTTTAGGTATAAATGTAGTATGATCAGTTAGCATATAAAAGTATATGATTCACATACATTATTATCCTAGATTCTGGTACATTTATAATCTAGAAATATGAGTATAAATACACTACTTGTTAGTTATCATTAAGACTTTTTCTGTCCCCTCTCTCTCTCTCTCTCTCTCTCTCTCTCTCTCTCTCTCTCTCATATTCCACTTAACATGTAAGTTCACCAACTCTATCTTCTAATCACATAACCTCGCTAATTCGTTTCTATAAAACTGTAACACATGATTGCACCATCAAGAGACAAGTTTGTAGCTTCAGTAATGTTTGTTCATCGCTGTAAAACATACAAGTTCGTTAAGGTTGTCTAAGAGATAGAGAGGAAAAGCTCTTGAACAGGTTTATTGTTTTGTTTTTTCAAAAAAAAAAAGTTTATTGTTTTGTTGTTTGTTTTTTGTTTTTGTTGTGTTTGTGTTCATTTGAATATTTAGTGAATTCTGTAAAGGAAGTTCAAGTCCATATGTGATATGTGAGTTTATATTTTTGAACTATTTTAAATCTCACATGCCTTCTAAAAATATATACTAAAATTTTTGATTACCTAAATATTAGAAATTAAAAATTAAAATTTTAAATTTCTAATTATTATTCAAAAATTATATTCCACCTCTCGATTTCAGTATCTGGATCGTTCCTTGGCCCCGACCGCCGCCGCGTAGTCTTCAATGCTCTTGCCGATTAGTTCTCGATATCTGTTCTTCTCCGCCTCCTTTGATTCACAGATAAACTCCACATGGAAAGTTAGACCCCGCTTCTTAGAACAACTAGTTGACTTTGTTTTCTCGGCCAAACCCTATGAAAGTGACGGTGGCTCTCTTGGTCAATGTGTGTGTGGATATTGTTGATGTGGTCGGAAGAATTGTGGATGAGGATCTCGTAGTCAGTGGTTGTGTTAATGTTGTTGATGTGACCGAAAGAGTTGTGGATGGAGCTCTCGGTGGTGGATACGAAAGTGGTAATAGAGGGAGAAGAGATACTGGAGGTGGTGATTAATGGAGGTGATGGTAGCTCTTTTGGTCAATGTGTGTGTGGATATTGTTGATGTGGTCGGAAGAGTTGTGGACGGGGTTCTGATGGTCAGTGGTTGTGTTGATGTGACCGGAAGAGTTGTGGATGGAGCTCTCGGTGGTGGATACGAAAGTGGTAATAGATGGAGAGGAGATATTGGAGGTGGTGATTAATGGAGGTGATGGTAGCTCTCTTGGTCAATGTGTGTGTGGATATTGTTGAAGTGGTCGGAAGAGTAGTGGACGGGGCTCTCATGGTCAGTGGTTGTGTTGATGTTGTTGATGTCGTGACGTGTGGATGTGATCGGTGTGGACGGCAGTTGTGTGGATGTGGTGGCTGTGGGCATGAGAGTGGTGGGGGGGGGAAAGGTCAAGTGCGCAATAGTCAGATAAGAGGTGGTCAGATGAGATATGGATAACAATGAAGATCCCACCTTTGTCTTCCATGTTATGGGTATTTACGAGATTTGCATAAGGTGAAAGTTTCTGCATTTTGTAAACGTGTGTTTCTTTTCGTATTAAACAATTAGATTTTGTTCAGATATATTTTTGTTTAGAAACCAAAAGAAAAATTTATCAGTAAAAGGGTTAAAGTCGTGTGGTTCACATGACATTACACTATTCTCACAAACAAAAACTATACCTTAAAGAACAACATTTATTAGAGCCAAAACTATACGTCTCTTACATTGGATCTTGTTTTACCAAAAAAATCAACGGCCCAAACAAGAGACCCTAAAACCCATATACCTACTTTTACTTTTCCACCTTCTGCATTTTTTCCAACCAGAGTGTTATCTGGTTTGGTTCTTTAAATAAAACATTCACTTTCCAAACTCGCCCGGAGGACCTTAATGTCCAACGAAAAGACAGCTGTCCCAATATTGTGCCTCATCTACACAATGTGTCTTCAGGCGTTAACAAAAAAGAGAAAATGTCCCTCAGTGTAAACGTCTCTTGATAAAATGTGAAAACAGCTAATTAATACCAAAAAAATCCAATCTGATTTGAATCTATTTTTATTTCATGTTCAGTTCAAAAGTGTGAATAATCATTAGATTATCAAGAAAAAAGTTTTCATGATTAAAAAATAAGAGTTTTCATGATTAATTCAATGCTGAAGTATCTTTTTAATTAGCTTTAAGTCGGCCCAATTCCAAAATGTCGGTAATCTAAACATTGTATTTTTCTCTTATTGTTGAAGATGTTTACTTTTAGTAAATTTTTGTTTAATTTTAAATTGTCTATACTAGTCAAACTTTTTGTTTAGTTTTCATGCTTTTGATTGTTGATCCTGATTAATTCTTGAAACTCTCTATGTTCTTTAATATGTTTGATGTTCTTTGATTCTTAATACCATACTACATCTTAAAGATCATGTAAATCTGTGATGTGTAGGTGGTATTCACGACCAAGTTGTGCAACAAATTACATCCAATACAATTTAAAATTGAACCGGTTTAAACACATGATCTGCCTTCTCAACACATGGTCCATCGATAGGAAGTTGTTTCTTCCTTATATTCATATTTTTTCATATTTTGATTGAACCATTCTGAATGATGAACTTGGATAATAGTGATGAAGAACAAGTTAGGTTTGACAAATGTCCATTGACTTAAATTTTGAATGTAATCTCGATGTTATTATGTAATTGTGATTAATGTTTTAACTGTGCGTTCCATGTTACTCTAATATACAACAAATATTATAATTATCATTCACATACTTTCTCATCCTAGATTTCTGCTATATATATACAAGTTTATCTTAAAACAAAAAACAATTTAGTTCAAAGTTTGTTCAAAGGTTTAGTTCTTGTTTGATGAATATTTAAAATTGTATACTTTAGTGGATTTGAATGTTTTATAGATGACACCACAACCATCGTATAGTGTTCCAGAAGAATGGTTAGAATATCATGCTTTTGTAATTGGCCGGTTTTTTTTCTTTACATATGTTGGCTTGTGACAATGACACGATATATGAAAGTATACGTGTCTGAAAAACTACTTTTCATTACAAATAGATCAACACCACTCGGTGTTAACGACTTCAAGAGCAAGTGAGAATAGAGAAAGATCAGAAGAAAGAGAGTGATATGTACGAGCAACATCAGCACCAGCTTCAAAATATTTCGTAGATGTAGCCGGTGACACAAGAAGCTTACGGCGGCAGACTCTACAGTATGGAGGACGAGGAGGAGAAAGATGCCAAGACTATAGAGAGAGATTCAGAAAAAACATAGAGAAAAAGTCTCATCAGCATCACTGAGCAGCTAGTAAAACGCAGAGTGCAGAAGGACTGATGAGGCAAAAACGACAAAGCCAAAGCACAAGTCACCACCTTGGCACCTTCGTCTGATATTTTGACGTTACAGGCCAGTCATATATTCAATGGATAAATCATGAATTTTTTTTTATTATAGTTCACTTTTGTGTCTGTTTGTAATGATCTTTGTAGTTTCTTTGTTTCAAAGTCTTCTATTAGGAGTAAAGTGGTAAAAGACACCTATGTTATCCGTATCTTATGATAAACGAATAAACATTGAAACACTGACAAGTCAGAACATTATTTTGAACTTGTGCATTAAAATGGCAACCAGATCTTCATGATCACAACTCCTACCAAGTACAATTAACCAAACAACAATTTTATAAAACATAGTCAATTTAATTTGATTTGGATTCTTTTAGGGTCGTCAGAGAGTACCAGTGATGCTGTGGATGCAAGTACTTCATATGCTCGTGGAAAGAACATCACTAGGAGAAAGAAGCCGTAATTGACAGAGAGATGAGAAGGGTAAACTGATTTGGACAAGTTGATTTCATTTCGGTTGGTGTTGCTTATTGGAGTGGATAAAAACAGAACAACATATGAATATAAAAGGATTCTGAGAGAAAGTAATGACCTCCTAACATACACTTGATCAGCTTACGGATTTTAATCCCTTTCTTATTTTTTTTTTCAATTCACTTAGAAATATATAAAACTATAGATAGCCTAATCTAGAAATACCAGTTCAACTTTTTATCATATGCCACTTAACATCTAATAATATAAAACCTTAGCTAATTAAATTTGGACAAAAATTTCAATTCCACAGAAACAAAAGAAACATGCAAAACACCATAACATAATGTTAGTCAATGTTGAGACAGTATCAGCTGCTGTTTCTAGCATTTAATTTATTCAAAACTCTTGTTATGACTTCAATTGCGAAAGTGATCCCGCTGGCACTAACAAGCAGGGGCTGAACCACCTTCTCCTCCAAGATATTAGTGATGTGACCTTGAGCATGCTTGTTCCTGAGTTCAGTCACAATGTCAATAGTGTAAGGGATAGCCTCGAGGGCTTCAGCGAAAGACTTGACACAGTTGCTTTCCATCCCATGGAGAACCTTAGCCCACGCACTAAGCTGTCTTGAAAGCTCAATCACTGGAGCACCACCTCCTGCATTCACAAAGTGTGAATCATTCAAAGTCCCACCAAGCTTCTTTAACAATCTTTATATATATGATCATGCAAATCCACTGTTTCTGGATTTGCCGGATCCATGACAGAAAGGACCGAATCTACAGCTAAATTAAGGAGCAAGTAATCTGGAGTACTTAATATCGATATTACCGCTAACAGCCATGGCGTTCAAGATCTCAACGGCCTTAGCAGCAGTCTTGTGAAGCGCATCTGAAATTACACTAGCGTCGATCCCGCTAATGAGAAGCATTACGCACTGCTTGAGAAGTGCACCGCCGATAGCGACCACCACCGTCCTTGTCCAATATTCTCTGGCAGTCGAATCCTGGGATCTTAAAAGCTCGACCATATGCTTTGCCGCTGGCGGAATAGCTTCCATCTTCGTTGCTATGTCGGAAGTGATCATGTTCTCTCCGCTAGCCGTCCAAATCATCTTGTCCTTTGACGCCATTCTAAAAACCCTACGTTTGGTTTAGAGAATCTACAATAAATAAAAGGGACTATTTTTAGAGTCTCTCAGGTCTCAGCCCTTCCACAAATATTCACAGCCAAGCCAATTAAAAGTGACCAACATAAAAAAAAAACTCACAGCCAATTAAATTGACACATCATCATGTAATCAAGTGAAATAATTAATCAGAACACAATATATGTGGTCGAGAAATGAGCCCACCGTTCTTATGTAAATGAGGCCCAATATATCAAGTACCTATCTTCACCCGTATACCCAACGGCAAAATCTAAATGTTGACTGAGAGCTCAGAACGTCGCTGTACAAAGCTATAACCCCTTCTTGAAGCATGCCATGTCTACAAAACAGAGGAACCGTCTCCTAGTCACAGCTACCATCAGCCTCTGAGTCGAACAACAAGTGACAATCAATAAACAAATCAAATCATTCAGAAAAATAAACTTATTGGCTTCTTGTTTTACTCTTTAAAGCGTTCTTGGTTTACATGAACACTGTTCAAACTTGAAACAGTACTAGGTACTGGATATACAGGACAGGCAAGTGTAACTTATCCGGCCAGCTTCATTGAAAACTTATTCTCTCTCAAAAGAGAAACAGAGGACGTAGGAAAGCTATTTCAAACCAGTTTATTTCGGTTCTTGGGAGTGGAAAAAAATGAAGGACCGGTTTAAGTGTAAATCAGTTGAATTGATTTAGAATTGTTATGTCGGTTTACACAGAGCTAACTGCAAGGAGAAGAACACGGGCAACAAGGTTCGGTGTATATATAGCAACCAAGAGTTAAAAGGATAACAAATAAACAATGTTATGTTGATCATAAACCAAAGATAAGTAAACTTATGAATATAAATTGTTGTAAATGTAAAATGAGGTTGCTTGGTGAGTGGAGTATTATGCCCACATATCATGCACTATCATTTCTTTATTTAGTTAGTGTATGAGAGTCTCTCTTTAGTGCAAAGGAGCCTCACTTAGTGTATGAGAGCTTCTTTGTTTTGGCTCCCCATTTGATGTATATATAGGTACTCTTGATACATGAAACAATCAAGCAATTCAATTCCTTCTTTCTCATTATCTTTCAAGAAAATCTTTCATTAGTCTTTATGTTCTTCATTTAATTTCTCTTTTCTTTCTTAATTCTCATAAAATCTCATGGAATCAGAGCCACAAGCTCTTGAAACCTAAGTCTTCCGCAATCTTTCACTCTGTTTCTATTTATTTTTTTTTCTTAAAAAAAAAAATTACTTTGTTCTTCTCATTGCGAAGCTGTTCTTAATGAATTCTGGAGGAAATTCAAAGATGGTTGTGATTCCAGTTACTCTCAAGGGAGCTAATTACTTACTTTGGGCAAAGCTAACTAAGACAGCTCTTGGAGGCAGAGGTCTCTGGGAAATTGTTGAAGAAGGCAGAGGCCTTAAGAAGAAGACTATCCTAGGAGAGGATGGTAAGGAGATAGTGGTGGCTGAAGCTGGTGATAAGAAAAGAGTTCAAGAAGATCTCATGGTGTTATCTATCATCCACAACAGTCTTGAACCCGCAATCTTGGAAGCTTACTCCTACTGTGAAACTTCTAAAGATCTGTGGGATACACTTCAAAAGGTGTTTGGAAATGTCTCCAACATCAGTAGAGTGTTTGAAGTCAAGAGGGCTATCAACAACTTGTGTCAAGAGGATACTGAGTTTGATAAACACTTTGGAAAGTTTAGGTCTTTGTGGGCTGAACTAGAGATGTTGAGGCCAAGTACTTTGGATCCTGAAGTACTGAACCAGAGAAGAGAGCAAGATAAAGTCTTTGCGCTTCTCTTCACTCTAAACCCCGCGTATAATGACTTGATCAAACACATCCTAAGAGGACATGAGCTCCCATCTCTAGATGAAGTGTGCTCTCAGATCCAAAAGGAGCAAGGATCAGTTGGACTCTTTGGGAGAAAGGGAGAGCTCATCATGGTAAATCAAGCTGAAGGGGCAGAGACCAAACCAGAAGGCGTAGCTAACAAGGGGTACTACAAACCAGAAGATAAGAAGATTTGGGTGTGTGATCACTGTAAGAAGAAGGGTCATGGCAAAGACAAATGTTGGATCCTCCATCCACACCTCAAACCTCAGAAATTTCAAACTCCATATGTAGATGCAAGGGAAAACTTCTCTGGTGAAGTGGGAGAGCCATCTACTCCTAAGCGCACTAATGGTGCTTGTGAAGGAAAGACACTGTCTTTCAGTGGCTGCTCAGCTGTGAGAACTACACGAGATGAATCTATCAAGAAGTCAGACCTTGAGGCTCTCATCAAAGCTCTAAAAGAGTCTGGTAACACACTTGGTATTTCCCTTAGTGCATCATATAAACCGCCTAGAGTTCTGGTTACTTCTCTACATGCATCTCATTCATCTAGTGCTATTAAACCTTTAGTCATAGACTCAGGAGCCTCTCACCACATGATTAGTGATGCTAAGTTGATTAGTAATGTAGAACCCGTATTAGGTAATGTAGTGATTGCAAATGGAGATAAAATACCAATTAAAGGTGTAGGAACTCTTAAGCTATTTGAAAAAGATACAAAAGCATTTTACATGCCATCTTTTGCATCAAATTTATTATCTGTCAAAAGAGCTACCACTGATTTAAATTGTAATGTGATTTTCAGTCCTAATGAGGTTGTTTTTCAGGATATTGAGACTCTTAAGTTGATTGGAAAATGTGTTACAAAGGATGACTTGTACCTACTTGAAGACACCAAGACTGTTTCAAATTTATCTTCAGCTTTCAGTTCAATTCCTGTTTTAGATAAAAGTGTTTTATGGCATGCTAGACTAGGTCATCCCCATTCTCGTGCACTAAACCTGCTGCTTCCTGATTTTTCCTTTAAAAATGATGGCTGTGAAGCGTGTATCCTAGGCAAACATTGCAAGACTGTGTTTCCTAAATCATCTACTATCTATGAAAATTGCTTTGATCTTATACATTCTGATGTTTGGACTGCACCATGCATATCTAGGGAGAATCATAGATATTTTGTCACTTTTATTGATCAAAAATCAAAATATACTTGGCTAACTATGATTCAAACTAAAGATAGAGTGCTAGATGCCTTTATTAATTTCCAGAACCACATAACTAACCAATTTAATGTTAAGATCAAAGTATTCAGGTCAGATAATGAGGGGGGAGTATACAAGCAATGCGTTCAAAAATTACTTAGCCAAGAATGGGATCATACACCAAACCAGTTGTCCATACACACCACAACAAAATGGTGTAGCAGAGACGAAGAACAGACACCTCATGGAAGTGGCAAGATCTATGATGTTCCAGACTAATGTACCTAAGCAGTTCTGGAGTGATGCGGTCATGACAGCATGCTACCTCATCAACAGAACACCAACAAGGGTGCTAGATGATCTCACGCCATATGAGGTACTAAACAATAGAAAACCATCTATTGATCACTTTCGTGTGTTTGGTTGCTTGTGTTATGTTTTGCAGCCAATGGAGCAAAGAAATAAGCTTGAGGCTAGAAGTACTAAGGCTGTGTTCCTTGGTTATTCTTCAACCCAAAAAGGCTACAAGTGCTATGACCCAGACATGAGAAAGGTACTGGTCTCGAGAGATGTAAAGTGGAATCAAGGGGATATTATGAAGAGAAGAGTTGGGATAAACTCAAGGACATCTCTCAATCATCTTCTGATAGGGCAAACAATCTAAAGCGTATAATGGAGAGTCTTGGCATCAATATGGCTCAACCATCAGAGACTGGAACTGATCAAGAGGATATACAGGTTCCAAAGACTGTGATTGAAGTGGTTGATCACGCTGGAGACAATCCCTATCCTGATCCTGAAGGGGGGAGACAAGATGATACACATACTGGTCAGGATCATGATCAGGATGTGAGACAACAAGAAGAGACAGTGGAGGAGCCGCACACTGAGGTTACTGAGGTACATTCAGGTGGAGATGAACATGAGCAGCATGTTACTGAAGAAGTCCAACCACTTAGGAGAAGTACAAGGGAGAGAAAGCCTGCCTCAAAGTGGATCAACAAAAATTTTTACTTCAACAGCCAAGCAGTAGCTCATCCTATACAAGCAGTATGTTCTCTTGCTCACTATCCCACAGAGCATCAAGCTTTCATCACCAACTTAGATCAAGAGTACATTCCAAGGTCTTATGAAGAAGCAATGGTAGATGATGAATGGAGAGCATCCGTCAAGGATGAGGTCAATGCCATGATCAGAAATGACACTTGGTATGAAACTGAACTCCCTAAAGGCAAGAGAGCAGTGACAAGCCGCATGATACACACTATCAAGTACTTAGCAAATGGAAAGCCAGAAAGAAAGAAGACAAGGCTAGTAGCAAGGGGATATACTCAGGTGTATGGAGAGGATTATTTGGATACTTTTGCACCAGTAGCCAAGCTTCACACTATAAGGATCATTCTCTCATTGGCTGTCAACCTAGAGTGGGACTTATGGCAGATGGACGTGAAGAATGCCTTTCTTCAAGGAGAATTGGATGATGAAGTCTATATGAGACCACCACCAGGGCTTGAAAACCTTGTCAAACCAGGGAATGTGCTGAGGCTAAAGAAAGCAATCTATGGGTTAAAGCAATCACCAAGAGCATGGTACCACAAGCTGAGTACAACTCTTAATGGAAGAGGATTCAGCAAGTCTGAAGCTGATCACACCCTATTCACCCACACATCTCAGCGTGGGATTGTAGTCATATTGATCTATGTGGATGACATTATCATTACCGGAAGTGATAAGGAAGGTATCATCTTAACCAAAGCCTTTCTTAAATCCTCTTTTGATATTAAAGACTTGGGTGAGCTAAAGTACTTTCTAGGGATTGAGATATGCCGATCTAAAGAGGGGCTATTCATATCTCAAAGAAAGTACATACTTGATTTGTTGAGTGAGGTAGGTGATCTTGGAGAAAAGAAAGCAAAGACCCCACTGGAAGATGGTTACAAAGTGCTGCGACAGGGGGAGTTTGAAAATAAGCCTTTTGGAGATGAGAAGAAGTACAGAAGAATGGTGGGAAAGCTCATCTACCTCACAATTACAAGACCTGATATTTGCTTTGCTGTGAACCAAGTAAGCCAGCAGATGCAGGCGCCAAAAATTCACCATTGGAACATGGTGGAAAAGATATTAAGGTACCTAAGAGAGGCACCAGGCCAAGGAGTTTGGATGGGATGCAACAAGAGCACTGAAATAGTGGGATATTGTGATGCTGATTGGGCAGGAGATAGAGTTGATAGAAGATCAACCACTGGATATTGCACATTTATTGGTGGCAACCTTGTGACTTGGAAGAGCAAGAAGCAGAAAGTAGTGTCATGCTCAAGTGCTGAAGCAGAATATAGAGCTATGAGAAAACTCACAAGTGAACTGATATGGATCAAGGGGCTGCTTAAAGACTTGGGGATTGAGACTACAACACCAATCACTATGCATTGTGATAATCAGGCTGCCATACACATCGCTAGCAACTCAGTCTTTCATGAGAGGACTAAACACATTGAAGTAGATTGTCACAAGGTGAGGCAAGCTGTGGAACAGGAAATCATCCTCCCTTGTTACACAAGAAGTGAAGATCAGCTGGCTGACATCTTTACCAAGGCTGCAAGCACTAAGGTTTGTGAATTCATACATTCTAAGTTGGGACTCGTGGATCTCCCATCACACTGATCCTTAGCCATGAAGTGTTCTACTCTTTTTCCTTAGCTTGGTTTTTATCCCATGTGGTTTTTCCAAGCTAAAGGTTTTAATGAGGGAATGCTTCATGGTTTCCAAGCTTGATACCTACCTGTGTCAAGCTTGAGGGGAAGTGTTGATCATAAAGCAAAGATAAGTAAACTTATGAATGTAAATTGTTGTAAATGTAAAATGAGGTTGCTTGGTGAGTGGAGTATTATGCCCACATATCATGCACTATCATTTCTTTATTTAGTTAGTGTATGAGAGTCTCTCTTTAGTGCAAGGGAGCCTCACTTAGTGCATGAGAGCTTTTTTGTTTTGGCTCCCCATTTGATGTATATATAGGTACTCTTGATACATGAAACAATCAAGCAATTCAATTCCTTCTTTCTCATTATCTTTCAAGAAAGTCTCTCATTAATCTTCATGTTCTTCATTTAATTTATCTTTTCTTTCTTAATTCTCATAAAATCTCATGGCTGAGACCAAATTGTTAAGCAATAAACAAATGTAATCATCTCTCTATAAAACAATCGAAAACTCCTGGTCATTATTCTTCCATGTGATCTGCAACGCCAGAATCTTTGATATCAACAAAGAATGAACACTCCTGGTCACAACCCAAATACGAATCGCACATCAAGTAGAGTGTATACGACTTCTCTCCTGGCTCAGTCGGTACTGCAAAAGCTAGCCTTACCTTCGCCTTCTCTTGCAAATAGATTCGCTTGATGGCAAGCAACTGGTTCGTCTTCGTATCTCCAACGACTACCCACCACCCTTCTTCTTTGGTCTTGGGATATCTTGGTGCGTCCACAGATCCCACATGTGTCCTCCCCTCCATCTCCATGTCTCTCTCTAGCATTACCTGTAATGTTATTTCTTTTCCAGGGGTTACCTCCTTGCTGTCTACGACCTCGTATGCAAGATCGATGTTAGGGTACCGGTTGCAGAATCTGGCAATGTCAAGAAGCTGAGTGTTTGACATTTGGAGAAGTTCTTGGCGCCTGCCATCTTCCATTTCCACAAGATCGAATACTGTTTCGATGTTATTCTCTTGGCACCTTTTGGCCAAGTCATTTGTGAAGTGAGGAAGCTGCAGAAGCATGGAGTCTCGTTCCCACGTGCCTTGAGTCACCATCTGGCTTACTTCCATAGCTAATAAAGCAAGATTCAGACAGCCGTTGCTTGATATCACATCGACCATTGCCTGAAGAAGTCTTGTTGCAGAGAAAACGACCTCACGCTGATCCATTGCCAGGTTCTCGCTGATGATTTTTTGCCTTGAAAAATAGGCCTGAAGAAGAGCGTTTGCCTTCACATGGGGGTCTGTGCATTTTGGATTTTCAAAAGAGAACCTCTGGTGATTGATGAGTCTCTGAACTCTGTCCTCTTCACCAGGACGTACATGAATCAAGTCGTACTCCGAAGCTGAAGTAAGGATCTCAAGAAGACTCTTCATCTTGGTTTCGGAAGTCAATAGAGAACTGAAGCGCTTAACGGTTGTGTAACTTACGTAATAATATGAAGCAATCCTACCAAGATTGGAAGGAGAGATATTCAACTCATTCTCCATCTCAATGCATTTGCTCACTTCAAGATCAGATAGAGTGCTTTCGACGAGCTCCGAGAGGTGGTCAGATAAATGCTTGTGGCTAACTCCCTGGAGATCGTAGTAGTTAGGGTTCTGAAGAAGCCTCCTGTACATGAAGCTCCAGGTAAGATAATCCACAGCATCTTGCTTGTTCCTTAAAACCCCCGCAACCACTTCCGCATTGAAATTATCATGCAAGGCAAGTTGAAGATGACTCTCCACAGGAAAGGCTTCATGTATAAATTTCTTGTAATGCTCTTTACGTGGTGCATGACAGAAGATCACACACTTCCCTGCGTCGTCAAGCAGAGGTCGGCTACTATGCCCCATCATCTGGAGCAGATCAGAGACAGGGTAATCCGAAAGAGTTTTTTCACGTGCGTCATAGAGCTGTGTCCCCATAACAACAACCAAATGCGCCTTCAATGGAGTTCCCCAACACATTGCACTAGTCATTACACATACCTGAATCCGTCCAGCCTCGAAAAGCTGAGTCACAATCTCCTGATCCAGACCGCTTAAACCCTCATGCAAGTAGCCAATGCCATGGCGCAAAGTTTCCTTCAGAGTTTCCTCGCAAATTTGGCTAACAAAAGGCTCAAATTCTTCCAGATTCCCAAACATAAAATCAGGGCTGTCCGTGTTGTCCATGTTTAAACATGCCAACAGATCCACAGCTGTAAGGCGGACATGTTTACGGGACGGGACAAAAACGATAACTGGTTTCTTTTTGGCATGCTGGACTATGGCAGTGTATGTTGGCTTAGTCATCGCTTGCATCCTGGCTTCAAAACTCACTATGTCCACCCCTTGAATGTGGATCTCCAGTTGGACAGAACGAACATTAGGCGGAAAGTTGAAAATGCCACGGGAACTGGCCCCAATCCACTCTCCAAGATCTTTGGCATTTGCAAGTGAAGTCGATAATGCAACAATCCTCATCGTATTTCCGACCTGACTTGAAATATATCTCATTCTAGACACAATTACCTCCATTACTGGACCACATTGACCTCCAATTAAGTGAAGCTCATCGATGATAAACAAACTAACATGCTGAATATATTTTCTCTGTTTCCATTTACGAGACAGAGCGTCCCATTTCTCAGGAGTAGTTATGATTATCTGACCTTCCTCAATCAGCTTAAGATCCAATGCTGTCTCCCCAGTTAACTCAACAACCCGTAAGCCAAGCCCCTTCCCGAACCTTTTCTCCCAATAACGAAACTGCTTCTTGGCAATACCCTCAAGAGGTGCGACATAGACAACACGCATTGTACAATCAGGTTGTTCCTGATGATTTCTCAATATCGCAAACTCCGCACATATAGTTTTCCCACTTCCTGTGGCAGCGGCAACCAATATATTGTCACTTGTGCCATACAAAACAGGAAAGACCTGAGTCTGCACAGGATTGAAATGCTTTATATCCTGATATAGAGCTTCATAAGATGGATTCCTCAAGGCCGTCACCGGGAGGGGCTGCAAGTCCAGTAGCTCTGTAGGTGGTGGATACTTTTCTGGAAGCATAAGATGCCTGAAAGATATAGGCAACACAGTTAGCGAGCCAAGCCATTTTTCTGAAACAACTCGGATGAAATACTGTGGTGGCAGCGGCTCAGATATAGGCACAGTGAAGTTCAATGTGTGATCTTCATCAAGATACTGCTTTTTCAAAAGAAAGTACTCATGATAGAGGATTCTTTCACCATCATTGTCTTCCACGATTATCCAAAATGGTTCAACGTATTTATGCACTCTGTCATCCCATTGGAAATCAGCTGTAACAGTGAGTTCCAGTCGCAGCACAGAACGGAAAATCGGCTGAACATATGCTGAAAGATATAGTTTTGGGATCTGGTAGATAAGTTTGTGAAGTGGTATGCCCATCTTAGGACTTCGAATAAGCTGTCCTAGCTCCTGCGAGGATAGATCATAGTACCTCTCCCAAACCAAATCCTTTTTCTCCAACCTCATCAGAACCTCATTTGGAATATCATGAAACTGCCGAAGAGGTGTATGAACACTCCACATTCTCTTGCCTACCATTTTAGACATATTCAAAGCTTTTTCAGCCAGTTGAGCCCATCCTCTCTTTAATATAATCTCAAAAAGAGCTCTAAAAAGACGTCCAGCACTCTGGGTAATATAAATCATGTCAGATGTCAAAGAAAGACCCTCAAGCTTTAGCTTTGAGATATATGCTTGCAGCAAAACGTTAATCTTTGCACTAGGATCTTCCACTGTTTCCTTGACCGGAATCGGGACACGATCCAAAAGTTGTGCTACTTCCATCTTCTCATCTTGTCGAACAGTGACATACTTGAACTCCTCACTCAGTGAGAACAGACGACAAAGCTCTATATCAGTCATCGTTGGCTTCAAATTCTCGTTGTATGTAGCTATTGTCCCATGTGTTATGTAGTAATAGCTAGCAATGCGTCCCAAATCAGTAACATGGAAGTTTCCACTTTTCCTGTCGTACTTTATGAGGTTGTTTTTGTTCAAGATAGTAGCAGCAGAATGTATCAGGTCAGCTCTTCTCTCCGCCAATACTATGTCTTTTGCAATCGCATCAGGTGGTAAGCCATACAATGTCGGATTACGAGCCATGCGGATATATAAATATGTATAGCCAAGCCAGTGACAAGCTTCTCTTGCATTCTGAACGGTTCCAAGCACAATTTCAGCATTAAGCTGATCAGCAAGTTTGGAAATAAACTGGCTTTCAATTGGTAGTTGCTCATTCATCAAACGAAGATAGTACTGCAGCTCGCTGTAGCCAGTGATTATTATTCCCTCCCCATGTTGGTCATATTGAGGTCTTCCGGCGCGACCAATCATCTGCATGACATCTAGAGGACTAAGCTCCATCCACAACCCTCTCTCAGGATTATAGACTTGGGTTCCTTTGATAATGACAGTATGTGCAGGCAAATTCACACCCCATGCAAGAGTTGCAGTGGAAATCAAGACCTGAACATGCCCAAGACGAAACTGATCCTCAACTATCTGGCGATCACTCCTTGTCAGCCCAGCATGATGAATTGCAAAACCATAAGGCAGAAGAAGTTTAAGGTCATGACACTTGACAAGTCCTAACTGACATTCAAGAATTTCACGACTTTCACTATCTTCCTTCAAGAATTTACTGAGAGTATTGTTTGCCATTGCGGTGTCAACTATTGCTCTTGCAGTTTTTGCTGCATCCTTCCTCGAATGGACAAAGATTAGGACCTGATGCTCTCCAGCACTAGCCAATACTTTCTGATAACATATATCATTCATCAACTGGAACCTCCGTAATGGTTTCTTCACATTAATTCCAATATACTGCTGACTGAGAGGCACAGGTCTGTAGCTGCGGTCAAATGTAAACAACCCATCCTTGAGATTCACCCGCAAAAATAAGGCCACATCTTCATAATTTGGCAGTGTGGCCGATAAACCCACCATACGAATATGCTCCTTCGTGGTTTCGATCTGCCTAAGAGTCCTAGCAACAATACTTTCAAGCACTGGCCCTCGACTATCATTTAGAAGATGAATTTCGTCAATTATAAGAAGCCTCACAAGCTGAGTGTAAATGCGATCTCCAGATTTCCTAGTGATGATGTCCCATTTCTCTGGCGTTGTAACAATTACCTGAGTCTCTTCGATTTCTTTCTGAGTAAGGGACTGATCCCCACTGAGTTCTTTCACAGTAACTCCATAATCCTTCAAGCGTTTAGATAGAGTATCCACCACCTCAACCACAAGGGCTTTCATGGGTGCAACATACACAATTTTGTAGTTCCCATGACTATAAGTTCCATCTGAATTCCTCTGTAATTCAAGTTGCCGCAGTATAGAGAGAACGGCAACATTGGTCTTCCCCGCACCCGTTGGAGCACAAAGAAGAATGTTATCTGCCTTGAAAAGAGCAGTGTCATATACTTTGCTCTGAACCCTGTTCAGCTGCTGCATTCCCTCAAAAGCCGGTTGAGCCCAATCTGGCATTTCAGTGATTTTCACAAGTTTTTCACTGCTATCAATTTTTTTAGAAACACATGGCACATGAATCTCATCAAATTCCTTGCCACGAATTCTGTAAGAATCAGAGGGAAGCTCACACTTCTTATTCTCCCTCAGCAAAACATCTTGGTCAAAAGCCAGACTCTCTAGGTCGAGCATCTCACGTTGACCCTTCAACCAATCATTATCTAAATCTCCATCATCAGCGTCTCTACTGCATTTGTCTCCATCTGCACATGAATATTCCTTAAGCCACCGAGCTTCTTCTTTGATTTTCTTTTCCTTGTTCTCCTCCCTTTCTTTGGCTGTTGCTCGTTTTGCATGCAACTCCTCCACAATTGATGCGAACTCTGGGCCAAACCTCATCATCTCCTCCTCAATTTGATTCCTCTCGTCCTGGTCTCTTGCCCTAGCCAAACGGGTGCACCACACAACTTTGTGACGGTTCTGCAGCAGAAATTTAACAAGGCTGAACTTTTCAAACTGAAGGTGCATAAGCAGCTTGTTCTCAACATCCCTATCACTCCCCTCAGCAAGTATCTTAAGAACCTCTTCTGTAAGTACTTGGCAGTCATGTGGATCAATTTTCTGTTCATATCCTTTGAATATCTTTCTCTGGAGCCAATAGGCATCAATCTTCTGAACATTAAGACTCGAGCCTGCATGTCCTGCATCGTTACCATTAATTGCCACACTCACCTTCACGCCTATAGTTTTGTTAACTTGAGCAGCTTCTTCATCCTCTTCATCTATTTCCTCCTGAACCATATCAATGCCACTCTCCTCTTCATGCTCCTCACATTCAATAGCCACATCCACATCATAATCAAGTCCTTCATCCTCAATAGCTTTACCACTTACAGAATCACCGCCCTCTTGGTAGTCTGTGATCAACTTACCAAACGAAACCAGCTGATCGAAAATATGATCGGGAATAAAGTAGAACACATTCTCGATACGCACCTTCTTCTCAGGGTTATTCAAGGCTTCGTTCTTGAGAACAGCCAAAACCTCATCAGCCGCACCGCAAGCAACACTCAGAGGTTGCCCACCCAATCGATGCTGAATAAGACTAAGCATGGCCTCATAAGCAGCTCTCGTCTCCTTGGTCTTGGGCTGATAAACACCTTCATCCGTATCAGTAAGCACACTCTCCTCCCTAAAACGACGTCGTTTGCTACCTCTATCAAAGACCGTGTCATCTCCACCCTCCCGCTCCTTCTTCTTCTTATTCGAATGGTTCAGCCTCTCCTTAACAGCGAGATCTCCAAAGGACTTAGGATCAATCTTTCCCCTGAGAGTCTCCGGCTCTCCCGTAGGTTCACGCGTATCACGACGAAGCTCGTTGGTGTTGAGCACCAGATTCGAATTGGACTGCTTCAACCTAGCCTCTTCTTCCGCGCCACCACCACCCAAGTTCGCCATCACTGAATTAAACACAAAAACCTCAATAACCAAATTAACCGAAACAAGAGAAATTGGTACGAAAACCTCGATGATCGTGTTACCTCTGTTCTTCGTTTCTTCTCCGTCGACAAAACTAACTCGATTTCATTGAGACGCGATCTCCTATTTATATGGGTTTGTGAAAAAAAAAAAAAAAAAAAAAAAAGTCTAAACCGTCAATTCGTGTTTAAAAGGAAATTAATCAGAAAAAAAAAGGAAAAATTATAATTTCTTGGTTCGGTCGGCGAAGCTTTAATTAGGAAAAGAAAAATAACTACGAAGATGAGTTTTTATCTTCTTCTTTCATTAAAATCAAAGTTAGACCCAATAATGGTTCTGTCAGGACCTAACTTCTCCACTCCACAGACTCCACCCATTAACACATCTATTAAACCCACCTTCTCCACTATGTCACCTGCAATCAAAAGAAAAAAAAAATCAGAGAGAGAAGAAGAGTAAAGAAGAGAAGGGAAGAAAAAAGAAAAGAGAGGGAGGTGAGAAGAAGGATTTGGAGAGGTTGAGGTCGTCACCGAAGTTCGTTATAGCCTCTGCACCCCGTGACCGTGTTGAGCTCGCCACCACCGTTAATAGCAGGTAACCACCGCGAAAATCCCATGATTTAAGTTCAGTTTCGGTTCCGTTTAGTAAATCGCCCATAACTTCCTAACCGTTGAGAATTTTGTGCCTTCAAGACCATCATCGTGTTCCTCTCATCAAGACGAAGCCATAGACACCAACCGCGCCGCGATTGGAGCCCGGACGAGCCCTCACACGCCTCCAAAAGATTACCCTGCGCGCGCGCGTGAAACGCACGCGCCACCACCGCCACCGCAGCTCCGCCGCCGCCGCCGGTGACCGACACCGGTGACTCAGTCAACTCGGCCGAGTCAACTCAGCGAGTCAACTCGGTTGACTCGGTTAACCGGTTGGTTAGCCGGTTTAAATTGATTTCAATTCGTTTAGGTTAAACCGGTCGGTTAAAATCAATTGGAAATCGGTTAGGATAAACCGGATTAATTAATTAATTAAATAATTAATTAAATAATTGATCTTTGACCAGCGGGTTGACTTTCCCGTAAATACCCGTTTTAAACCGTTCGAAAGGCGTTCTGACTCGGAATTTCGATCTGATTTCAGATTTGGAGTCCATTTGAGCAGTTGGAGTTCATAGATACCACTCCTCTTCCTTGCTAAGGTGAGTGTCTATTCCGAACTTCTCGTTCATGGCTTAGGATTCCGAATAAATATAATTTATTTCTAATATGTTTCGTCTGCTTGAATCGAGTCTGTCATTGCTTGTTTGGTTATTAGGTTCTTTGCTTAAACCGGAACTAGGGTGGTAGATGGTTCAACAATGATTGATTCACTTGATATAATTCTTAGTTATGGATATGTTTGGGGCGGCTACAGGAAGGTGTTCCTGTATGTCAGATTGTTTGTAAGGGTACGGCCAGATTCAGTCGACCGTCTGGACCGTATTCTGGAGAGGTCGATAAATCGTCTAAGGGCGGTGTTACCGAGCACTTAGGTCGGCGTGTTTCATTTGGCCTGTTAGTGGGCAGCGAGTGTACACTTCGCTAGGACCATTGTTTGTTGCTTGGGTACTTTAGGTACCGTGTTTGACATGTATTAGATTTAAATTATAATTATTCGAAATGTTATGTCCGTGTTCCCGGACTTCGGGATAGCATCCCATACCTCATTGGGCGATTCCCCTGTCGCTCACCCCTCACTCTTTCCCCCTTTTAGGTGAGATCAATGAGCAGGAGTGATCCTATCAGACTTGGGCTTCTTGGTGCTATTTAGGCTTTTACTACTATCGGGCTTTGGACTTCTATCACTCTTTTCGTTTTATCGCTTTTGGGCATTTGAGCTGCTATCTATCGCTTATGTTTATTTCCCATTTCAAACTTTTGGTTTATGTCGTATTTTATATTTCGGATGTTATCGTTATCGGGTCTTTTGGCCTTATGCTATCGTATTGACTTTTATATTATGATGGAAATTATTATTATTATTTGAGTTGTATTATTATTTTATTTCCGCTTTTATTTATTATTATATCTCGAAAATGACGGGTGTCACAGGTTCATTTAGAGTAGCTATATGAAACCCAATTTAAACTCGGAGACAAGAAAACAACAACAAAATGACTTCTAAACGCAGGAAAATAACCATTTGATTTCTCAAGTATTTGAAATTGACAGTTTAATTCTCCAACTATCGTGTACCCAAAGTAATTCACGACTTAATGAAATTGAACTCATAAAAAGTTAACGTTGAACAACAAACAGAGAAAGTTAATCTGTCTAATTTAATATCTTCGGTAATGTCTTCTTTTTTTTTTTTTTTTTTTTGTAACACCATATCGGTAATGTCTTCTATTTTTCCCAAATCAAACAAGGAAAAACATAAACCGATTTAGAAGAGGATTAGCTAAAATCAAAGTTAATAAATGGTTTATAACAGAGTTATTCTCAACAAAGCATTGATCAAATATATAAATCTCACCATCTCTATGTATTTTTGCATAAAAGTTTATCTCCAATGTGATCCTTACATTTCTGATAAATAATACATCTGAGAACTGTAAGCAGTACGTGCATATAGCAAAGTTGAGTATCTATGCTGTTTTGGCATGACATTCTATTTAATCTTTCACCAATTTTAGACATTAACTAATCTTCTTGCGCATTCCCATCCGTGATCTCGCATATCTGGTACTGCTTGTTAAGTTGAACCTTGGGATAGCAGTAAAGTCTCACAAGAAAAGAAACAAAGGCATAAACACAGGTACAGAAGTAGTGAAGGATACTGTAGCCTCAATCCCACACCAGTGAGGGATGAGTAAAGCACTGTTCCTTGAAGAGCATGTAGTGCTTCACTTGAGCAGCTGACATCCTGCAAAAGCCACATGTCATTGTTAATTCACTCTTCAAAATAATAATAATAATAATGGATCTCTTGAGAGATCTGTACCTGGAAATCAACGAATGCAACATGAGTCCCATACGTGCCTTGAATCTTCAGCTTCAAGAATCCACGGCATCTATACAGAAAAGAGAGGGTGAAAACTAATACATTCTTACTGGTTTTACAGTCTTGTGTGCAGGAGGACAGAGTAATTTTACCTCGAAAAAACTTGGACTAACTCAGATTCAGTACAATTTGGTCCCAAGTTTGCTATAAAAAGTGTTGGGCAAGGTTCTGCAGCATTATTCTGACAAAAGAACATAGATTGTGTCATGTCCACTTGTTATAGATACTTAACCTCAATGGTTAGTACCAACCGAAAAAAATATATTCAAATGGAAGTATAAAGCACGCAGAAGCATACAGATTTTGGGGTACTCATTGCCCTCCCAGCAACATTAGCAACTCCTTGACTGAATGAGCCACAACAAAAAATTGTTAGCAAATAGCTATGAAAGAACAAACTCTCAAAAATTCAGGGCATGGGAGACATGGTCAGCAAAGCCTTTAAGTAGCTTACACTTCGAGACAGATTACATGAAAAAGCGTGTGCAACAAAGAAACATAATCTAAGCATTGCCAAGTAACAAGAAAATGTGCAGGTGCAAAACCAATAGTGTTGTGAGCAGAACTACTCATTCCAGGAGTGTGAAAGCTGCCAAAACCTGCTAGTGCCCCAAACGTGCAAGAATGTGCTTTAAAAAACGTGAACTTAAAAACCCCAAGTGTGTAATCTTAAACCAACGAGAACATGCATGAGCGTGTGCTACACATGTATTCAGATACATGAAACATAAACACACAAAAAGACCACAGTCTTGTGTCAGTGTTCTTACCGGACTCGGCAGTGTTGCTCCAGGGCTTGGTCTTTTTCAAGCTCTCCCTGCCATCATCTACCACATAACAGAACAATAACTAACACAGAATCAAAAACCCAAATTTTCTAGACCCACAAAGCAGAAAGAATCCAAAACTTGCCTGTTCTTGAACGCTTAGATTTAGGGTTTGATTTAGCAAGATCAATGTAAAGAGTAGAATGCTTCTCGAGATCAAACACCATTCCCTGGAAGGAATGAAATCAATCAAAACAAAGATACCTTAGCTTGGTATATAAAGCAAGAAACTTTACGCAACAAAGATAGCTACAATGCTCTTTCGTACTCACATTGAGGGCATGCATCACCGCTACAGCTGATTGGAGATCTGAGAACACAGCAAACGCGAAGGGCTAAGCAAAATCAAAAGTACGAGGTCACTTTGCTATCTCTACACCAATCTATACGGAGAGTGATCAAAAGGGTTACCTTGGATCCATCAGAGATTCGGAGATGCGAAGTTTCGTATCCTGGGAACTCACGGAATAGATTGTAGATCTCCCGAGGCTTGACGTCTTCCGGAAGTCCGGCGACGAAAAGCGTTCGAACATCTCCGATTGAGGACTGCGTGGGTAAGTAGACGGGATGGATTGGAGTAACTGGAATCGGAGCTACTCCCGGCGGCAGCGGAGGAGGAATAATCGAGGGGAGACTGTAGTGAGTGTAGTAAGCTGACAAATCATCCATTCTCGACGACTTTATCCCGTTGCCGGCAGAAACTGGAGACTCTGTTCTTTTTATTTTACATCGGAAGAAAATAACACATGTTGAGTATGGTCCGTAAGGAAGGCCCTTTAATTTGAGGCTTTATATTTCAAAAATCCATTAGAGGTGTTAAAATAAAGCTTCTCGAAGAATGAAGGGAAAGTTTTGTTGGATTTTTAAGCTCCGTTGAAGACGATTCAGTAGAAGTTTGCGTTTAAACAACGGTCCGACAAAGAATCAAATTTCAACTTAGTTTAAGCCTTCCACTGTGCTTAACTCGTGGTGACTCTTGACTTTCTTGATCAACTAGCCTCGGTTTGAGCGAAAGGCTTCTTCAGCGAGTTCGAGATTCAGATGAGAAAGATTGCGGTTCAAGAGAGGAGGCTCCTGCATTTCGTCGTTTGTGGCGGTGTGGCGTCTCAGACTTCTCAACTCACGGCGGCGCGTAAGAAACGTATATCTCCACACTTGAACATCATGCATCAGAAGATTGTGAGGCGTGTCTGCAACTTTCAGTTGATAGGATGTGTGGCGCGTAATATTTATTACAATATACTAACCAACAAATTATATTTATGAACTATTAATTCTTATAGTTAGGCGTAGATTTTAATCCAGCGGTCTAGTACTCTTTCCGTTTTATCTTAGTTATAGTTCTAAGTTTATGCACACAGATTAAAGAAAACATATGACTTTTTTATATTTTTAAAATAAAAGCACAATTACATATACACCTAACTATATTTCAACCAATAAAAAAAATAAAATAGAAAATCTTATTAATAAATTTTGCATTGAAATTCTAAAACGACGCTTATTTTAAAACGAAATTTTTTCCTTACAACGACAATTAAATTGAAACGGATGGAGTAACATCCAAGTGTATTATCGTATTGATGTTAGACGTTACAACTTAACACTATTTCGATTAAAAAAATATATCATTTACCAAAAAAAGACCGTATTCAAAGAGTTTCAAAAACGTTTGCTTTCCTGTTGACTGATCAAATCGGTTGGTATCCGGTATAAATCCCTTGCACCTACCTGGAAACTCCAATTGCCTGGTGAGAGCTTTGCTTTGCTTAACTTAAGAAAGAAGAAAATCATGAGTTTGTAATTGGTCGGCTCTTTCTACTTTACTTATGTTGGCTTATGACAGTGACACGTTGTATGAAAGTATACGTGTCTGAAAACTATTTTCACTACAAATAGACCAACCATTCGGTGTTGACGACTTCAAGAACAATTGATGATGGAGAAAGATCAGAAGAAAGAGAGCGATATGTACGAGCAACGTCAACACCAGCCACCATATATGTCGCAGATGCAGCCAGTGACACACGAAGCTTACGGAGGCGGACTCTACGGTATGGACGATGAGAAGGAGAAAGATCCCAAGACTATAGAGACAGATGCAAGAAACGTAGAGAAAGAGCCTCATCAACATCACCGACCAGCCAGTGAGACACAGAGCGCAGAAGGGCCTGATGAGGCAAAAACGACGAAGCCAAAGCACAAGCCACCACCTTCGTCTGGTGATCGAGATATTGACGTTACTGGGCAGTCATACATTCAGTGATGACTGATGAATCGTGAAAGAAGTTTTATAATAGTTCACTTTTGTGTGTTTGTATGATCTTTGTAGTTTCTTTGTTTCATGGTCTTTTATTAGTGCGAGTAAAGTTGTAAAAGACACCTACGCATCATATGATAAACCAATAAAAATAGAAACACTCACAAGTTGGAACATATTTTTGAACTTGTGCATTAAAATGGCATCCAAAACATCAATCTTCTTCTCTTCTTTCTTTCTCAATCTTCATAGTTTTTTTTTCTCTTGTATCCGTTCTTCAATATATGACCATGCTAAGGCTGAAGCAAAGTTGAAGCTCTCCACCGTGGCTTATGAATATTTAATCCAAAAGCTACACTCAACTAAAATTTCTTGAACATAGAAGAGAGTGAGTTTATTAAGAGTTATATTTTTCTTCATATTTACAAAAAAATAAATGTTTTGATTGGATATATACTGCATGATCCAACCCTAAGCAATGCTATGTATTGTCCTATGAATCACCCATCTTAAATCAAAATAGTTTTCTTCTCCCTACAGCCTAGTTTACATGTGATGTGTATATCTCCGGACTTAACCGGTTAATTTGGTCAAACTAAACCGGTTTCTACTCGTCTTAACCAATCATTTGGTTAATAAAACCGGATTCTCTGGTTATAAGGTTGTAGGTTGTCTTATTGAGCATGAAAACAAGGTTTTTCTTTGTAAGCCTAACATTCAACCTTCACACGGTCTATGGTATGTACATATATACACATCCTTGTCCTTAGATTTTTCCTTAGTGTTGTACTAGTGCGTGTATAGTTACATGAGTAAATGTTCAAGAAATCGCTAGATGGTGGTTAGCTGATTAAAAAAATTATTGTTTAGACGGGTGTGCGTAGATGGATTTTTTGAACGCCTAATCCGACTTTAAAAAATAGGTTCTGAAAAATAGTGTTTAGACCCGATTTTCCAGCTAGGGCTATACCGATTTTTAGAATATTTGGAGAGTCAGCTGGAGAAGTAGCAATGAGGGAAACTTGGGAAGAAGCAGGAGCTACTGTGGAAGCTATTTCACCTTTTGCTCAACTCGTTATTCCTCTTTTTGGCCAAGTAAAAGCATCCCTAGCTATCCTTCTCTCCCTCTTCATATCACTTTTACTTATATTGGCTTCTTGTTGTTAGGAGTAGACGTACGTTATCTTCTCGGCAAGACTGGAGAATCTGGATTTTGCGCCTGGTCCTGAGTCATTGGAGTGCCGTCTTTTCGCACTAGACGAGATATCGTTTGATTCCCTGGCTTTTTCATCTATATATGTTACCTTAAATAAGTATATGGATACAAAACAATCGCATACTCTCCTCCATTCACTAGATTTTTAAGCATCATGTTTGGTTTTGTTTTTAAGCATCATTCACAAGAACTAGAGGCAAGGAACCATGGATCTACACCATCCCGAGCTGGAGGAGACGCCGGAGAGCTTCACAAGCCCAGAGCCAGAGACATATATATCGAAGAGAGAAGGTGAAAGGCAAGACAATAGCAAAGAGAAAAAGAGGAAGGGTAAGGAGGAGCGCCTCCGGCGGCGGTACTCTCACCACAGGAGCAAGACCAAACGGAAGTTGGGGGGCTCGGGAGAAGAAGATTGGAGGAGAGAGAAAGTAAAAATAATTTATTAGAGCATCATCAACCGTAAAGTTGCTTAAGTAGGCTGCATAAAAAACTTTTTAATTTTTTTTGTCTGAAAAAAAAAAAATTAAAAAAATAATCAATCGCAGACCGCCACGTGTCAGTGAGACCTGAGAACAGTGCAAACAACAGCAGCTTGTGCCGTCTAATTAAGTGCTTCTTCTTCTTCTTTAGTTTTTTTTTTTAATTAAAAAATTGCTAAACACCCCTTAAACAACAAGGGTTAATGATGCTCTTATGTTTTGTTCCTCGTATTTTCACATTTATATTTCTCATTCATTCACTCCATCTATATATATCCCTAATATAACTACCATTAGTTAAACGTAGCCATTTTGGTTACTCATGGACGTTGATCTTATTTCACTTTCCATTTGCCTCAAATTTCATTTTTTCTTTCCTTTGTTTTCGTTTTAGGTTTTTGTTATTGGCTCATACTTGATCTGCAGTATGTATTGTAATTATATGTAAATTGCAGTAAAACTTATGTGGTAAAACTGTAAATTTATGTGGTAAGTTTGCAGTAAAAATATGAGTTACGGTTTTGTTAAAATTAATGACTGATAACTTTTTTGATGTTCAAGTTGTAATACAATTTTTATTAATAATTGAAAATATAAATTTATAAATAATAAATTATTTATTGAAAAAAAAAACCATTTAAAATAAATAAATAATAAAAAGCTATTTTTTATTTTAATATGTTTAAAATAAAAAAGTTGACAAAAATAAGTTGGGATATATATTTTCTAAAAAATGTAGTTACTGATAATATAATTGATTGGCAACCTTTTCGTTATATAAATTGTAGTAAATATTATTTTAAATAAAAAAAATATAAATATAAAATGATTACCCTTATTACTATTTTAATAAGAAAATAGATTAGAGAAAATTAAGGACAAGTGGGTAAGCAGAACAAGACATGTGTACGAGATGAAACAAAATGGTTTATTCAGTGTCATCAACAATCAACAACTCGCATAGAAACAAAAGAAAAAACTTCTATATGATTGACCGTTCTAGAGCCGCGTTTTACTGTATGATTTGATGCTCTTTTCAATCTAATTACTTGATCTGATGAATGTTTGATGTGAATGTCTAGGTTACACAACAACATGTTCCCGAGGAAGAACGTACCAGACCATCTCAATGTGTTCAAGCACAAAAAACAACTCATGGAAGTTCATGCTCCAATCATGATTTACAGATGAAGCTTATGGAGAATTGCCTAGGTTCTGTTGAGTTGTTGGATAGAGATAAGCCATCAAAGTATCTTGTTGCAGAAGCTATCAACGAATTGGATTGTCATCTTCAGTACCTCGCTAGCGTAATCTAGAAATACCAGTTAAACTTTATCATACACCATTTAACATATAATCATACAAAACTTAGCTAATTTAATTTGGACAAAAAATTCCAGTTCCATAGAAACATAAGAAACATGCAAAATACCAGAACATAATGTTAGTCAAGGTTGAGACAGTATTAGCTGCTGTTTCTAGACATATACTATCATCCTAGATTCTACTAAATGTATAACCTAGATATACGAATTTACCTAAGAAAAGAGAAAGGTAGTTCAAAGTTTGTTCAAAGTTTTAGTTCTTGTTTGATGAATGTCTAAAATTTTATACGACACTGGATTTGAAGGTTAAATAGATGACACCACGACCATCATATAGTGTTCCAGAAGAATGTATAACCCCATCAAACTAGTTATGGCATAAGAAAATGAAGCATGAATGTTTGAGCACAAATATGGATTCACGAATCTAGTTGATGGAGACTAGTCTTGGAGCCATAAAACTGATGGATGAAGATAAAATATATGACAATGAAAAGAGAACAAAAGATTTGGTTAAGACAAATGTCAAATCTTTGGACTGTGATCTTAAACTGGAGACATAGTCTCTCTTTTTTTTATATGGAAAGAAAATTTCAACAAGTGTTGTTGTTTAATGATGGATTTAATAGAGATTTGCCTTGAATCCATGGAATTGTTGGACCTAAATAAACCATAAGATGATGAGCAGAGAGCAAATGACTTGGTTGTACAAACTATTAAGGATTTGGAATGTGATCGTCAATCCTTCACTGACAAGAAAACTCAAGTCTTTATACAAAGCATCATGAGCTGTCTCTCAAAGTACTATTCACTTCAAGAAATGTAAACACAAGTATCTGTTACAATTTTTATAATATTATTTGAGAATTCAGTTTTTTACGTATTGAGGTTCTATTTGTTTTTATAGGGGTTAACTACAGAGGCACATTTAATGAATTAAAAAAACATCTTTAGTTACCATTACTAAAACGACTTTCCTTTTTATTTAATACGTTCTGTAAATTAGAAATTTCCTTTTTAATTTTTTTCAAATAACAAATATAATTAAAAACATCATAAATTTTAAAAACGAATTTATAACAAAATAAATGTTTTATTATGAGTTATAAAGTATAAACTCTATTATATTTTATTATAAATTAATACTCGATAAATTAATAAATATTATTCAGTTTCAAATTGGGCTGATTTAAAATATGACATAAATCGATAAAATAATAAAATAATATTTTTTAGAAAATTCTATGTTAATATAGTCCATTAAAATTATATCTAAAACATATTTAAATTCGATGAAACATATTTTATATACACCAAAACTGTAATAAAACAAATACTGATGATGAATTTCAAAATGACAATTAATATTTATACATTAAAATCAAACAAAATATTATTTTAAAAATAATATTTTATAATAAAAAATCTAGAAAACAAATTTTTTTATAAATTAATAATTACATAAATTAATAAATATCATAGTTTTAACATTATAGAGTTTTTACTGTATATACTGCAGGATCTAATCCCAAGAAATGAAGCAATGCTATGTATTATTAATCACCCATCTTATATCAAAATATTTTGTTTTCCTTATAGTGTGTTTTACATGTGATTTGTATAAAATGGTAGCTCCCGGTCTTATCCGGTTGATATGGGATTGGGTCAAACTAAACCGGTCCTTTGCTCGGCTTAACCAATATTTGGGATAAATAAATCCAGATTATCTGCTTCTCATCCGACAAACAAATCAACATATCTGATGACATCTCTCTCTCTCTCTCTCTCTCTCTCCTCCTCAAATGTCAAAACTTTCTGACAAAATCGACAGGCCAACGACGGAGAAACAGTCCTTGATGCCGTGCGTATAATGCTCAAGGCCGTCCAGATCCTGGGCTGGTCATCAGGGTTAACCATCATCTCACAGAGATTAACTAGGACCCGTAACTCCTCAAGCATCTCCCTCAAGCTCTCAGCTTTCTCCTCCTCTTCTCGGAGAATCCTCTCCTTCAACCCGACCCGAATGTCTTCCTCGCTACCCGGGTCAGACCCACTTCCCAATTCTCAGACTTTCGTCTCTGTTCAGTCATCCGTGAGAGTCTCTACTCTAATCACCATCTCTTTGGAAAAAAAAGATCTTATCTTTTTGGGTTCTCGTCTTCAATGGTTTAATGTTGTTTCAGGGAGATGTTCGTAAGATTAAGTTCTGTCAATGGTGTGGAGGTCCTACGAAGCATGAGATACCCGACGGAGAAGAGAAACTACGAGCTATTTGCACACATTGCGGCAAAATCGCTTACCAGAATCCTAAGATGGTTAGAGTTTTGATTCTTCATGTTTTTGTTTGATTAAATAAGGTTCTGATGTGAAGAAAGTTGCAGGTTGTAGGTTGTCTTATCGTTCATGAAGAAAAGGTTTTACTTTGCAAACGTAACATTCAACCTTCACACGGTCTATGGTAAGTCCATTATACACAGCCTTCGTGTTGTTGTGTTGTTTGTTTACATGAGTAAAAGATTGGATTTTTATGAGTTACACAGGACTCTACCTGCTGGTTATCTAGAGGTTGGAGAGTCAGCTGCAGAAGGAGCAATGAGGGAAACTTGGGAAGAAGCAGGAGCTACTGTGGATGTCATTTCACCTTTTGCTCAACTTGATATTCCTCTTATTGGCCAAGTAAATTGCAAAACATTCCTAATGTTATCCTTCTCTTCCCTCTTCGTATCACTTCTACTTATAATGCCTGCTTCTTGTTTGGATACAGACATATGTTATATTCTTGGCAAGACTGAAGAATCTGGATTTTGCACCTGGTCCTGAGTCATTAGAGTGTCGTCTTTTCGGACTAGATGAGATACCGTTTGATTCCCTGGCTTTTTCATCTATATATGTTACCTTAAACTTGGTAAGTATAACAATCACTTACTCTGTAGTCTTGATTCACTAGATTTCTAAGCATATCATGGTTTTGTTTGGTTTTGTTCGTTGGCAGTACTTGGAAGATCTTAAAAAGGGGAAAGTAAAGTTCCAATATGGTACTATAAACAAAAGGTGCGTTCCAAGTAATATGCCCTTGTGTGTGTAGAGTGATTGTTTGAGAGATGTTGTTAACGGTTTCACTTATGGTTTATTCATTCTCAGGCCTGGAAGTAGTCCTTCTGATATTCGTGCTTTTACTCTTGATTACCATTTGCAGCCATGAATCAGAGGTTTTACAATCCTTCCTATCTAATTTATATATACTCGGAATGGCTTTACTTCATGGAGACTTTGTCTTTATTTGTGATTGCGTTT
The DNA here is from genome assembly GCF_020379485.1 of Brassica napus. Classification (NCBI taxonomy): domain Eukaryota; kingdom Viridiplantae; phylum Streptophyta; class Magnoliopsida; order Brassicales; family Brassicaceae; genus Brassica; species Brassica napus. The sequence goes on from NC_063446.1 coordinate 14,670,048, forward strand.
CCTCACAGATTACAGGAGCAGCTTCTGGATTTGATTCATTCTTCCATGTTTTTATCACTTTGCAACTCATTGTTTGACTATAAGAAAGGAGGACAATTGATGCTGCCCATGTGAGAGACTCCTTGGACAGAAGATAGTTGTTTCCTTTTTAGATGTTATGTCTGAACAAAGTGTTTCTGTTTCAGAGTTTCAGTTGCTCCAGTTGTAAAAGAAAATCTTCAGATGTTAATGCAAAATATTTTGATCAATCATTGTGTAATTAGTCACCATGTCACTGTTAAGTTGTTACTATAAAGGTTTTTAGATAAAGAACAAGAAACCGAACGTTGAAACTTTTATTCATTCAGACCATAGAACACTTCGGAACACAAGAACAAAGACAATCCCAAGTTTTGTGTGCAATTGTAAATGCATCACCTCAAAAATACTGAAAAAGACAACATAGCAGTACCACAGAGATACTTTCAAACGAGAGAACTGAGATTGAAGGAGCCAATCATGTTTGCGAGAGCAGAACTCATATCTAGCTCAAGCTGAAGCCTTTGAAGTTCAAGCTGTTGCCTCAAAGCTGGATCTTCGACTTGCTCTGCTGTTGCAGCTGGTTGTTGAGTCTGCTCCGTCTCCAAACCCTGAGCAGGAACAGATTCACCGCTCACTGCCCCTCCTTCATCACTTGTTGTCCCACATTTCTCAACAGCAGAGGCAGCAGCCACTGGTTTGGTTTTATTCACAGCACATGAAGCATGAACATGATAGTTACAAGCATAACAGTTATAAGACCAAAACCTACCATCCATACCCACGTTACAGAGATTACAGACAAGCTGATTCACGTAACCAAACTGAGTAAAAGGCATAGCAGGAGGAGTACTGTTGTAAACAAGAAGAAGACTATGGAGAGGGTGAGAGTCATGAACCAAAACGTGAGGCAACTGAGCGCATTGGACATGGAGGTCAAAGTCACACAAAGGACAACAGTAAGAGAACCCTTTACCTCCAGTGCAGCCACAGGCTCTGCAGAGGAAGGTACCAGCGCTGTAAGTGGTGTAAGGGACTAGAGTCAAGTGGTGGAGCCCCGAGTGGGAAGGGTGTTGGATCCCACGCACTGCGTTTCCACATTGCTCATGGAGTTTGAAGTCACATGTTGAACAGATGTATGCGGTTGCAGATTCAGAGATGGATGATTCACAGCCTGAGCAAATGACTAAAGAATCTGAGGGTGTAGTTGTCTGAAACTGTTGGAGGATTAGATTGTGTGGATGGCTAAAATGTTTGTACTCCATTGATCACTTTGGAAGTTTGTCTCTTGAGTTTGCATGTTTGGATCATGGTGCTTATAAGGTTTCTCTGACTTTGAATTGTTCCAAGTCTGAGTTGTTTTGATTGGTTGATTAAGTTTTCTTGATGTGCAATTTGGTGGGATATTACTAGTTTTTGTTGATAATGAAAATTACAGAAAGTTGGAGAAGCAGCGTTGACTTTTAGAAAGTCAACTACTTGAGGTTTGACCGTTCTCTTTAACTTTGGTTTTGTCTATTACACAACAGTATTCTCTTTTTAATTTATCCATGTTTAATTATTAGGTGCAATCATTAGATTCCTATCAACCGCTAATTACAATTATATATCGAATTGCAACAACAGGCATTTTAAAATTTGACTAGGTGATACCGCGGGATGAATAGACTAAAATATCGAAATTATATTGTTATATTTTAGTTGTCCAGAAAAAATATTGTTATATTTTATTAAAATTATATTGGTTCTGGAGTACATAAAAATTGTAGAAGAATAAAAATAAATTGAAGTAAATAATATGAGGTTAAAAAAAGTAAGTAATATGAATTTTATAATTTAGTGGACTGATTAGGACTCGAAACTGTAAAAGAGACCAATTATTAAACCTTAATATCCATTATGAGTCAAAATACATGGTTTGGGTTAACTCTTCGTCACTTGAGATATCCATATTTTGTGAACTAAACTCAATCACAATACCTAAGAAGATTGGAAGCTGAATCGAGTGACTCAAATCTCGGAAAATTCGAACCGATAGATTGTAAATTGACAAAGGCCCTATCAACAAATCTCCATATTTAAAAGAAGTCCATATTAAATGATATTTGACTTCAAACTTAACCGGAAATAATTAAATAAATTTCCAAATTTAATGTTTATCACCATTTATGTTAATTTCATCATGAAAAATTTGTTGCAAGAGTTAAGGGATTCAAAGAAATTTATTATGCCATTCCTTTTTGATTTTATTTTGCAATCAATCAAGATTAGGTTTAACTTTTTTATATACAACGTTTTGATTTTACAATATAATTGAGTTTATATTGTCTAGGCATAACATGAATGTCACATATGCCATAAAATACATAAAATAATTAATCAAAATTAATTGTTGATTTTGATTAGATAACGAAATTGGTAAGCAAAGTATATCATTGTGTTGAAAAATCAATGCACTTCCCTTAAGTGTATGAGTAACCAACCTTTACTTGATATAAGACATTAGCTGTATAATTCAAAATTTCATCATAAACTTAAATTACCAACCAACCGTTGATGCCGCAAAATAATTGATGGAAAGAAAATCAATTACTTTTAATTCTGAATATTCTAAATTTGAAGCCACAAAAATATTTAAGTTTAATCAAAATGAAAATAAACATGTTATACCAAATAAATAATATAATTCAAATGAAAATAAACATGTTATACCCAAACATAATTCACAGGTTTAACCAAGTATAGTAAATATTTTCTATATGTTTAACAAAAAAAAAAAAAACTGATGCGACCATCTCTAAAAGTATATCAATTAGTATATGTATTCATGACCAATAATAATAGTATATCAATTAGTATATTTATTATGTTCTAAGAGAAAAACATGTAAAATATATAATGTGTAGATATATATGTATACTAAATGATATATGTATAACACATAGATATATAAAATATATAATGTCACTACATTACATATACTATTGTCCTGAACAAAAACAAATGTCATTTATCGAGTCTTACAAAAGAACATGAAATTGAATATAAATCAAAAGAAGTAAATATGAAAAACTTTCAATTTGACATATATATCAAAAACTACTTCAACGTCAAATTATAGTGCCAATAGTTCTGAACAATCAACTTACTTTTGAAGAGTAAATCGTGAATTTTATTTATTCATGATGAAACCATTGCTAAGATTACAGAAATGATTTATTCTTGAACATTGGTAAGAGTATATCATATAAAAAAGGTACCAAGAGATTATACAGCCAAACAAATGACGTTACAGTCCGTTTATGTATAAAATTAATTTGGTTAACTAAAGTTAATACATTTATTCGTTTGATTATCATCTCACAAGTCTTGTAATATATTATAAGAGAAATCTTGTAACAAATATGTCCAATGGCATTCTGTTGTAAATATTCTAGTAAACTATGACTATTTTAATAAATGAGTTGAAAATGGCTATGAAGTTGCCACATCAGTAATGGCATTTCTGTTAATAACACATCAAGTAAAGGTTAGTTATTAAAAATGCTCCTCAAATAATAAGAAAGGGATGAGTCATGTTTTTCTTTGTAAGCCTTTTGGCATTTAAATTACAACAAAATAAGTAACTTGTTTATCTAAAATGAACAAGAAATATTAAATTTACCACCAAACAAGCCAATATCAGAGTTTTTTTATGGCATAACAGAGATTTTTATTTTATTCCCTTCTAGTGATAAAAACACAAAACTGTAGGCAATAGTCTTACTTGTTTTATGCAGACATCTATACTCCATTCGTTTTTAGACTGAGTTAAATTTAAATATAAAACTCAAAACAAATACTAAAGTCACACATCCGAATAGAAGAATGGAAAATTATAGAATGGAATTTTCAGTTTAATTAGGCAAAATGAGATATGCTAAAGTCACACATCTTAATAAAAAATATTAGTCTAAAACAATATTGAACTTAAAGGAGCCATTATGGGAAAATTTCAAAGACATGTAAATCAATAAAATTATATATAGTGAACACGATGGTTAGTATTTTCTAAATTTTTACAGTTGGAATGTTGGCTGTCCTGAATAAAAAGTACAAGATAATTACAAACCAATCCAAACAGTATTGATATCGTTGCAACACATACACACAAAGGTCGATAAACCTTATGGGGACATTTACTTAACTAACTCTATATTGCGTTGTTGAGAACGCTTCTATCCTATCTAATTACAGATATTGATGTTTTCAGCTAAAATAGTCTAATTTTTATGTAGTACCAAAGCCCTACCTAATTAAACTACGTTATCAATCCCCATCATACAGCATAATATAAACAAACAAATCACAATACACCAAACTAGAGTTGTACCCACTTTCTAGCCCCATTATTGAATCTTTTCAAGATACAAAATACGAGACATTATAATAACATCAGTTAGCTCTAAATCATTCCACAGAACGTCAGGTTAAGAGTAATCACATCAGTGATGAATGATATATCAAAGAAATAACAATAAAAAAAATCGATTGAACTGCTACACAGATTTAACAAAATCCAAATCTTGGAAGATTGGTGGTAGTGTAACTAGTGTTATCCAAAAACTGTAATTTCGACCAAGATCAGATGTTGGACATGTATTCACCAAGTATGTAATGGACTAAATAATTAATATCATATGCAACATCATCGGAAGCCCTAATATTTTTGTTTATCTTTTTGGTATATGAAAACGACTCCTATAAAAAAATTTAAAAATTAAAACGACTCCTAGACTCCTTAGAAATTCAAATTTGATAATGAATATATAAGTAGAAACAGAAAAAAAATGTTACGTGAATAATGAAGCACGTCAGAAAAAGTATATTTTAATAGATGTTACGTATGCAACAAAAATGAATTTATCGTAGATCCAAACGTAAATTTTGAGAATACATGAATTCCTCTTAGATCGTAAATTTGTATTGTAATTTGTTCAATGTCAATACTAAAAAAAAACTATAAAGCCAAATTTATAAAGCTGCAAATATACCATGCACTTTATATTGAATCTATAAATGTAAATTAATTGTTTTACTCGCTGGCCCGGCGCCTTACATACACATTCAACTTTCAAGGTATTAGACTCCCCATTATTGGCCTGCCTTGTACACACTAAGCTTAGGCTACAACTATAGTTTTGAAAATACCGTGGCTAATTATGGTTGAAATTGAAAAATAGTTCTCATGATTCTGCTAAAAAAGTAGAAAAACCAATGAATTATTAGTATTATTCACACTAGCTAAATTCTAGAAAGAGGTATCTAAAAAACCATTTTTAATTTTATTTATTTTTTTGTCATATTATTCTATTCTATTCCATTTATGCATCTAAAGTTCAACTGTGAAACCTTAATTAATGAAAAGGAAACATCCACCAAATATATATTGTATGATCAAGAGAAAACGCCAAGTCCTCGATCAATCGACAGGCACAGTGTTCATAAACATAGAGCTATGTCCATTGTCATTATGTACACAAACATATACACACAACTGTAAATGCTGATCGACGGACTTACTTATCATAAGCAGCAAACTGATCAGCAGGTGCACTTATCTCACTCTCAGTAGAAACCACAACATCAGCATTACCACTACTTGTGCTGGTTTGTCCAAGCAAACTACTTATGGAACGCGCCTTTACTATTCCAAGCTTCACTCTCTTCTTCTTCACTTCCATCACCACCTCCTTTTTCTCGCCGCCGCCACGACGGCCTGCACTCTTGTTCATGCTCCTTACCCTTCCTTTACCAAGATGATGCTCACAAAGAGAATACCCATAAAGAGTTTGCTGACAACATCTCCATCCCCTACCGTTAACGCGGCTGCACCGTGATCCTTCCTCTAATGCACCGCTCTTTTTGGCTCTCTTCTTCCCTTTTTTACCAAGATTAGCTTCTTCTTCCTCCTCATCATCTCCTTGTTCCTCGAAGCTTATAAAGCTTCTTCTCTTCCTCAAAGTAACAACATTCTTCTCGACAACTGTTATATATATATATACATACAAACGGTGAATGGTGCAACCAAAAAAACATAAAGCTAATCTCTCTATATGTACCTTGTGTTGAAGAGTCGGATTCTCCTAGGGGATTAACGTTCTTGCTGCGATTGTTTGAAGCAAGAAGAAAGAAAAACTTAATATAAAGAATGAAAGCGATCTATGAGTGCAATAAAAAGAAGAAGATAATAATAGAGCACACAATATAAGGGTTGATATGGGGACCATTCGTATAAGAGCATCCCATGCTAACGTGCACCATAATGAGGTGTGCATGTTTATAAGTATGATTGAGTTACTCATTTTCGCTAGCTACTACTCTTGTGTTCCCAAATGTTTTTGGTTGAGAAGAATGACAATTATATAAAACCATAACAAACGAAAATGAATTTACAACTTTCGAATTATAGATCAAACATCAATCGTTTCATCTGCCAAATATTATTGACATATAACAGAAGCTTTCTAGTACTACAAATCTTGATCCAAATTCACACCCAAAAACTTTGTATGATCTAATTAATAATTGCACCCACAAAGTTATAACAGAAAATGGAATGAATTGTAGATGAAAAGGTTCATAATGTTTATCAAATTCACTTACCTGCCAGATGCATCAGTACTACTCTTCACGTCTACATCATCATCATCATCATCATCATCATCCTCATCCTTCTAGAAAAATAAAAGTAAACGAAAATGAGTAATTAAACATTCCATTCTTATAAGATCTGCAAATGGAAAATAATTGTTCTCCAGTGTAAATTAAACCAATTATTTCCACACACACAAAAAAAAAAAATTAAAAAAAAGAATAATAAAATAAAAGGTCCGGTCTTCAGACAGCACAAACTGCACCCATGAATTTAAGTTATGTTTCTAATTAAATCTCAACGTACACTAAAACTCACCAAAGCTTTCTTCTCATTCTTCCTAATCACATCTCTTTGAATCAACCGATCAGCAACCGGCGACGGTGGTGGCGGAAGCTGAAGAAGAGAAGCAAGAACACCGTCTCTGTCTTAGCAATTTTAGAAAAATACTGATTTGGTGTTATGATTGGATAGCCAACAGTAAAATTATTTCAATATTCAAAATATAAATATAATTCAAATCCTATTTTGGTTATTTTCTATGTATTCAGTCAAATATTTTTTTTTTGATAACAATTCAATCAAATATTGTTTAAATTTATATGTTCTATATTACTTTTATAGAATTGAAGATTAATTCTCAAAAATTTGAGCAAACAATATGAAAATTTAATAGAAAATCTTTATCAATAGAGAAGTTTTTTATTTTTTTCAGAACCCCAAGATTTTGAATGTTTAATGAATATTTATATAAAATATCTGAATCTATTTAAATTTTTGAAAATTCAAAAAAGATGAGAAATACTATAATATAATAGATGTCTGAACGTCAATCTCTAATAGATTAATCTAGTTCAGCCGGTTAAATTTGAAATATTTTATATAAATATATAATGTAAAATAATCCCACTTTCGAAAAAGACTAGAGAATTGTTTGTTATTGAAAATACTGATTTGGTGTTATGATTGGATAGCCAACAATAAAATTATTTCAATATTCAAAATCTAAATATAATTCAAATCCTATTTTGGTTATTTTCTATGTATTCAGTCAAATATTTTTTTGGATAACAATGCAGTCAAATATTGTTTAAATTTATATGTTCTATATTACTTTTATAGAATTGAAGATTAATTCTCAAAAATTTGAGCAAACAATATGAAAATTTAATAGAAAATCTTTATCAATAGAGATATTTTTTTATTTTTTTTCAGAACCCCAAAATTTTGAATGTTTAATGAATATTTATATAAAATATCTAAATCTATTTAAATTTTTGAAAATTCAAAAAAAATGAGAAATACTATAATATAATAGATGTCTGAACGTTCATCTCTAATAGATTAATCTGGTTCAACCGGTTAAATTTGAAATATTTTATATAAATATATAATGTAAAATAATCCCACTTTCGAAAAAGACTAGAGAATTGTTTGTTATTGACTTAATTGTAGTTGTTGAACCGTGTTGCACATGTATAATGCTATATATATATATATATATATATATAATGAATTCATGTATGCTGATTTATTTTTCTTTTACGGCAAATCCTGTAATTTTTTTTGACTGAAGGCTTAAAATCCTGTAAATTGATAAATAAAACTAATGTTTTGTATATGAAAGCCTTTAAAAAAATTGTTTGTATATACTACAAACTTCTATACGGTTGACCATACATAGTTAACAACAATGCATACAGCAGATAACCTATAGACATTGGCCGAGAGGCTCGTGGGTTTCTTGCGTTTGCATGTGGACGTTCTTTAGTTTTATCCTTAAGTTAGAACATTATTTAGTTTCTCAATAAGTTTCTTATTAATAAAATATTGAAAATAGAGTAAAAGAGACTTCTCATTTCAACAATTTGGAGAAACTTATTAAAAACTCTCGAGACAAATTGTTTTTAAAAGTGATCCAATTTATTTTACAAATTAAAATTAATTATATCACTAATTACATTTACATATCAATACTTGATTGTTTAGGTTTCTTACAATTTAAAATTATCCTAGGCTATGTATGGATCAAAAAGATAGATTGAGTTATAACAATTACTGTAATTGTTCTAGCTCAATGAGATTTAAAATTCATGCAATTTACACACTACCGTAATTGGTCTAGCTCAATGAGATCGACATTGATTCGTTTCTTGTCGACTATTCTAATGAAATTAAGATGAATCTTGTTTCCACTTGTGATGAAGGATTCGAACCAACTCATCCACATTTTTAAAAAATTGTATAATCATCAATGTTTTGATATTTTTAACACATTGCTTAGTCGTTGGTTGAGTTGTTTTACGTGGCTCATGCGAGCTTGTTTTGTACGTAATGCAATTATGGTGAGGCCTTATGGGGATGTGGCAGAGCTGGAGATCGGTGGTCGTCAGAGAGGAGTCTCGATTGCTCCAAAGAGGGCACTGTAAATGAGAGTCATGCCTCAGCCACGGGATGTAAAAGATATATTTCTTGTCTCGAATATATTATATTTGCATGCTCTTGATTACTTTTATCATGTTGATTGCCGATAGAGGATATTGTTTGTTGTCCATGAAGCATCCTCTTAGTTAGGGGTGGAGGAGAAGTTTTATCCTTAAGTTAGAACATTATTTAGTTTCTCAATAAGTTTCTTATTAATAAAATATTGAAAATAGAGTAAAAGAGACTTCTCATTTCAACAATTTAGAGAAACTTATTAAAAACTCTCGAGACAAATTGTTTTTAAAAGTGATCCAATTTATTTTACAAATTAAAATTAATTATATCACTAATTACATTTACATATCAATACTTGATTGTTTAGGTTTCTTACAATTTAAAATTATCCTAGGCTATGTATGGATCAAAAAGATAGATCTAGTTATAACAATTACTGTAATTGTTCTAGCTCAATGAGATTTAAAATTCATGCAATTTACACACTACCGTAATTGGTCTAGCTCAATGAGATCGACATTGATTCGTTTCTTGTCGACTATTCTAATGAAATTAAGATGAATCTTGTTTCCACTTGTGATGAAGGATTCGAACCAACTCATCCACATTTTTAAAAAATTGTATAATCATCAATGTTTTGATATTTTTAACACATTGCTTAGTCGTTGGTTGAGTTGTTTTACGTGGCTCATGCGAGCTTGTTTTGTACGTAATGCAATTATGGTGAGGCCTTATGGGGATGTGGCCAGTGGCGGAGCCAGAAACTTTTTTTACCGGGGGCATAATTTTTTTTTCAAATAATATTTACTATTAAATAAATTATTTATATAAATAAATAAATATTTATTATTAAAAGTGATAAACAGCTGGTATTTTTAAATAAATATTTTTATTATTTATATGATTTAACATATAACTTAAATATTTTTAATAAAAAATGTATATGGTATTTGTAAAGAAAATAACCTAATCATGGCTCATGAGGAAATAATAAAAACTTAATTATCTCATCAAAATAGTAATGAAAAATATATAAAAGAGTTATTGAACAACGAAAGTTAACAAATCTCTTTAAATTAAATACAAAAATGCATTGAATATTTTGTCATGGATATCAGTGTACATGCAAAATAGGAAAGTACCAATTATTTATTACGAGTGATAAATACGAGATTAAAAAAAAAACTGAAATGGTGAGATGTGAGGCTTGAGCGAAGGTTTGGTAGGGACAAGAAGAAAATTTCAACGGGGGCAAGACAAGGTGATCTAGTGAAACTTTGGTTAATTACTTAACGATTTGGATAAATATTTTGTTTTATCTGGGGCAGCTGCCCCCCTCTCCACTAGCGTAGCTCCGCCACTGGATGTGGCAGAGCTGGAGATCGGTGGTCGTCAGAGAGGAGTCTCGATTGCTCCAAGGAGGGCACTGTAAATGAGAGTCATGCCTCAGCCACGGGATGTAAAAGATATATTTCTTGTCTCGAATATATTATATTTGCATGCTCTTGATTACTTTTATCATGTTGATTGCCGATAGAGGATATTTTTTGTTGTCCATGAAGCATCCTCTTAGTTAGGGGTGGGCGTCCGGGTTCGGATCGGATATTTCTGTATAAAAGTATAAAATCCGTTCGGGTATTTATGTACTTCAGGTCGGGTTCGAGTATTTTTCGGGTTCGATTATTTTTGATCGGGTTCGAATAATTAAATTTTGGAAAAAAAAATTAAATTTTTCATTTCTCAAATTTCTTGTATTTAAAAATATAACTTTCATTTAAATATTTTTTTATTGTTAATAAATTGAATAGTTAATAGATTTGCGCATAACATTTTGAAACTAAAAAAAAAGACATTAATTTGGTTATTGTTTTAAAATTTTGGATGTAACTTTTTGTTAATTCTTGAAATATAAAGTTTGATATGCATTTTAATTGAGTAGAAAATCATTGTCTCCGTAATTCTATGTATATCATATGAACTTAAAGTATGTGTAGTATCAATATAAATATTTTATATAAAATGAGAGATGTAAACTAGAAATATATGATTAATTATACATATGTTCGGTTATCTTCGGATATTCATTTGGGTTCGGATATTACCTGTTCGTGTTTAGATATCCAATCTCTCCTAATTCAATACCCGTTCGGATATTTTGCTACTTCGGTTCGAATTTCGGTTCGGATTTTTCGGATCAGGTTTGGATGTGGCTTTGGATATCGGATAAAGTGCCCACCCCTACTTAGTTACATTTGACATGTTTACTACTTTGACAATATTAATGAGGAAAATATCAGTTTGAACCAAAAACACATGCATGTTTTGAACAGGAAAATGTAGTAAGAGTTATTTGGTTGGTTATAAAAATTTACATTACAATATTATTTGGTTAATTAGTTGAAATTTCATGTAAATTACATGAAACATATAAAATTGATTCCAGAGAGAGTTTTTTTTAATCTAATTAAATAACATCAAAAGTTTGTTTTATCAGTATGAATACATATTAAAATTACAACTTATTAACTCACAAGAAATATTGTTAATTGAAAATAAGTTGGTACATTTGCATAGAGATGAGCCAATAGCCATGATACTTACTTAGTTATATTATTTTGGTAAGCTTATGTAATGTTTTAAAAATGAATAAAATTGATATGCTACGATTATTATTGCTGTGATTTTCCTTTAGTCATATAATTAAATTATATTTACCAAATTTAAATAATTATGATTCTAAACTTTGGTAAGAAAATAAAAAGTGTATATAGAAAAAGCCAAAATTGTACTATATGCATCAGGAGGTCAAGGAGACATCATAACCAATCCTGGCCGTCTATTAACAGGAAGGAAGGTGTATCGTCGCCGTGTGATATAGACGTCACGTCATTAATATAAACCGGAGCACAGACGATTACCGCACCTTCTCTTCCTCTCTGATTAAAATACAGAGCCTCCAAATTTATTTGATCGTTACAAAGGCCAGAGCTTTGGGTTTTCTCGAATGTTATTTTCAATCTGGGTTTTGAGAATTGGTGGGTTTTTGTGATTAGGTTTCAACAAATTTTGGTTTCGAGATCCACCGTTGTGTTGGGTAATGGAATAATAAACTTTCATCGATACGAACAAGACAAGAGACAATCATCTTCAATTTCATACTGTCGTTGTTCTTGCTCGCCTGTGTAATCATCGTTTGTTTTTGAGCGTGGGTAAGCTCTTGTTTATCTCACTTCTTCTGTTAATCTGAAATGGTGGAAGTCAAATTTACGAAAATCCACCAAAGTCATCTCTTTTTGTGTGTTCTTTCTCTTATGTTAATGATGTTGTGTTTTTTAAATGCCTTTGTTGTTTAATGGTATCATTCCATGCAGGAGAATAAAAAGGAATCGTTTTTTCGTTTGTTTTATTGATGGAAGAAGTGAACCTGGATTTGAATTTTGGTCCTGAGCCTGAGGCAAGTCTCGAGCCAGCAACGAGTAATGTTGCTGCGGGTTTGTCTGATGTGGCTAACGAACCATTTAACAGAGACTCTGAGTCTCTGAGAAGGCTTAGGACACGGCTCAGGTCAAGTTTCAGACGGAATAACAGTCTCCCAGCTCTTGCGGAGTTTCGTAACCCAATGATAGAATCGAGTCAGTTAATAATCAGTTCTGCAAATGGAGCTGCCTTGACAGCTGGTGGAGAAAGAGACAGCGAGGAGGACTCGAACAAGTGTGAGAATGGGAGCAAAGTGATGGAAGAAGAAGACTGTGTAAGGGAGGAGAAGAGTGTTGGAAGTAAAGGGAGCTTTTACGATTGTTATATATGTATGGACCTGTCCAAGGAACCAGTTGTGACTAACTGTGGCCATCTTTACTGTTGGCCTTGCCTTTACCGCTGGCTAGAGGTTTCAGTGGCGAAGGAGTGTCCGGTTTGCAAAGGGGAAATATCTGTGAAAACATTAACTCCTATCTATGGCCGTGGAGGAAAAATCAAAACAGAATCTGAAGAGGTTTCAGACACCACCAACAAGAAGAAGATCCCTTCAAGACCCCAAGCAAGGCGGGTTGAGAGAGTGAGGAGGAGTACACTTCAGAGGCCAGGTTATGTAGGGTCGGAGATTATTAACCGGTTTATGACTTCGAGGAGAGTTAGAGCAGAGCATAACCAGTCCAGTGCAGCGGTGGTTGCACCGGTATATGAAGAAGGAAGTGAAACCATGAGTGCTATGTCAATCTGGAGAGAGATGCTGAGAGGGAGAACTGCGAGGAACCAAGAGCGAAACAACGTTGCTAGTGTTGAAGACAGAGAATCGGTCTCAAGCATACTAGGTGTAATGAACTCGGAGAGTCAAGCTGATACTGCGGCTGAGATTGATTCTATGGTGACTGTTTCTAGTTCGTCTGTGGGAAGACCACATGAGAACGGTTCAAGGGTCTCTGACGTTGACAGTGCAGATTCTCATCCATTGAGGAGGAGGAGATTGGCTTAGGGTAGTTGAAAGCTGCAATCTTAATTGTTTTGGTTTTAGTTTTTTTTTTTTTTTTTTGGTATTTCTTCTAGTTTATGCTTAGAGATGATTTTTGAGTCAAATATTAATAACATATTCAGTTTCTAATTAGAGTACATCTGCTCAGATTTAAGTCATTGCAAACTTGTTTTATCAATCTGGTAGATAGAACATGAACTCAGTCGTTGGATTCTGTATTATTTCAGTCGAGTTGTGAATTTTGATATTAACTACATTTATGGATGTTAGAACAAAGAGTCGCTTTGGCCGAGTGGTTAAGGCGTGTGCCTGCTAAGTATATGGGATTTTCCCGCGAGAGTTCGAATCTCTCAGGCGACGAAGTTTTTTTCATTACCTTAATCAGAATCCAGAAGACGGCAAGGCTTTTGCTGAAGACTCATGTCATGTATCGAAATATTTCTCTTTACTCGAGAAATTGTGATTTATATTGAAAAATCTAAAAATATAGACGGAACATGAGTGTGTGGGGTTGTAACATGGTTGTAAAAAAAAAATGGTATTTTTATTGTTTTTTTTTTTGGTTTTTTTTTTGTCAAAGAAACATGGTATTTTTATTGTCGAACAAGAGCAAAAAATAAACGGGAAAATCGCATTTTTAACCTCAAAGGTGTAAAAAGGTAGCTGATACGCCCAAAACGGGAAGGATGGCTTTGGCCGGGTGTTTGATATGAACCGAGAAGGCGATGGCACTTCTGGAACTGGAATGGAATGAATGGATCGTCAAGAGATGCGGAATGACTCTTGATATACCACGATCTAAGGCTAACCACCTAAGAAACGATGAAGGTGTGTTGGCTAACCACCAAACGACACAAAAGATGATTGGCTGACCACCAAATCAACAAGCCGGTTCAAACCGATGAACTAGCTAAGAACTCTCTCTCTCACTCAGAGAAAAGAAGAATCGAAAATAAACAACAAAAATGAACTCAAACTTAGACTGATTTTATTATGAGAAGTGTTTACATATTTATACTACTTTAGGAATAGAAAAAGACTTAAGAATGTATTAAAGACAAACTTAGTAAATTGAATCTAGATGAGAAATTTAAAGACAATGTATTAAAACTCTTGGATCTCAGATCTGGTCAAAGAGACTCTTCGGCTAACGTCCAGGTTCGTCTGAACCAAGTGGTTCATTCGCGGTAAGGATCAAGATGTGGGCTGGACGATCCATACGGCCCAAATTCGCGAGAACAGAAGGTCTCCTGATTTGCAAATTGCATAACTCCCACATCTGAACTCCGTTTGATCTGATTCTTCTTCGAGGAGCTCCGTAATTGAGTTGAGAACATTCTCCAAGTGATTTCATGCGAAGAGGACTCGTTTGTTGGAAGATATGAGTCAAACAATGAACATATATCATTACTGCTTTCCATGATCAAGCCATGCATGTCTGTTTTGTCCGGTGTGCTACTCAAGGGCGCATCATTCCCTTCCTCTTCAAAAAGATTTGTCCTCAAATCTGGAACATTAAAAGGAAAAGAGTTATAAGCAAATGAATCATAATCAGAACATTGCTCACCTTGAGTTTGGTCCGGTTTTTGAATGGAAGAAGAGCTTTCTTGGTTTGCTTGACGACCACAGTTTTGTTCTTCATCTGGCCCTTCCTGCATTGACACAAAGCTTCCAAGACCAAAGTCATATGCACCAATACCAAGAGCATTCAAAGGACCAGAAAATTCATCCTTGTTCAAAACGTTTTCAGAATCCTTTTCAAACTCATAAATTAATTCAAAATTACTTGGATTCTCTGGTTGTAAAACAGTTAATTGCAAGCAAGATTCATCAGGAACTGATTCAGATTGAGAAGAAAATAATTTCTTATGTTCACAAGATTTCAAACCTGCCATTGGCTCATGTGTGTAGTCATCGAAAATTGGCAATGGATCTGAAAATTCTTCCTTTTCTGGCTCGGTTTCAACGTTTTCATTCTCCAAAGTCACCAACGGTTTCTGGTTTTGGCACTTGTTAGCATAATGACCGATCCTATGGCATTTGAAGCACCTGGTAGAATGAGCTTTGCTTGTGGGTTTCACAGCCTTGCTTTTATCAGAAGACAACACATTAGTTTTCAAATCACAATTTGAACGAGAAGAAGAATTACTTTGCTGTTTTGGTGCAGAAGAAGTATTGGTGTTTCCCTTCTTTTTAAGTTGTCGGACAACATGAATCGCCTTATGCAACATCTTTTCCAAGCTGGCATAAGTCTGAAGCTCGTTCTGGTCAAGCACATCACAGTTGCTTCTCTTGGCCTTGGTGAAGGGACGATCACCATTTCTGACCCTCTTCTCTTCATCATCGAACCTGTTTTGCCTCTTTCTTTGGTTTCTTTGTTTCTGCACAGAATCAAACTCATTAGGAGAAAAATGTTTCTTATCTCCAAAAATCAATTGCTTTTTTTCAAGCACGGTTTTAAAAGGATAATAAACATCTTGTTGTAGTTTTGAAGCCTGATTTGATTTCTTGTGAAGTCCAAACATCCTGAAAACACTTAACAAAAGAGTTAGCAAAGAAAATCCTCACACTCTCAAAGTGTTTAGCTCACGATTTTTAGGTGTCACTCAGAGTTCTTTCCACTGGTTCAAAGGATGATAGACAGTCAAAATTCAGCAATCAAAACTCAAAACAAACTTTTGTGGGAAAAGAAAAGAGAAAGAAAGATGAAGAGAATTTTGATATGGATCCGCTTTAACTGTCCTAAGACTGGGTTTCTCTTCAGCCAGCAGGGTTTCTCTTCCACCACTCCCCCTGGATTTCTCTTCAGAAGTGATTCAAACCAAAACTCTTTTTTTTTTTATCGATTTTTTTTTTATTTATTTTTTATATAATAGGCGATCACAAGGGAGTAAAGGAACAGCCCGGATCCAAGAAATAAGAAAAAGAAAAACGTGGAGAGATGAGAAGATGAAAGAGGAAAGAAAACAAACCAGCCAAAGTGGCTCCGATACCAAGTTGATACGCCCAAAACGGGAAGGATGGCTTTGGCCGGGTGTTTGATATGAACCGAGAAGGCGATGGCACTTCTGGAACTGGAATGGAATGAATGGATCGTCAAGAGATGCGGAATGACTCTTGATATACCACGATCTAAGGCTAACCACCTAAGAAACGATGAAGGTGTGTTGGCTAACCACCAAACGACACAAAAGATGATTGGCTGACCACCAAATCAACAAGCCGGTTCAAACCGATGAACTAGCTAAGAACTCTCTCTCTCACTCAGAGAAAAGAAGAATCGAAAATAAACAACAAAAATGAACTCAAACTTAGACTGATTTTATTATGAGAAGTGTTTACATATTTATACTACTTTAGGAATAGAAAAAGACTTAAGAATGTATTAAAGACAAACTTAGTAAATTGAATCTAGATGAGAAATTTAAAGACAATGTATTAAAACTCTTGGATCTCAGATCTGGTCAAAGAGACTCTTCGGCTAACGTCCAGGTTCGTCTGAACCAAGTGGTTCATTCGCGGTAAGGATCAAGATGTGGGCTGGACGATCCATACGACCCAAATTCGCGAGAACAGAAGGTCTCCTGATTTGCAAATTGCATAACTCCCACATCTGAACTCCGTTTGATCTGATTCTTCTTCGAGGAGCTCCGTAATTGAGTTGAGAACATTCTCCAAGTGATTTCATGCGAAGAGGACTCGTTTGTTGGAAGATATGAGTCAAACAATGAACATATATCATTACTGCTTTCCATGATCAAGCCATGCATGTCTGTTTTGTCCGGTGTGCTACTCAAGGGCGCATCATTCCCTTCCTCTTCAAAAAGATTTGTCCTCAAATCTGGAACATTAAAAGGAAAAGAGTTATAAGCAAATGAATCATAATCAGAACATTGCTCACCTTGAGTTTGGTCCGGTTTTTGAATGGAAGAAGAGCTTTCTTGGTTTGCTTGACGACCACAGTTTTGTTCTTCATCTGGCCCTTCCTGCATTGACACAAAGCTTCCAAGACCAAAGTCATATGCACCAATACCAAGAGCATTCAAAGGACCAGAAAATTCATCCTTGTTCAAAACGTTTTCAGAATCCTTTTCAAACTCATAAATTAATTCAAAATTACTTGGATTCTCTGGTTGTAAAACAGTTAATTGCAAGCAAGATTCATCAGGAACTGATTCAGATTGAGAAGAAAATAATTTCTTATGTTCACAAGATTTCAAACCTGCCATTGGCTCATGTGTGTAGTCATCGAAAATTGGCAATGGATCTGAAAATTCTTCCTTTTCTGGCTCGGTTTCAACGTTTTCATTCTCCAAAGTCACCAACGGTTTCTGGTTTTGGCACTTGTTAGCATAATGACCGATCCTATGGCATTTGAAGCACCTGGTAGAATGAGCTTTGCTTGTGGGTTTCACAGCCTTGCTTTTATCAGAAGACAACACATTAGTTTTCAAATCACAATTTGAACGAGAAGAAGAATTACTTTGCTGTTTTGGTGCAGAAGAAGTATTGGTGTTTCCCTTCTTTTTAAGTTGTCGGACAACATGAATCGCCTTATGCAACATCTTTTCCAAGCTGGCATAAGTCTGAAGCTCGTTCTGGTCAAGCACATCACAGTTGCTTCTCTTGGCCTTGGTGAAGGGACGATCACCATTTCTGACCCTCTTCTCTTCATCATCGAACCTGTTTTGCCTCTTTCTTTGGTTTCTTTGTTTCTGCACAGAATCAAACTCATTAGGAGAAAAATGTTTCTTATCTCCAAAAATCAATTGCTTTTTTTCAAGCACGGTTTTAAAAGGATAATAAACATCTTGTTGTAGTTTTGAAGCCTGATTTGATTTCTTGTGAAGTCCAAACATCCTGAAAACACTTAACAAAAGAGTTAGCAAAGAAAATCCTCACACTCTCAAAGTGTTTAGCTCACGATTTTTAGGTGTCACTCAGAGTTCTTTCCACTGGTTCAAAGGATGATAGACAGTCAAAATTCAGCAATCAAAACTCAAAACAAACTTTTGTGGGAAAAGAAAAGAGAAAGAAAGATGAAGAGAATTTTGATATGGATCCGCTTTAACTGTCCTAAGACTGGGTTTCTCTTCAGCCAGCAGGGTTTCTCTTCCACCACTCCCCCTGGATTTCTCTTCAGAAGTGATTCAAACCAAAACTCTTTTTTTTTTTATCGATTTTTTTTTTATTTATTTTTTATATAATAGGCGATCACAAGGGAGTAAAGGAACAGCCCGGATCCAAGAAATAAGAAAAAGAAAAACGTGGAGAGATGAGAAGATGAAAGAGGAAAGAAAACAAACCAGCCAAAGTGGCTCCGATACCAAGTTGATACGCCCAAAACGGGAAGGATGGCTTTGGCCGGGTGTTTGATATGAACCGAGAAGGCGATGGCACTTCTGGAACTGGAATGGAATGAATGGATCGTCAAGAGATGCGGAATGACTCTTGATATACCACGATCTAAGGCTAACCACCTAAGAAACGATGAAGGTGTGTTGGCTAACCACCAAACGACACAAAAGATGATTGGCTGACCACCAAATCAACAAGCCGGTTCAAACCGATGAACTAGCTAAGAACTCTCTCTCTCACTCAGAGAAAAGAAGAATCGAAAATAAACAACAAAAATGAACTCAAACTTAGACTGATTTTATTATGAGAAGTGTTTACATATTTATACTACTTTAGGAATAGAAAAAGACTTAAGAATGTATTAAAGACAAACTTAGTAAATTGAATCTAGATGAGAAATTTAAAGACAATGTATTAAAACTCTTGGATCTCAGATCTGGTCAAAGAGACTCTTCGGCTAACGTCCAGGTTCGTCTGAACCAAGTGGTTCATTCGCGGTAAGGATCAAGATGTGGGCTGGACGATCCATACGACCCAAATTCGCGAGAACAGAAGGTCTCCTGATTTGCAAATTGCATAACTCCCACATCTGAACTCCGTTTGATCTGATTCTTCTTCGAGGAGCTCCGTAATTGAGTTGAGAACATTCTCCAAGTGATTTCATGCGAAGAGGACTCGTTTGTTGGAAGATATGAGTCAAACAATGAACATATATCATTACTGCTTTCCATGATCAAGCCATGCATGTCTGTTTTGTCCGGTGTGCTACTCAAGGGCGCATCAGTAGCACTTTAAACCTCCACGGTCGAAAACTCTCACTTCAAACCCTCAACCTATTTATGCTAACATAATAAACCTTCGACTTGGCCTCCGTCTTTTCGTCGTCGGAATGAATAACGGAACAGTAGACTCCGTTAACAGAACAGTAAACAGACGTTTTAATTAAAAAAACGTGTTAAATGGCTGCTCTTCTTACGGTATAAAATCCCAAAATCGAATTGGGGATCTAGGGTTCTTAACAGAAAAATTGAAAGTGAGATTTTTCCAGAGAGAGCTCAACAATGTCTGAGAGTGTGAATTTTCAAAGTGCTTGTTCTCAAAGTGTGATTTCGTCTTCGAGGTACAACAATGGTGTTCTTTGCCATTGTAAATGTGAAGCTCCCATTGTGAGGGCTTGGACTCGGGAAAACCCAGGTCGCAGATTCTATGGTTGCAGAGGTTTTGGAGTTGGGAATGGGCATGAGTCTTGTAACTTCTTTCGCTGGTATGATGTGGAGAAACCACATGGATGGCAATATCTTGCCTTACAGGAGATGGCAATATCTTGCCTTACAGGAGGCGAGAGAAATAATGCAGGAGCAGAAAGAAGAGATTGCAAATCTGAGGGCCAAGGTAAGATCATTAACTCATGAATGCTCCAGCGAATTTTCAAGGGAACTAGAAGATGAAATGAAGGAGAAAGGTGAAGAATGTGAAGCTCTCAAAAGGGAAGTGTTGATTCTAAGTGAGAGGAGCTCTATGCTTCGTAATTCTCTTGTTGCTTCATATGTTGGATTTGGTGTGGTTGTTGGAGGGATAATGGTGATGTCGAGGTGGTGATGTCGAGGTGGTGATGTTGTTCATGGAATTCTCGGTTTGGTTTAGCTTTGTAAGACTTTTATGTATTGTTAGTGGGTTTGTAAGACTTGAATCTTATGTTATTGTGTGTTTTAAGACTATTCAAGAGTTAAGTGGTTTCTTTGATTTGATATGACAATCTGGCAAAAGAAAATGAAAATAGATAGATAATAGTCTTTAACAATACAAAGTTCAAAACATAAACATCAAACATAAGCTGTTACTGAAGATTTAAACAACTCCAAAACATGAAACAAAAGCCGATTAAGCAGATAATAGAGATTTAAACTTGTTCACACAACTTGAAAACATAAGACATTGCCTTAGTCATTTGTAGGAGGCTGGTTGCTTTGGCCTTCTTGAGGAAGTGGGTTAAGGTTTGACCGATCATAAATCCTGCTCCCAAACACTTCAAAAGGGCGATCAGTGTACGGACTCCAAAAAGCACCAACACCATGTGGAACTTTCGAAGATTTTTTTATCTTCAAAGGTCGTCCTCTTGGAGCCTTCTTCACATGGGGCTTCACTTGATTTGTTGAAGATGAAGGTTGAGGAGCACTGGAACTTACATCAAAATCACCGATTGCGTTTGATGGTACAGGCTGCGAGTTGCTTCCAACTGATGGAGTTTTCCTTTTTCCTCTTGGCTTCGGTGGTGGCTTGAGATGCTCCTGAACACAAAGGTGTAAGGAATTTTTTTACGAGAACACAAGATAAGCAGACACATATGTAAAACTGATTATCTTACCTGAATTGGATGCTTCCGAGGTCGACCACGTCGGTTCTTCGGGCCTTCCTCAGTCACTGGTTCATTCTTGCAACCAGTTTTTATGTGTCCTGCTTGCTTGCATCGACTGCAGTGTTGAATTCTGCCATGTCTTGTTGATTTACCTTGATTTTGTAGATCTTCAAATGGTTCCTTTCTCCTATCTCTTGTCTTTGGGCGTCCTCGTGGCTTGCGGAATTCAGGGATCGCTATTGCAGGCTTATTTGTCTTCTTCCAGAACTTCTCTCCATTCACAGGTTTTATATTATCTTCATACGTCTTCTTCAATACATCTGTGTAATAATATTCTGCTACATACCTCGTTGGATCATCTTCATTATCATCCATTACACACACCGCATGTTTACATGGTATCCCGGTCAGGTCCCATTTCCGACAAGCACACTGGTGAGTGGACAAGTTGACCGTATAACCACACTCAAACTCATCAACCTCGTACACACTTTTGCTGCTGCGTAATGTCGAGCAATATTGCTTAGCAATCCTAGCCTTCTCTAACACCGTCATTGTAATTGGTGTCACCACTGTGTCGCACTTCTCAGCTTTCAGAAACCTTCGTGAAACCCTTCTCATGGCTTGTCTACGAATGTCCTCTAGTAGATTAATGACAGGTTTCGATCTTGCCATCTTGATAGTCCTATTAAAACTCTCAGATAAGTTGTTGTGAACATCAGCACAATGCGACTCCACACTAAAGAATGCACGACACCATCTAGGTGGTTCTGTTGCTAGTAGAGCGTCATAAGCCCCTTGATCAAAAGCTTTAAGCAGCTCCAATCTTTCTTCATACTCTCCTTCAGTAAAGCTGTAAGCAACCCTCCAAAATAGATTCTTGTATTCTGACCTTGAGTATCCTTGTTTTCGCCAATTTGCATATATATGCCGCGCACACATACGATGCTCAGCATGTGGAAGCTCAGCCGCAATAGCAATCACGAGACCTTTCTGCTTATCTGAAATGATAGTCAAGTTTTCTCCATTTCCTATTTCCAAATCTATCTTCAACTTCTTCACAAACCAACCCCAAGTGTCCTTGTTCTCACCTCTT
Organism: Brassica napus; assembly: GCF_020379485.1. Taxonomy (NCBI): domain Eukaryota; kingdom Viridiplantae; phylum Streptophyta; class Magnoliopsida; order Brassicales; family Brassicaceae; genus Brassica; species Brassica napus. Next base: position 14,692,417 of record NC_063446.1, read on the forward strand.
ACTACTGCCCATGCAATCGGATACATCCTGTTGTCCGCATCTCTCCCAACAGCTGCAAGCAAATCACCTGTCAACTCCCACTTCAGAAAGCATCCATCCAGACCAATAACAGGCCTGCAACACTTCTTCCAAGTATTACGAAATTCCTCAAAGCAGATGTAGAAACAATCAAACATATCTTCATCATTCTTTTCGATGGTGCAAAGATCAGTGTTAATACCGCTGTGAGTTCGCCTTAATTCCGCTTCATAGTCCCACAACTTACCAAACTGAGTTATTTGCGCTTCTAAAATGGAGTCCAAAGCAATGCGCCTTCCTCTGTAACACTTAGAAAGCGGAACAACAATGTTGTATCTCTCTTTAATCGTGTCTTTGATCACAGCTGCCTGTAAGCTTATATTTCTTCGTATCTCTTCTCTAAAAAGTCCTGCGATGACCCCTTGCTTCAACATCGAAACTCTACTTGATTTCCCGTGGTTGTGACGCATCTGGCATACTTTAACCATCCACTTGTTGATTGGTGGTTCAAACGAGCAGTATACTCTAAACTTACATTTCTCACCGCAACAAACAACTGCAATCCTGTTTGACTCAGACTTCGCCATCTTCACATCGTATTGTGTCTTCAAAGAGTATCTCAGAAGCTGGTCTTTGAACTCTAGACCCGAGTTAAACTTTTGGAATAACCATATATATGGCGGCTTCTCCAAATCACCATGAAACTTTGGTTTCCCATTCCTGCTCCCTTTTGGATTATCCCATTGCTCCCACTCTTCCTCAGAACCAATTGGTGTATCTGGATAATCAGCTTCATCCTCTAACAAACATTCTTCATCACTTTCAGCTGCTTCTCTTTCTGCCGTTTCTTTTTCTTCAAAATTCTGATAAGCTTCCTTTGTAGGCTTGGCCATCAAACCTTCATTAAACACAGACCTAAACCTATCATCTTTAGAACCATCTCCAACTTCTTCAACAACATCAGTTCCAATATCAGCCTGAGCAGCCTCATTCTCATTTAAAACCGGTTCTTCAGCTTCTTCATCCACATTCTCTTGCAACTCATCTTCAGATTTTTCAGCTTCTTCTTCTTCCCTTGGTCTCTCGACTTCTCCATCGCTGTCTGAATACTCGTCACATTGCAAAGGAGGAATTATGACAGGAGGCTCACTGTGTTCTGAAATATCATATTCAATGAATATTTCAAGTTCAGAAGCTTGTTTCCCTAAACATATCACCAGAAACATATCATCAGGATTTTCGTCATACACATAATTCATTGTCTTCATCTCCTTCCCAGCCTCTTTGAACCAGATGAATCTTATCGGAGCCATAATTTTTGCTTCTTCCTTACTGAACTGTAAAACCTTATTCCATGAGATGTCATACAATTCCCAAAGCACTGTTGTCACTCCCAACTCTCCTTTGTATACATAATCTTCACCGACTTTCTCCATGAATCCACCGAAGTGGATATTCAAATTAATCATCTTCCCTTCACTGTGAAGAAAAGATTCTCAAATCAATGTTTTCGATTCTTCTTCCTCCCCCTTGATTGTTGAGCTCTCTTTCTCTGAAAAAAAAAACTCTCTTTTAATTTTTCTGTCAAGGACCCTAGATCCCCAATTCGATTTTGGGATTTTATTTGAGATTTTAATTTGGGACCATTTTAATTTTAATCAAAGATACCGTAAGAAGAGCAGCCATTTAACACGTTTTTTTAATTAAAACGTCTGTTTACTGTTCTGTTAACGGAGTCTACTGTTCCGTTATTCATTCCGACGACGAAAAGACGGAGGCCAAGTCGAAGGTTTATTATGTTAGCATAAATAGGTTGAGGGTTTGAAGTGAGAGTTTTCGACCGTGGAGGTTTAAAGTGCTACCTTTTTACACCTTTGAGATTAAAAAAGCGATTTTCCCAAAAATAAACATTGAATAATAATTGTCCAATTTTCTTTTTTTATTCGATAGGGCTCTCAATAAGTATCCAAGTTATCAAGTATCAATCGAAATAGTAGAATAACCAAAATATCTCTTTTATTATTTGTTTATAAATTGAATCTATATAATCTCGTGAAAGATAAATCCACTGAACAATCTAGATTTTTGTAGCAAAATATCTTGATTTTAAAAAAAAAATTACGTAAATAATGAGCTGGTTTAATCAATTGAAAAAACGAAATATTCGTGAAACATTTATACTGGATTTAATCTTTTATTATACTTTCCACAACTTCTGATTTGATATTTGTTTCAAGTGAAACATGTAAACTGGAAATGCTACTTATACTTTCTTTCCACATCTTATTTCTTCAAATCTATCCTGGTGGATTTTAATTTTAAAGAAAATTAGAACTTTTTATATGTGTAAAATGTGTAATGTATAAATAACAAAAGAAAATTAATATAGATACGTACATTGATTTACATCTGAATAAAATATAAGAATCCAATCAAAACGTATAAATTATATTCTATAGATAGGATGAAATCTCACAAAATCTGATTTTAAAGAAGATTAGTCTCTATCCAAATTAAATAAAAATGACCGAAAAAGCAACAAACCTTGGTGAATTTAAATATCTTTTTTTTTTTTTTTTTTGTCGACCGGTGAATTTAAATATCATTATTCGCAATAAAAAGATAAAAACAGAGCAAAAAAAAGAAGAAGAAAAAACCATTAATGGCTGCTATTCATCGAAACCAACAACAAGAAGAAGAACAAGACAGGACACAACTATCTCTTCCCCTTAATTAATTTCGACGTGTCTTATTAATCCGCGTCTATTCTCCTTCCTTCCTTCTTCAATCACTCAAACGCCACCGTCACCGCCACGCCTGAAAAATTAGGTTTGTATTCATGGTTATTAATCTAAATCTCAAGAAGGCATCTTTGAATGAAGAATCTAGCCTAGTATCTTGTGAATCGTTCATCTTCGTTAATCGTTTCGTAGTCCAGCTTCAATTTTATCTACAACTCACAGCTTATTTGTTTTCAAAATTCAAACTTTGCTATTTTTTCTGAGTTTTTTGTTTGTTTGAGATCTTATCTATTGTTATAAGGTTAAAACAATACATCGTTCTTGATATGTGTTTTTCTCTAGAGTCTAGATGAATGTTAACTTCTCTTTGAATTTCCAAATAAGCAAAAGATAACAATCAAAGGCTAACTCTTCCCTTAGTATTTTGAAACGATTGCTAAGAAATCAAGTTTACACCTGAGAGAGACGATAGGTAACGAACTTACTCACAATAGTTCCCAAAGGCTAATTTTTTTTTTTTTTTTGTTTCCAAACGAAGTGGCTGCTAAGTTTTATTATAATGTTGGACCGAGACATGTATAAGACTTGATGTTCAATGTACAGTACTGTCTAAGAGACCTGTTGATCCTGTTTTCCAGATATAAAGAAAGAAACTTGATCAAGTGAACTACGTATCTACCTCCTCCTAACCCACTTTTGAACAACATGTTACATGCTGCTTGTCTATAATACCATTTTACTTTATTTTCTTTTTGAGGTTTTTGGTGAAAAACTGTTATGTTTTCCTTCTGATTATATTAACTTACATTTGTAATTGTTTTTTAATTTTCCTGCAGGAGAGCAAAGATTAAAAGAGTATTTCATCTACCACAAGAGGGACAAGTGTTGCTAATAGGCAATAAAGAAAGTTGTGGACTCTACATGGCTCCTGGTGGCATCACTTACAAAGAAGCCTTGGAGTCTTACTCGACGGGCTTAGATTACGAGGTTAAGATGTCTAAATTCGAGGCTACTAACAAACCAGCCAAACCAGGTAGCGGTTCAGTTGGAAAATATGGAATCCGTTCGAGCAATGGCAATGGTGTTCATGAGCTTCTCGAATGTCCGGTTTGCACAAATCTCATGTATCCTCCAATTAATCAGGTGTGTGTGTGTGTGTGCCACTGTTCTACTCTTTCTCCGACACTCGCCTTACTTTTAGCGTTGACATCTACGTTTGTTTAATTTTCCCATAGTGCCCCAATGGCCACACGTTGTGTTCAAGCTGCAAACAACAAGTGCAGAACACGTGCCCTACATGCCGTTACGAGCTCGGCAACATAAGATGCTTGGCTCTTGAGAAGGTTGCGGAATCGTTAGAGGTTTCGTGCCGGTACCAAAGCTTAGGGTGTCACGACATTTTCCCGTACTACAGCAAGGTCAAGCACGAGCAGCACTGCAGGTTTCGTTCCTACGACTGTCCTTACACTGGCTCTGAGTGTTCAGTGACGGGAGACATTCCAACCCTCGTTGAGCATCTCAAAGACGATCACAAAGTCGATATGCATAGTGGCTGCACTTTCAACCACCGTTACGTCAAGTCTAATCCTCAAGAGGTTGAGAATGCTACATGGATGCTAACGGTATGCATCTTATCTTTATCTAAATGTATGATTCACTACTTTGAATTGAATCTCATCTCTGGAATGATGCTTTGTTTTAGGTGTTCAACTGTTTTGGAAGACAGTTCTGCTTACACTTTGAGGCGTTTCAGCTGGGGACGGCGCCGGTGTACATGGCGTTTCTACGGTTCATGGGAGACGAGAACGAGGCTAAGAAGTTTAGTTACAGCTTGGAAGTTGGAGCTCACAGCCGTAAGCTGACGTGGCAAGGGATTCCGAGAAGCATCAGAGACGGTCACAGGAAAGTGCGTGATAGTCAGGACGGTCTCATCATCCCTAGGAACATGGCTTTGTTCTTTTCAGGCAGTGACAAAGAAGAGCTCAAGTTGAGAGTCACCGGACGGATTTGGAGAGAAGAGTAGATGATGACAGTGATGGATGTTTCATAGGCTCTGTAATGATGATTTTGATTGGAACTGAAAGGGATGATGTACATAGCATAGTCTTGAGAGCTATGAGATCAAAATCTCCCCGTGATCAGGTTGAAAACATTATGTTTTGAAATATTACAAACTCTTAGTCTTGTAATTTTCCTGATTTGTTGGAAAAATAAAGACAGTTTTCCTTTTGGTTCTGTTCTTATATCAAAAATTGATTTTTTTATCTTTATTGGATCATCATACAATATGACTCATAATACTGGAAGATGATTTTCGATAAGGACATTTTATCGTTGAAGTGAAAGGGTTAATGATCAACACAGAAATTTAAACGTGGCTTAGTGAGATTCTGACTAACTAATGCTACCGAATCATACTAGATTTAAGACATTACCAAAGATAAGACATGTTACATTACCAAAATGATTAATTGTGAATTCAAGCAGATGATATGTTAGAGAACTTTTAGACTTTAGAAATATGAATAATGATTACAAAAGATAAGTTAGTAATATGGTCCGGTCCAGAGAGGACGTGCAAGACGTGAAGACAACACAACGCTTGAGACTTCCTATGATTGGTTATTATATTAAATTAAAAGTATAATAAGCGAATGTGTGTTTTGTCTTCCGACATTATCGCTGAACAGAGAAAACAGAGAGACTTGCAAACATTCCGAGAAAACCCAAATAAGAAAAATCTATTTCTTTTCTTTATCAAGCTTCCGAATTTCCAAGAAAACAAAATCAAGAATCGTAGAAATCAAACGTTGTTTTTATTCAAGCTTCGTAGAATCACATCCTTTGTGGTTTTCTGAAGTATTCATCATTATTATTTTCTACGGTTAACTTAATGGCTGAATTGAGGTAATAATCACATTTCTTCGATCTTCTTTTACCATTAGCGCGATTCTTCAAGGTTTTGTCCCTCTCTCTCTCTCTCTCTTCCACATTATCACAATCTTGATATGATCTGAAATAATGTACTGCGTTCTTTCTTCTTCTCTTTTGAATAATGTTCTGCATTCATAATACAAAAATGTGATGCATTCAAATCGATTATACAAATGGATTTAGATTCATAAACATAGGAAAGATATGCACATGATTAATACGCATTTTTCAGATGTTATTAACAGGTAAAACAGAAATTAACAGAATCGAAACACAAGAATAAGACCAAGAAAACACACACACGTGTTGTCAAAAGATCTGAAAACATGTTCTGTTGCGGAGGTGCCGATGAGGAACCAGCCGGTCCACCCGCAAACCAGTATTCAGCCCCTCCTAACAAGGCTGGAAACCCTAACATTGGCGGTAACAGAACCCTAACTCCATGAGTTTATGCCTTCTCTGTTCTGAGTTTCACCACCAGCTTTGTACGTTTTGTGAATAGGTGGAAATAGAGGGGAACCGAGGAACACGAACGCACCTAGATCAGGAGGTCCTGCAAAGGTTTTACCCATAGAAATCCCTGCGGTTGCATTGGATGAGTTGAACAGAATGACGGGTAACTTCGGCAACAAGGCACTGATCGGTGAAGGTTCTTATGGACGTGTCTTCCAAGGCAAGTATAATGGAGACGATGTTGCTATCAAGAAGCTTGACGCCTCTTCTGAAGAACCTGACTCAGATTTCACCTCACAGGTACACATTAATATCACAAAAACTAATGATCTTTCAACTCATTTTCAGGTAAAACTGTTAAGTTTTATAAGTTTCAAACTTAAAACCAACTGGCTATAGGTTGATTGGATTGAAATCTTTGATTTAATACTCATGTTCTATCAAAAATTTTAATGTGAGAGCTTATATTCTCACAAAATCAATCAATCTTTAATCTTCTTGGCTCCCACTAGGCTACAACTGTATCTCTAATTAGATCTCACTGTGTTTTGTAACATATTTAGTAATTTTTATTGATTATAATGGCAAGTTATCGGTTGTATCACGACTCAAAAACGAACATTTTGTGGAGTTGATGGGGTACTGCTTGGAAGCAAATAATCGCATTCTCATCTATGAGTTTGCAAGCAAGGGTTCTTTACACGATGTATTACACGGTACGTAGGTTAAACTCTCGAGATTCATAGCTTAGTTAACGTGGTGTCTATGTGATAGATATATGTATGGATCAAATCTTTAGGGAGAAAGGGAGTGCAAGGGGCTGAGCCAGGGCCGGTGCTGAACTGGAACCAAAGGGTCAAGATCGCATATGGAGCAGCTAGGGGGCTTGAGTTTCTTCACGAGAAGGTCCAGCCATCAGTAGTACACAGGGACGTAAGGTCGAGCAATGTCTTGTTGTTCAATGACTTTGTGGCCAAAATGGCTGATTTCAACTTGACCAACGCATCCTCCGATTCAGCGGCTAGGCTTCACTCTACTCGAGTCTTGGGAACCTTCGGCTATCACGCTCCAGAGTACAATACCATACACCCATTAATTCATCTCTTAATAAGAGAAATCATATTAATTAAGTTAGATGCCTTTTCAACTTAAAAACAATTGATGATAAGTGGAGTCATCAATCTCCTTAATATATTTCTAAAGATACTTTGAGATTTTGCCATAATACTACATAGGGTTCTATATATAATGTAAGAGTATTTCTTGTTTTAGGTATGCAATGACCGGACAGATAACACAGAAGAGTGATGTGTATAGTTTTGGTGTTGTGCTTTTGGAGCTCTTGACGGGAAGAAAACCTGTAGATCATACCATGCCTAAAGGCCAACAAAGTCTTGTTACTTGGGTACGTACGTACACATTATATAAATATCGATCATTTTTAATGATAAACTCTTTTACTTGTCTTTGCTTTTGTAGGCAACACCGAGACTAAGTGAAGACAAAGTCAAACAATGCATAGATCCTAAGCTTAACAATGATTTCCCTCCCAAAGCAGTCGCCAAGGTCCGTTTTACATGTTCTTAATCAAATAATTAAGATATTTTGATGATTGGCATGGTGACTTATACGCAATCCTAGTTATCTAACAATATATAAAACTATTTGCATGTAGTTCATTTACAGATATCACTAGGTTAAGATCCACGCCTTGCGCGGAATCAACATTATATATATAAATTATTTTATGTATTAAATATTTTTACATGAAATAATTAATATATATTAAATAATTAAAGTTCAGTAACTATTAAATATATAATTAAATTGGTGCGAACATATAAATCAATTTTATTAATCTAAAAAATATTTTTTTTTTATATTTGATAGAATATGTAATTAAATTTAAATGATACTAACATAGATAATATATTTTAGTATATTTTTAATATTAATGTCTATTAAATGATGATTTCTACTCATATAATTTTTTTGATCATTTATATCTTTTGTAAAAAAAATTAAAATACTGATAACAAAATTTTCATTGAGGGATTAATAGTTTTAGTAATTTATAATTTTAAAAAAATAAGTTGTCAATGATCGTTCAAAACTTTTATCAAAAAAAATTGTTCAAAGTAAATTTTGAAACTAAAATATTGTATTTTATATGGTTTAAAGTTTAATTTAAAATGATATATATATATATATATATTAATCTTAATAATTAATTAAATTAGACTTTTTACTTATATAATTTTTGTAATCATTTGTATTTTGTCATAACAAAATTTTTAAACCATGGATCATAAAATTTGAATGTGAGACTCTTAACAGTTTTAGTAATTTATTGCCGTTTGTAAAAATTCAAAATATAACATATACATAAAAATCTAAATTTTTATTATATGGTTGTTGTGGTTGTTTAATTTATTTAATAATTTAAAATTAAACAAATATGATAGAAGATACACTATTTTTTTTATCAAATCTTTATTATTCAAAATCATTAATTGCCATATATACTTTAGCCACATTAGGCAATTCCGTAAATTTTATTTAAGGAAATAATAAAGTACATTAATGATGAATTTATTGTTAGTTTAATAAAAACCTTATTATATAATTAGATGGACCAACATATTTCTCTAATGATTCTAAGAATCATCTTAATGATGACATGTGGTTACAAAAAAAAGTTATAATGCTTCTCATTTGACAGCAAATAATAAATTGGTATGTGTGGATGATTATATAGTAGACTAGTAGTTTAGGTTTCTTCTTATTTTATGTGTTAAACTTCTAACATTTGTGTTAATTGAGAATCAAATATGTGGAGCGTATGAATGCTATTAGACACGTTTTTTCCTCGACTCATGTTGAATACCAAGGCATCAATTCAAGATTGATAACTAAGGATGCTTACTTTAGTTTGGTTTTGTAATGAATTTTCATTCGTTGGTGGTGGAACAGTTGGCAGCTGTGGCGGCCTTGTGTGTTCAGTACGAGGCAGACTTCCGACCCAACATGACAATCGTTGTCAAAGCACTTCAGCCTCTTCTTAACTCTAGACCAGCCGGTCCTGAGTCTACTTCCTAAATAACAGATTTACCATCTGTCTTGTTTTTGTCTTTTGTTATTATTGTTATGGCTATTTTTTTCTCCTTTTCTGTGTCAGATAACTATGATTATTGGTTATAAGATGCTATTTAATCGAATATAACTTATATTTTTATTGTTATAAAGCTCTCTTTCTTTCTTGGTTTGTATCTAAGCCTTTCAGCCTTTGAGTCAGATCTTTTTACTGATTGAAGGAGTCTAGGCAAGAAACTAAATAGTAAATTAGTTGTTAGATATAAATTAAAGAAAATATTTGACCAATCAAAACATATGATTATGATGCCACAAATTTAATACTTTTGATATTTTGTGTTCTATATCTCTCAACTTTTAGACAAGTTGCCCTTAAGGTCATGTGTCTCAGTATGGAATGAGATATATAACTTTTTCATCATATAGAAACGATTAAAAAAACAACAGAGTTGGTTTATAATATGTGCAAGTCAGCTACATACCATCATATACATCTCAAAACATGAATAAAACAAGGTAAAACAAGTGAGGACAAACCGGGCCTCGTGGTCTGGTGGTATAGGAACCTCAGCTGAGGTTCCCGCCATCACGAATTCGAGACCCGGCCACGGAATGACTTAGGCCCCCTGGTGGATACAGACGCAGGCTGGTTCCGGGCTCAGAGGGGGATTAAGGCCGAAGGCCCGAACCCATCCTGATTAAACAAAAAAAAAAAAAAACAAGTGAGGATTACAACATTATGACGACACAAAATTAAAAAAAGGAAGAAACAAAAAAAAAACACTATGACGACACCCGCACATGAACCACAAAATCCATTACAGTATGAAATCACATTATTACCACAAATGTAAAATAACATATACACATTATTACCGTATTTTAATGTTTTCTAACATAACTTTGTAACAACCCGCCCCCATCTGTTATTATACCCATCATCTCTCTGTCTCTCATATATATACTAAGCTGCGAATCTCATCATCATCTCTCCAGAAGAACTCTGTTTAGCCTCTCTTTCCAATCCAATTCAATCGGTTCAAGAACACATACTAGTGTAGAAAAGATGCCGGGTTTAGCACACAGGGATGAACATTACTCTTCTGGGTTTTGGTCCAAGGACGTTGATGGAGTCAGCTACAATCAACTTCACAAGGTATATCACGTCTCTACTCAAGTGTTTAGGTGCTTCTAATGAGTGTGGTTGTTTGCTTGATTTAATCTGAATAATTTGAGAGTAATTCAATTTTGTTTTGAACTATTTTATACAGTTCTGGAGTGAGCTGTCGCCGGAAGCTAGACATGAGCTTCTCAGGATTGATAGGCATGCTCTGTTTGAGCAAGCTCGTAAGAACATGTGTTGTTCTAAATGCATTGGCCTGCTGCTTGAAGACTTCTCGCAGATTGTTTCAAATGGGAAGTCATTGCAACAAAAAGGAGATCTTCCATGCAACAGATCAGGAGCTTTAAAAGATGGTAATCACAAATGTATCGGTGAGTTGCATGACCCCGCTGTTGATCAGTGGGGAGGTCTCACCGCAACACGCGATGGATTACTCACAGTTCCTGACTGCTATTTGTATGCAAAATCTTTCAAAGGGCTTCAGAATGTGAGTTGCATCCAGAGTTTCCTTATTATATGTTGGGTCTGTCCAGTTTAGTTTGGGTTAATTTATTTGGCTTTATATAGCAGGTGTTTGAAAGTGCCAGAGCTCGAGAGAGGAAACGTGAGTTGCTCTATCCTCATGCTTGTGGAAGTCGTCAAGGGATGGTTGGTTATGGTAAAGGCCATGGAACAACAAGAGACACATGTGCTTTACATACCACAAGTCTCTCTTGTGATACATTAGTAGCGTTTTGGTCTGCACTTGAAGAGGAAACTAGACTATCACTGTCGAGGATGAAAGAAGAGGATTTCATTGAAAGACTAACTAACAGGTATAGTATATTTGACTTTGAGGGTCTTCCTATTAACTCATTGCATGCATTACTTAGTTTCTTATTTATTTCTTTCTTTGTTATAACGTCACTATATATAGATTCAAATGCAAGAAGTTTTGTAAAGACTGCAGAAGAAATGTTATTCGGGAGTTCAAAGAACTTAAGGAACTTAAACGAATGCAGAGAGAACCACAATGTACCGACTGGTTTTGTGTTGCTGACACAGCCATTCACTATGAGGTCTTTAACTTTCTTTAACATATTCAACCAAATATACATACCTGAGAAGGTTTTAACTTTCTTAATTAACATCTATAATTTCTCAGGTAGACAATGATTCTGTGCGAGCAGATTGGAGTCAATATTTTAAAGAGAATGATGGATATCAGTACATCGAGTGGGCTATTGGAACTGAAGAATGGGAAACCGATATCCTCAAGTACAAATATGTAGGCAATGATGGGAGCGCTCAAGTCAATGGCCTAGACCTTCGTGGATTACACCAATGCTACATTACTGTCAGGGCTTTTAAAGACAATGGCCGCTGCTCCGAGGTATCAGTCAAAGCTCATGCATTGAGAGGCCAGCAATGCGTTCACTCCTGGCTTGTGGTTGGGGATGGCTTTGTTTCGGTTAAAAGAGGGGAATGCCTTAGAACGCTGTTTGAGCATGCTGAAGATGTGGAGGAACAAGAGGTAAAGCCTTTTAAAAAATGTATACAATTTGGTAAATATGATGTTTCCTTGTTAAAATATTATTATGTTGTTTCCAATGTTATATAAGGATGAAGTGCTGGTTGATAAAGATGAGAATGAGGTTGGTGGTGAGTGTTTGCGTCCACAAAAACATGCAAAGACTCCAGAACTAGCTCGAGAGTTTCTTCTAGATGCTGCAGCTGTTATTTTTAAGGAGCAGGTTTGTTGTTATAGAATCTCCTCTTAAGTTCACATTCCAATTGATTGTTACTTTAGTATGTGTATTCATTTCTACCTGTTTCATAATAATGTTTTAGGTTGAAAAGGCATATAGGGAAAGTACAGCCCGTCAAAATGCACACAGTATGTTTGTCAGCCTTTCATCTAAGCTCTTAGAGCAACGTGTTCACATTGCCTGCAAGGAGATTGTCACCTTGGAGAACCAGGTTTGTGTTGCTATCTTGATTCTCTTTGACAATCTACTCAATTTGTCAAGGCGTTTCTACACTTACAGTTCTACTCCATTGTCTTTAACGCTTGCAGAAAAGACTTCTCGAGGAAGAAGAGAAAGAAGAGGAGAAAAAAGAAAGGAAAAGAAGAAAAGAAAGGGAGAAAAAACTTCGGAGAAAGGAGAGGTTGAAGGAAAAAGAACGAGAAAAAGAGCAGAAGAATCCAAAGTTTAGTAATAAACCAGTTTTGCCAAGGGAAGAAGACGGGTTCCTGAATCTTGATGAGGAAATGAACACTAGTGTAAGCTGCGAGGAGGAGTCAGCAACTGAAACTGGAGATGTAGATGAAGATCTGTCTCCACCTGATGATGATGAAGATGGTTGGAAACGGGTGATTTACAACAAAGGAAGGCAAGAAGTTATAACCCACTATTGTGTCAGAGAGGTTATAATAGATGATGAAGATGGAAAGGGGTGCTTTACAACAAAGGAAGGCAAGAAGATGGAGGAAGTTGGCATAAGACAGAAGAAGAATGATGACATGTACTTAAAAGATCCTATGATGAGTAGAGCCTCAAGTTTAGATAACTGCTCTTCATGCCTTAGTGAAGGAGATAACAATGGAAACACTGAATCCCACTCCATGTCTGATTCTGAAGATGTCAGTCAGCACTCTGAAGGAAGAGAGAATCTAGTGTTTTCTGAAAACTATATGCCTGTGGACCAAACTCAGACTCTGGAGCCATTGGAAGCAGCAGATGAAAGGAGAGACATGGAAAGTCCAGGTCCCCAAACTGATAGTGACGAAGGCTTCTTCTCCTTGTTCCACTTTGGTGGTCCGGTTGCTCTGTCTAGAGGAGGAAGTAAGTCAGGAGATTATGTCTTTGGTGATCTCACGGGAAATTGTAAGAAAAAGAGGAAAGAAAGCATCGTAGGTGAAGAGTACAACTTGTTTGCAAAAAGTAACAGCTTGAGGTTTTCCATCTTCTAAAAGGTTTTATTTATACAATCTCTTGTGACTGTTTTGTGGTTCATCATTACTCGACAAAATATCTTTTGCTTGTTTTCTTTCATGTAAAGAAAGATCTCTCTGTAAGTGTGTTTTAGTATTTTTCTTATCAAAGGTTCTGATTTACTTTAAGATGAATGATTCTTCCCCATTGTTGGGTGCATTAAACAAAACATCTAAAATACAAACAGAAAGTGATCTATAGTTTTTTTCTCTGTAACATGCATGATCCTTTCCTTGCTTTGCTGCTTCAAGCCTGAGTGCATGCACCTGTTACAAATGTTGGATTAGAAGATATGCGTAGCGACTCTAGTTGGGCCTAGATAAGAAAGCCCATAAGGCCCATTATTGGGTAGATTACGTAGCGACGGCGGAAACATTCTGAGAGAGGAAACGAAGAGCAGGTTGATCGGGGGAGATGGGAACTAGAGAAGTATACGAAGAGAAGCTGAGACGTGCGAATCTAGAGTATGATCCGACCATGAACCCTGGTCTTGGTTCCGCTCGCTGTCCACGTTGCCTTTCTCTCTTAACCCCTAACTATGTAAGCTTCCCAAGTCTTTGTCTTTGTGTTTTTAGGATATTGTCTGAAAATCAATTTCATTTGTTCTTCTTACAAATTTTCATCAGGAGAAAGGAGAGTGGACCATAACTCCAGTTCTGCACGATGCTGCTGCTGTGGTCAGTTCAGTTTAACATTGCTAATCTGAAGAATTGTGATCTGTGTTTAGTTTAGCTGATTTCATATGAATTTTGTATTCTTTGATGAGAATATAAGTAGTAGCTAGCTGTTGTGGACTCGATATGTATACAAATCAGATGACTTTAGATGCGATTATGTTGTGAATGAGAATCTGTATTCTAGCTTAGGTGATTAAGCTCTGCTGGGTATGTAAAAGTTTCAACCTTTTTATTCGTTGACTTCTAAAGATGGTTTTTTTTTCTTCAGTTTATTATTCTTTTGGTCTGTTGCAATTTCTGATTAGTATTGTCTTTAAGCTTTTTTTCATTGAAATTATTGGTTGGGGATACCATGACATGTAGTAGATAGCATAAAAATTGATTTATCTGTTTCTGATTACGTATCTCGTGTGCTATAGGCTGGTTCTGGTATTGGTGGCTTGCTTAGTGCCGTCAATGCTTTCAACACAGGTAATCTCGTATGATGCTCTTGTGGTTTTTAATTACTTATCATTTCTACAGTTGATCTCTTTTATCTCTTTTGGTCTTTCAGGGATCCCCTATCTTCAGAATCGTTTTCCACGGTCAAAGCGTCTCTCTTTTCTTGTCGGGGTACGCATCTTCTCTCTTTCCCTTGCCTTCTAGTTCTAGAACTCTGTCTGTTCCCCGGGTCAAAGCGTCTTCTCACTTACTGCTTTTGCTTATAGTTTCCATTGCTGCTAGGCTATTCAGGTCTAGGGGCTGCCTTTGGAGGTAACATAATTCTTCTCTTGCTCACTTGCTTCTCTTGTGCCTAAATATTGATTTATATATACATCCTGCGTTAGTGATTTTGTGTGTTTGAACTTGAGTGATGATTAGCTGTTTGAATTATCTGTTTTATATCACCCCGAAGAGCTTATGTCCATGTTGAGTTCGCATATCTAATGAGAGGCTTCTGATAGAATAGTATCCTCTTTAGAGTGTTAGTTTCATCATCATGTCCAAGGTGGTAGTGAGTATGTTAATAGAGGCTTTCGTTGATATACATCTGTATGTTTTCTTTCAAGAAAACACCTGAACATTGTGATCCTGTATAATATTTGGTAGGTTATGCACTTCCCAAGTTTGCTCAGCTTACAGTTACCTCGTATTATGCGTCTTCAAGTGCTTCACATTATGCGATCTCTATGCTCACCCGCCGCATCGAAGAAGCTCATCTCTCTCGAACTCAGAAAGAAGATGTAAATTGAAGTCATGCATAGATAAAACGAGATTCTATTGCACTTCTCTGTCTTAGTAGCTTATTTCAGAGTCCTTCTATTTGTTCTATAGCTTATACCTTGGTCACTCCTATAAAGTTAACTAGGGATTGACCCCGCACAGTTTAATTTTTATGGTTTTATAAATTTTGTTCGTTATTTTATAATTAGTGTTATATATTTAAGATGTTTCGTCGTATAACTAATCTAAGGGAAGTACAAATAGTATTTAGCCCTGATTTTTCCATAAAAATTACATCTTTATGCCACTGCTCTTAAAATACAATCGTTTTGTTTAATTATTAAATCACAATTTTTTTTTGAATACACCTGATCTGAACAGAATGGGTAGATACGTTTTCTTCTCCTCTTTTTGCTATAGAACCTTCCAACAATTCTGAAAATATTGGAATTCTAAAATATGATTCACGTAGATTGATTTTTCTATTGAACCTTCCAACAATCCTAATATATGATTCACGCTGATTAAATATTTTGAAAATGATACTATTCTTTGTCTGTAAAGGTTTATTAATTTTGTCCAGCCTGCGTGTGAGATGTTCTTCTATGGCCTCCACAATCCCATCTCCGCCTTTTGCTGCACAATGCGTCTAAAGTCTACAGCCCCATTCTGTCTCTCTGCTCTGTCGTCATGGCTGCCGCCGGCGAAGATAAAGCTCGATTCCATTCCAATGGTTAGCTTCTCCGAATTTTCACTTTAGGTCCCTCGAATTCTGATTATTTTCAAATGGACAAAATGCTTTGGGAATTTAAGAAAACATCATTCAAATCAACCCCGTATCTTTCAATTGTGCCATACAGACCCCGTGAATATTCCAATTTTGTAACCTTGGTACCTAAATTTTATGATGTTTTCACATTTACCACCAATACTACTAAATTCACAAGAATAACCTCACAATTTTGCCCCAAACTTTTCAAGGGTGCAGTTTAATCCCTTTCTATGAAATTATGCATGTGAAATGCAATATATACACCTAATATGCAATCTAAATGATTAAAATGAGGTAAAATTATATGTTAAAGGCCATTAAAAACAGTATATACCACATACATACATCCATATTGGTGTTTGTTTTCGATTTGTAGTATATAACATTTATGATGAATCAAAAATTTTAATTGTTTATAATTTGTTGGTTGCTCATATTGTGGTTAGATACTAAATTAATCAAAATAATATGTTATATAACATATTCACAATTAGTAATTTTTAATTACATTAACTGTTATTGATGTGTTTATTTATAAACTAAAAAAATAGAATGTTTTTATATGAATAAATCAATCTTTTCAAAATAAAATATTTTACGTCAAATAAAATATTTTATGTCAAATAAATTAACTCCTATTTTAATAAAATAGATTTATTAAATATACACATATGACTTGAATTATTGGAATATGTACATTACGATGTACTGACTTTTTAAGTAAAAAATGTTCCAGTTTAATAACATTAATTAGGTTTGCTAAATTTCTTTTAAAAAAAAAAATCTGTTCTTATTTTTTTTTACATTCATCTTATTTTTGAATGTTTTTGTAACTTGGTTTCATTATTTTTTTGGTTTGTCTAAACAATGTATTTGTTTAAAAAACTCAATAAAAATTTTGAACTTTATATTCAAATTATAAACAAAATATTTACAATATAGTTTAATAAACCCCACAAGTATACTTAAACCTCTAATACTTTACTGTTTTTTTTTTGCATCATAATTTATTGTTTAATTTACCAAATAAACTAAATAAAAATAGAATAAAAGAAAAACATAATCTCATAATTTGTAAATGAAGACATATCTCATTGAACAAAGCACACCAATGTCAAACCTGAAAAACATATGAATCTAATAACTTGATGAGTATAGACAACTTAATTTATCGAATATTCAGAAGTTTAAAATATACTCCATCTGTTTCATAATACTTGATGTTTTGCCTTAGTGCACAAAGATTAAGAAAACTACATTTTTCTAAAAAAATTATTTTAAAGATATAATTTTAAAATCTGTTAACCAATTATAAAAAAGACTGTAAAATCTAATTGGTTGAACAGTTTCCAATAAAGTTAAAGTTAACCTTAAAATCTCAAAACTTCATGTAAATTGAAACAAAATAATCATTCTAAAACATCATCTATATTGAAACGGAGGGAGTATGATTTTGAAGAACAAACATCCGCGCGGGCGCGCGGATCAAAAGCTAGTTGTATTTATAAGATTTGGACTGAATCTGGTAAGAAGATTATTTTTGGTACAAATATACAAACTCCTTTCAGATACATTGATTATTTAGATATTTTTATGTTTCTACACATCAGAATCAAAATCATTCAGACCCGGGAGGACCCAACTCAAACTTCATACATAAATTTTTAATATCTAAGTGGCGTCTAATTTCAAAATCCAAAAAATTGATCCTGAAAGAAACAATTTGTACCTCAATGAGTATCTGAATGTCCATACCTAACTGATTCTGCAAATAAATTAAAAAGAAAACTCTTTCTATAAATTTGGCAAAAATAAGAAAAATAGAAATATTTTTTTTATTTAGTAAAATAGTTATATGAAGTGAAACATTAAGTGACAATAAATGTAATACTTTTTAATTATTTTGATTTAAATTATTATTTTGTTCACATAACCTATGCCTTTGAATTATGTGTTTGGCTATGTAATCTTTCACCAATTGGAACTAAGATAAAAGAAAGTTTTAGTAAAATAGATTAAACCAAACTATTAACCATATGCAAAACTCGGTTATCTTACATTTTTGTTTTTTATAATTGCACAAAATTAATATTGATTAACTAATAAATAAAAATCTGCATTATTACTTTTATGGTATATATTTTTTTTTTTTGACAGCAAGACATTCACAGACTCATATTGACTCTGTAAACCAAACCGGCAACTCCGCATCCATATGAACGATGAAAGACGGTTGTTTCCTAGCACTACGTGCCAAGCTATCCGCCATTTGGTTCTCCGTTCGGGGAACATGGATGATGTATGAGTTGAAGAAGCTTCTTCGTAAAAGCTTGATATCTTCCAGATAGGTTTCAAATGCTGGTCATTCTTCTGGTTCCGAAACCATCTTCACCAATTGAGAACAATCCGTTGCAAACGTAACCTGAAACTGTCTTAGATTCTTCATACATTCCATTGCCCAAATCAATGCCTCCACCTCCGAATGAAGAGGAGACAGACACGCCCTTACATTCCTTGCTCCTAATAAACCATCAAAACCTGGTAAGGTACTATACCATCCTTGTCCCGAAAATAGTTCATTCTCTTTCCACGAACCATCTATAAAACACCAGCGTCCTGTAGTTTCTAATGTAGGTCGGGCCTGTACTTGCCTCTCCCTTCGTTGATCAGTGTTAACCTGTGCTTCAGCCCAAAGTGTCGATTCCAGTTCTGCTAATCTAAGTGTTTCCCTTGGATCCATATCCAGATTACTAAACACTTTATTGTTCCGACCTTTCCATATACACCATAATATCCATGTAAATTGGTGGTCATCCATCTTTGGAGTAACTCGCCAAAAGAGATGATCCATGTTACCAAAAAATGAACAAGTTGGAAAAAAATCCGGACTCGATGGTATTTTAGATAGTGCCCACACTTGACGTGCTGGAGGACATTCAAAAAACACATGATTAATTGATTCCTCCGGGTCTCCGCATCGAGCACAACAAATTTCCCCTTGTATTCCTCTCCCCCGCAGATTCTTCATTACCGCTATACAACCTGAAACGAGTTGCCATAAAAAGTGCTTCAACTTCGGTGGGCACCGCACTTCCCAACAGAAAGCTTTTAACGGATCCACTGTGGGTCCATAAAATTCTGGTGGTTTTTCCTTATCAGGATATACCCGTTCCACCTGATACCCTGATTTGACCGAATATTTCCCATTATTAGTGAAATGCCATCCATTCCTATCATCCATCTGATGTCTACTTAATGGAATACTTTCAATAATTTGTGCATCATGAGGATCCACCAAAGCCCTAATTGCCTCAAGATTCCAAGTTCGGGATTCCAAATTAATGAGGGAATCCACTGTGAGATCTGGGTAACTGTTGTGAAGATTTTTGTTTGCTGGTCTCGGGCGAGTGACTGGGATCCAAGGATCATTCCATACGGAAATAGATGAACCTGTTCCCACCCTTTTAATTAGTCCTTTACAAACCAGAGATCTAGCAGAGATCATACTTCTCCAGCCATATGACGGGGAGTAATATCGGATCGGTTCAAGGGGTGAAGCATTCCTATAGTACCGTCCTTTAAAGACTCTAGAGAAAAGAGTGTTTGGTTTCTCAATCAGCCTCCACAGTTACTTTCCAAGCATCGCCGTGTTAAAATCCATAAGATCCTTAAAACCTAATCCACCATTGTCTTTGGGGAGGCATAACTTATCCCATGATTTCCAATGCATGCCTTTTGTGCTCCCTCCTGGACTCCACCAAAATTGAGCTACTGCACTCGTTAATTTTTTAACAGTAGCTTTTGGTAATCGATAAACAGACATGACATGATTTGGCAGAGCTGTAACCACCGACTTAATAATCACCTCCTTCCCACCTTTAGTAAAATATCTAAAAGTCCATCCATTTACCCTCTTATTCAAACGTTCTTGAACAAATCCGAACACTTGGACTTTAGATCCCCCAAGGCTTTCGGGTAACCCTAGATAAGATCCCATTCCTCCTAAATTCTGAATACCCAAAATATCCCTCAACTCTTGTCGACTGGACTCTTCAATCTTATGACCAAATTGAATTGAAGATTTCTGAAAATTTATTTGTTGCCCGGAAACAGCCTCGTACTCTTTTAAAATCCTGAGAATAGTTTGGCATTCTTCCCTGTTTGCCTTGCAAAAGAAAAGGCTATCGTCGGCAAATAACAAATGCGATATTGCCGGACAAGCTCTTGCTACCTTCATACCGGTATATTATAATTAATGATTTGATGTATTGTTACGGTAAATTAATTAATGATGTGATGTATTGTTAAAGTAATATAATTAATGAAATTACTAAAATAATACTATATTTATATTTTTATACATTAATATTTGTTTTTCATAATTAGTGTTTTATATTTTAGATATGTCGTAATGTAAATAATTGTATTCAAAAAACCTGGATCGAATCAGATAATATGATTATTTTTGGTACAAATATCTAAACCCGTTTCAAATACATTGGTTATTTAGATATTTTTAGGGTCATATACATCAGAACCGAACTCATCCAGACTCAAAAGGACTCAACTCAAAACCTACACATAAATTTATAATATTCAAGGAGGGAGTAATTTTAAAACAAAAAAAACGATACCCGAAAGGAACAACTCGTACCTAAGTGGATATCTAGTGTTCATGCCTAAATGCACTAAAAAGGAAAATGTACTCTCACTTTTTCGTTCAGAGGAATGAGAGGAGGTATCAAAGTAGTTAAGGAGGTACAAGAGAGGATCTTTATAGGATTGACTTGGGAAGTCCCGAACCGGGGTCAAGCTACAACTTGATATCAATTTTGACCATTTTTTATAAATACCCTCGTACAGTGTTCATTTAATTAATGAGAAAGTAATATTTGACAACAAACTGATTTTATAAACTAATAAAAATGACATTTTCTATGTCTTTTTTTTCTAAATTAAGTGAAATAGAAAGTGCTTTTTTTTTTAAATTTAGTAAGACAATAATATTGAGTGAAAAATTAAGTGACAACAAATGTAATTCATTTTTATTATTTTGATTTAAGTTATGATTTTATTCACAAAACATGTCTTCGAATTATGTTTTTAGATACATAATTTTTCACCGATTGAAATTAAAAAAAAAATGTTTTAGTAAAACAAACTAAACCAAACGTTTAACCTTATGCAAAACTCAGTTATTTTACATTTTATTTTATTTTATAATTGACATAAAATTAATATTGATTAACTACTAAATAAAAATCTACACTATTATTATTATGGTAATATAATTAATGATATGAAATATTGTTAAGGTAATATAATTAATAAATTTGTTAATATGAGTGAAATATGGATATACAATTAATGTAATACTGCTATCCTCATTTCCAAACAATTCTCAGTTATACTACTATTCATGTTTCCAAACAGTACTAAAGTGTACTTCAGTTTTAATAATGTAGACTAGACTTTGATCCGCGCAGACGCGCGGTGTATATTTTGAAAAATATATTGATATTTGTTTTTCATGTAAATATTAGGGTTTGGCAAAATGAATCTGGGGAACAGAACCGATACTGATCCGAAAATATAGTATCAAACCCGAACATAAATTGAATATATATTCGAATTATTCAAAATTTTGTTATTTAGAGAACCAAATCTGATCTGAACCAAAATATTTGGGTACCCAAATTTATCTAAAACTAGATTTATATACTTATATATATTAATTATTTTTAAAATCTATTTTTAGATTTAACGTATATAAAACATCAAGAATGATACTTTTAAATTGGTTTAAATACTTGAAAATATATATAGATAGTCAAAAGTAAATATCTGAAATAGTTAAAGTATACTCAAATCACCAAAAATACTTAAAATAATTATTGATTTCATATCCAAAATTTTAAATCAAGCCAATTGATATGTTAAGCTTAGGTATTCTGATATATGTTATTCAAATTTATAGGTAATATATTATTTTA
Source organism: Brassica napus (assembly GCF_020379485.1). Classification (NCBI taxonomy): domain Eukaryota; kingdom Viridiplantae; phylum Streptophyta; class Magnoliopsida; order Brassicales; family Brassicaceae; genus Brassica; species Brassica napus. The sequence continues at coordinate 14,714,399 of NC_063446.1, forward strand.
TTTATAGATTTTGAAAATTTTAAAATATATAATGATTTAAGACTTTAGAAATAATTTAAATGGGTTATCCAAACCCGAACCAAACCCGCAAGGATCCGAATCGAACTCAAACCAAAATTTAGAAACATCCTAATAGGACTGAAATCTTTGACCCCGAAAATCCGAAACGCAAACCGATCAAAATCAAACCCGTATGGGTACCCGAAAGCCCATCCCTAGTCATTATTATATATTGTATATTGTCATCATATAATTAATCGTATTTTATACGTACCATCATATAAGTAATCATATAATTAATAGTATTTTATACGTACCATCATATAAATAATTACATATATTATATTTTTAAAACTTAATATGAAATATAAAAAACCATAATTTGAGTTGGTATTTCAAATTGGGTTTTGTATTGTATTTTTCTTATATATATTGACAACATTTTTTTATAATGGTTATTGAAAAATAGTTTAGTAAAAATTTATTTTTGAATATATGTATATTTTTGAATCAATTTTTGATATAAATCAACTTTAAATTATTATTTTGATTTGAAATATGTATATAAAGTTTAAATTTGTTTTTATGGTTAGTTTAGAAAAAAAAAATTTAGGCAATTAGATTGACCCATTTTCGTATATTTTAAAACTGACATAGATAGATAGTTTCTTATAATATGATGAACTTTCAATTTTTCTTAATAACATAAGCCCATTACTTTTTTTCTTAATATTACTATCCTTGTTTTCAAACAAAATTATTTTTTTTTAAAAAGACTACAATCCATGTTTCCAAACTCTCCAATTTTTTTTAATAGTCCTACTCAAATCTCCAAACACTGCAGTTTTGTACTTGAATTTTAATAATATAGATTATTCGACATAATTATGCATTTTTGTTCCTCTCCACATCAATTATGTATATTGCTATTAACACCTATATATTAATTGAAAATATTACATCTTCTTTTGTAACCACGTGTCATCACTAGGATGATTCTTAGAATCCTTAGAGAAATAGGTTGGTCCATTTAATTATATAATAAGTTTTTTTATTAAACTAACTAAAAAATCATTATTAATGTTCTTTATTATTTCCTTAAATAAAAGTTACAGAATTGCCTAATATGGCTAAAATATATATGATAATTAATGATTTTAAATAAGAAAAATTTGATAAAAATTAATGTATCTTTTATCATATTTATTTAATTTTAAACTATTAAAATAAATTAAATAATCATATTAATCATATAATAAAATTTAGACTTTTCTATATATGTTATATTTTGATTTTTTTTTAAATGACTATAAATTACTAAAACTGTTAAAATTCTCACATTCAATTTTTGTGATCCATGGTTTAAAATTTTTGTTATAAAAAGTTACAAATGATTACAAAATCATATAACTAAAAGTCTAATTAATTAATTATTAAGATTAAGATATATATAATGCATAAATATTTTAATTTCAAAATTTACTTTGAACAATTTTCTTAGATAAAAATTTTGAACAAATACTGACAATTTTTTTTTAAAATTATAAATTACTAAAACTATTAATCCAACGATGAAAATTTTGTTACATTAATTTAAAGTTTTTGTTATAAGAGATACAAATGATAAAAAAAAAACCATATGAATAGAAAGCATCATTTTGTAGACATTAATATCAAAAATATACTATATATGTTAATATCATTTAAATTTAATTATATATTCTATCAAATAGAAAAATTTTGTTTGGATTAATAAAATTTATTTATATGTTTGCACCAATTTAATTATATATGTAATAGTTACTGAATTTTTAGTTATTCAATATATATTTATTATTTCATAATATGTAAAAAACATATAATACCTAAAATAATTTATATATACAATGTTTATCCCGCGCAAAAACGCGGATCTTTAACCTAGTAATTTTTATAATAAGATTTTCATGTGTCATTTTGCAAGCAGTCATGTAACTATAAGAACCATGGCTTCTCAGTGATTACACTTTACATTTGATTCCGACTATCGCCATGAAATTTGATAAGTTTTTTTATCTTTTGAATTTCTAAGGGAGTTCAAGCCTTGGCTTTAATCTCCTCTACGCCGGGCCAGTCTTTGCTAATATCATTTCTGGTGTAAATAGCATTAGAAAAGGCTTGTAGTTAAACCAATTGGGCTGCCACATCCGTATTAATTTGATAAGTTTGTATTCAATCTTAACATAATTTAGTAAAAAAAATGTCAAAATAACATTCCTTAATAATAAAAATAAGAAAGCCTATAGATATAGCTTTGCTTACCGAAACAAGACCATCATTTTGGAAGCTTGCATCGTTTGTGTGAATCAGATTCTGAGTTTTATCTTGAAAGGTGCCTAAGATGTCTACAGTTAGAACTATCATCTTCAAGTTGCAACTTTCCACTAGTCCCTTCACATATCTTAAAAAGAGACAAGTGAGCAGAAAAAAAGTGGTCCTAAGGTTTAAATAATGTATGTGTAAGCTCTGCACACGTCTTTATTATGTGCTTCTTTTATCATGTTTGTTCATCACATGCTTGCTTCTACATTGCATTAACTTTAGTGGGGTCCTTGATGTTAACTCTTTGACACCATATCCTTAAAATCTACCATAACTTGATAACACCATCACGTAATTCCCAGATGTACTGTGTTCTCTGCTTTAGCCTCTGCAGTTTTGGTATCCAAACAACTGTTTCGACGAGTGCATATATGTCTTTTCATTTGGCTTTTTGATCCCATAAGACTTGTCTGAAAAAAACTTATGACAGGCTGAGATTGCACCGCTTGGTCATTCGTTATCACAATGACCTGATTAAACTTTCGGATTGGTGGTATAACGTTTGTTCATCACAATAATCTGATTAGACTACACAATTAACTTTTCATGACATAATTTAATTTAGATAAGAGTACGAAGGACAAGTTTCACTTCAGTTCGTTCATATAGTTTTGTATCTACAAGAGTTCTTAACTGCATTTTTGCCTCATAATGTGATTGAAGATATGCCAAACTAGACAAGTATTTAGCATATTATAAAAAAAACTAGAAAAGTCAATCTATTGAAATTTTTGTTCTATGCAAAAGTGTAGCTATTAGACGGTTGTCTTTAATGTCTTGATTACTGTAACACATGTTGGGTATGAGGATTTATATCATTTGTTCTTTTCATCATACATATTCTATCATTGTTATTATTGGAGGACTTTTTATAGTAAATGCACCATGAGCTTCGATCAAACTCTGCTCTCTGGAGGTAGTTAGCAACAAACATGGCCATGCCTGATCATGTAACTTGAGCTATCAAACTTGAGCTATCAAACTTGAGCTCCTTGCAGTCGTGCCTGATCATGTAACTGGAGCGAAGGATAGAGTAGCTTGGAAAGGAACCAATAATGGAAGCTTTTCTGTAAAGTCGGTCTACAGGCTGTTAACTTCTGTTGTCTCACCAAGACAGAACATGGAGAGGTTCTATCAACGTATATGGACGGTGGTAGCTCCGGAGAGAGTACGATGTTTCCTGTGGCTAGCTGGACAGCAGGTTATCATGACCAATTACAAGAGATACAGACGGCATCTTGGAGCTACGAATACGTGTGAAGTCTGTAAGGGAGCTCCAGAGACAGTATTACATGTTCTTCGGGATTGTCCGGCGATGGAAGGAATATGGAATCGTGTGGTTCCAATGGGTAAAAGACAGACTTTCTTTACCCAGTCACTACTCCAATGGCTGTTTACAAACCTGGGGGATAACCAGATGGTAGGAGAGAGCACATGGTCCACCTTTTTTGCAGTAACGGTATGGTGGGCGTGGAAATGGAGGTGCGGAAATGTTTTTGGGGACACCCGATTGTGCAGGGACAGAGTAAAATTTGTCAAGGAGAAAGCAACAGAGGTGACCAAAGCAACATGCACCCTAGGAGATCAGAAACGTGCACCGCAACGAGAGGAGAGAAGAATATGGTGGAAAGCTCCACGAGATGAGTGGATTAAACTCAATACAGACGGGGCATCACATGGAAACCCTGGTGATGCAACTGCAGGTGGGGTGTTGAGAAACAAATTTGGCGATTGGTGCGGAGGCTTTGCACTGAATATTGGTCGATGCTCTGCTCCACTGGCAGAATTGTGGGGGGTCTATTATGGACTGGTATTGGCATGGGAAAGGGGGATCGCAAGGTTGGAGCTAGAGGTTGATTCAGCAGTTGTGGTTGGATTTCTTAAGACAGGAATTGAGGAGACTCACCCACTGTCGTTCTTGGTACGTCTGTGCCACGGCTATCTTTCAAAGGACTGGATTGTCCGAATTGATCACGTGTATAGGGAAGCTAACCGTCTAGCCGACGGGTTAGCCAACTATGCTTTTACTTTACCATTAGGAATTCATAGTTTTGATTATGTACCACCTGATGTAATTTCGATTCTTAAGGATGATGTCTTAGGCGTTTCTCGTCCTAGGCATGTAGTGATGTCGTAGTTGTCCGATTTTTTCTAATAATATAGGGAGGCTTTTCTCCATTTTGCCCACAAAAAAAAAAAACAAACATGGCCATGTTTCACTGATTCAAACTGCTTTTGTTTTGAACTCTCATGGTTTATGCATAGAGATGAACAACTAAATATATTGGTATACAACTTGGTTGATGATTCTCTTTGAATTGCTCAAAAAAGGTATGAAAAGAAGAAATCTTTTAACAGAATGCTTTAGCTTTAGGTTACATGTGTGTTAAGAGAGAGAGATGTGGAAGCTCTCTTTGGCTAACTCTATATCAATCATATGGACGACTTTCACTTCTCAACTCTCCTTCTCTCACCTCCCTTTTGTCTTGTCCATTGTCTCCAGTGATCCCCACAGTCACCGAATCATCATCATTCATCAACACCAAGAGCTTTCTTCTTTGCCTCTTTTTTTTTTGTAACTGTTCTTCTTTGCCTCTTGGTTCGTTAAAAGACCGTTTAACTAAACAGAGACTGTAAACGTTTGGATCTAAAGAGTAATAAGTAATTTGTGGGTTTTAATGTTTATAAAAGACATACAATGTGGCTTAATAAGATCAGTGATCGAGACTAGAATTTTCTTGACTGCAACAGCAAGAAAAGTACGTACTTATGTATGACTTCCATGACTCTTAATTTAATGTTCCCTCTTTATCTGAAAATTATAGAACCTTGAAGACATATAATAGAACGCAAAATGAACATATATGTATTTTTAATATAGTATCATTCATACACATGAGATAGGAAAATGGAAAAACATATTTTACTAATTTAATCATATATTATTCCCTTATTAACACGAACTCAGAATAAATAAAAAAAAGCCTCAAAGGTTCAAGATCCACACATCCTGCCGGTTCTCTTCAGTCTTCACAAAGCATGAAGAATTGGTTGCTTCAGCAGGGCTAGGTTTAAATGATATACCAACACAAAAAGAAGTGTCAAAGATGAAGATCGAGACTCACATGATCTTTCACATTGGGTTTCCTCAATTTGTAGGGCCAAGTCGGCTCCCTAGTCTCTTGGTCATGGGACCTAAACGCTAAAGCTGGTGAAGCTGAGTAAACTCCATGAATAGCGTCTGTTGACGTGGAGGGCGGTCCACGCCAGAAACCTAAAGGGCTTCCGTTGATCGTCGGTGGGATAGACGAAGAAGGAGGAGGAAGAAGAGTGCCTGAGTAATACGACGGCGTCTGTTGTACTCCTCCTCCACCACCGTAAAATCTAGCTTCTGTCGTCCACGAGGGATAGTGAAGGCTGTGATGGTTGTTGAGGAAGCCGTAGACGTAGTGAGGCTCAGGATGCTGATTAAGATATGAGGTCATGGAACCGCGCTTGGCGTGTTGGCGTTCGCGTTTGTGAGCGTTTTGGTGTCCACCTAGGGCTTGAGAAGTTGGGAATTTTCTGAAACAGTAGTGACACTCGAATCCCCTGTTGTTTCTTTTGTCTTTTTCCTTTTCCTTGACATTCACAGAGCTACTCTCATCTTTGATCTTGGTTGTTGTAATTTCACAAGAATCTGCAGGGAAGTCTTCTTGTTGAGGGTTATGTTTGAGGAGCTCTTGGCCGAAGAGACGAATCTTGGAGCCTTTATGATCTTTAGGAGGAGTACAGCGGATGAACGGAAGCTGAGAAAAGGATTCAACATTGACGTTCATGAAGTCGTGAGTTTCTCTTCGTCCATTGGTTTCTTCCATGGAAGGGGGAGAGAGAGAGAGAGAGGAATGAATGAGAGTGAGTTGAAGACAAATGAGGTTGACTGTTTTAGAGACGGAAAGACTAGATGAGGTTTCGCATTAATATAAAGAGGTTCCAACATTCATTTAGCTCGATTAACTTAAACATAATTCGTCACTGGGTTGTATTCTACTTGGAAATATATACAAATAGTTATAAGTACATGTTTAAAATAATTAAACGATATTTATAATACCTAAAATACTTAAAATATCTATTGATTTTCTAACCAAATATTTAAGCTAAACCAATTTTTATGTTAAGTGTAGGTATTTTGGCATATATTATTCAAATTTATATGTTATATAATATTTTTATTTTTAGATTTTGAAAACTTTAAAGTATATATGAACTTTAATATTTGAAAAAAATTTAAATAGGTTATCCGAAGCCAAACCCAAACCAAACCCACAAAGATCCGAACCGAACCAAACCAAATCCTCAAGGATCCGAATCGAACCAAATGGTACTTAATGTCCACCTCTAATCAAATGTAAAAAAAAAGTTATTGATAACAAAATGTATATTGTTTATTATATTTAATTACAATATATTTTTTAAAAAATTCATTCTGCGCAAGGCGCGGGTTATCGTCTAGTATAATTTATAGATAAATACGTCTTATCACACATGATATATTTGCAATCTTAAATACTAATATATGCATTTCCCTACATTAATGGGTGGTGTATGTATTATAATTTTTTTTACATGTAATATGTGTATTTTTAAATAGTATCTTATTATGATTGTATGATGGTTATATATACTTGTATGTGATCCAAGCAAAATATGATGGTCATATATATATATATATATTAATAATAATTTCTTTTAAATTAAACTATATACCATTTAAAAATACATAAATATGTTAATTTTGAAATTGGCATTGAAAGAATATTGAGACCTTAATATATTAATTTTGAAATTTGCCTAGAACTGATATGAACCATCATCATTTTCTTAAATGGGCATGGAACAATTTTTAATGATTAACTAAAAGGGCCACGTACATAGTAAAATGTGTTTTGCTTTAAAAATGGTTTTATACCCAAAATCAATATGAACCATCATCATTTTCGTTTAATTGTTTTTCACAATATAAATATAGGGTTGGACAAAAAATCTGAATCCCTAAAAATCAAACCAAGGCCAATCCAAAGAATAATACTGAACTTTAACCAAAAATGATTAGATATCTGTATGGGTTCAAAACTTTGGTATCTAGAGAACATGAACCGAACCCGATCCAAGCCGTAATATTTTAGGTATCTGAATATATCCGAACAAGATTTATATACTTAAATATATTTATTATTTTTAAATTTAATATCTAAAAGAAAATACAAAATATATAAGACGTTTTTAAGTTGTCCAAAATACTTGGAAATATATACAAATAGTTATAAGTACATGTTTAAAATAACTAAACGATATTTATAATACCTAAAATACTTAAAATATCTATTGATTTTCTAACCAAATATTTAAGCTAAACCAATTTTTATGTTAAGTGTAAGTATTTTGGCATACATTATTCAAATTTATATGTTATATAATATTTTTATTTTTAGATTTTGAAAACTTTAAAGTATATATGAACTTTAATATTTGAAAAAAATTTAAATAGGTTATCCGAAGCCTAACCCAAACCAAACCCACAAAGATCCGAACCGAACCAAACCAAACCCTCAAGGATCCGAATCGAACCAAATGGTACTTAATGTCCACCTCTAATCAAATGTAAAAAAAAGTTATTGATAACAAAATGTATATTGTTTATTATATTTAATTACATATATTTTTTAAAAAATTCATTCTGCGCAAAGCGCGGATTATCATCTAGTATAATTTATAGATAAATACGTCTTATCACACATGATATATTTGCAATCTTAAATAATAATATATGCATTTCCCTACATTAATGGGTGGTGTATGTATTATAATTTTTTTTACATGTAATATATATATTTTTAAATATATTTAAGAACCGGTTCTTAGCTTTTTTAGTTAAAAGTTAAGAGACGGTTTCTTATATTCTGCTAAGAACCCCACTCTAAGAACCTCCCATTAATTATGCTCTTATATACGCGTCTTAATTCCCTACCGACACACATATGCTTATATATATATCCTTCTCTTCAAACTCCAATCAGTTCTTTTTTCAGAGTTATCTCCTTTTTGTTAGTTGTAATTTCTTAGTCATTCATGCAAATGTTGAAACTAAGGCAAAAAGCTTATCAAATTGATCGTTAGCAGTTGAAAATGGGGGTGATGGTGAGTAATGGGATGAGTTAAAAAGAGGGATAGTTTGCAGGTAGGAGAGCATTAATTAGCAAGGTGAAGTTAGGTGTACGTGCACTCTTTTATACCATGCACCTAGTGATTTGGTAATTATGTCTACGTATAAGTACATGGATTTTACTACTAATAGCCTAAGGGAGAGAAAGAGAGATCTAATGAAATCAGGGCCGGTCCTGGACAAAGCCTAACGAAACATTGACCTTAGGCTCCCAAAAATTTTGGAAAAAATTACATAGAAAAAAACCTCCAAAATTTTATTTTTAGGCCCCCAAATTTACCAAATTTTTTTTTTAGCTGGAATCTTTTAAAAACCGCAGCCCCCTAAATCTGAGGGCCGGCCCTGAATGAAAGTGAGCTCTTCTCTCTCAAGGACCAGCTTCTTACTCTCTTTCATGTTTTATCTCACTGATGCAAAGGTGATCTGAGAGAGAGAGAGAGAGAGAGAGAGAGTTGAACGATGCTAATAATCAACTCGTTGAGCACGTCACTAGATAATTAACAAAAAGACCGAACCTTGTTTGTATAGATCACATCATATCATCAGTGTAATCTATTGATACTTATCAACTTGATCATCCGGCAAGATCTGTACCACGTCTTCTCTATTTTGAGCTATATCTTCTTCCCTTTATGATTATCTTTCTTAATTTCAGTTTACAACATTATTCTACATTTATTGCATAACTCAAACAAGAATAAAACAAAGTCTTAATATAGCTGTAAATATTCAATTTTATAAATATAAGTTAGTTTTACAAAATTCGAAACATATCATATACAAAAAAAATCTATGTTTTTATAAGTAATTAAAAAATTCGAATAAGTAATTTTTAAACATATAAAATCAATTAAAAATGAGAGGTGAAAGTGAACAAAGGTAAAATAGCAATTATTATATAAATATCATAACATGTTAGTTGTTATGGGTATAAACTTAGTTTCGGTCTGTTTTATGTATATGTGATCAAAATTCCTTATTTTTATTTGATTCTCAATAAAATTGTACCACTCTACTTTTATTTATATTTTACTTTTAAAATAAAATGCATTAATTAAAGTAAGAACATCAATCTTTTATATGCAATGAAAAAAACTAAAACATCATTTTTTGTATATGGAGAGAGTATAAATTTATATGAGTACATGAGTATTTTCTAAAACGTGTCTATTAATCACTACAAGAAAACAGCGGCATACTGAGGGAAAAAATCGTCGGTATGTCGTCGGAATAACGCTATTCCGGCGACATACCGACGAAAAGTCCTCGGAATTAACTCCTCGGAAATTCATCTTTCCTCGGAAATCCCTCGAAAATTTCCGACGGAATTCCGAGGAAACCCTATTTCCTCGGAATTTCCGAGGACCACAAGTTCGTCGGAAATTCCTCGGAATATTCCGAGGAAGATGTCGTCGGAATATTCCGAGGGATAAACTTCCTCGAAATATTTCCAAAATTAAAAAAAAAATTATAAATTTATTTTTTTAAATTGAAATTCGAAAATATAAAATTAAAATTGAAATAGAAAACATATTTAAAATACAAAAAATAATAAAATAGTTTTTATAAATAAAAAAATGTCTTATAAATACAAAATTAGTTTTAATAAATATGAAATCATCTTTTTATAAATACAAAATAGTTTTTAAAAATACAAAAAATAATAAAATAGTGTTTATAAATCAAAAAATGTTTTATAAATACAAAATTAGTTTTATAAATATAAATATTTTTATAGATATGAAATCATCTTTTTATAAATACAAAATAGTTTTTATAAATACAAAAAATAATAAAATAGTGTTTATATATAAAAAAAATATTTTATAAATACAAAATTAATTTTAAAATATGAAATCATCTTTTATAAATCCAAAAATCGAATTTATATACAAAGAACGGTTTGTATATTTAAAAATAGTTTTTATAAATACAAAAATAAAAAAATAGTGTTTATAAATCAAAAAAAATGTTTTATAAATACAAAATTAGTTTTGATAAATATAAATATTTTTATAAATATGAAATCATCTTTTATAAATCCAAAAATCGAATTTATATACAAAAAACGTTTTGTAAAATCGAATTTATACAGAAAAAACGTTTTGTAAATACAAAAATAATGAACAATTTATAAAAAAAGTTCTAAATCAATTCAACACAACCAAATCACAATTCTAAACCTATTACACAACAAATCACAATCCTACCCAATCACCCTAACAAAAATCTATCAAAAACCTTCTAAAATCATCAAATCTACTTAAAAACCTAACAAATAGGACCTAAGAGAGTGGGATAGGGTTCTTACATGATTTGTAAGGGAATGGAAAGGATTCGCCGGAGAGATCGTCGCGAGAGAAGGTGGAGAACGCCAGAAGGAGAGAGAGATCGCCGGAGAGGAAGAAGAGAGAAATGGGGAAGAAGATGCGTTTGGAGTTTATAAAACCTTGGGTCCGACGGATATTTTCCGTCAGAATTCCCTCAGTATTTTCAATTTCAAATTTTCCGAAATATTTGGCGGCCTGTTTGCCCGGTTAAATGAAAATATTCCAAGGAAATTCCGACGGCCACTTAAATATCCGTCGGAATTTCCTCGGAATATTTTCATTAATTTGAGGAAAAAGAATATCATGTGCATGTATTTCTATTAATTTATATTGTTCCTCGGAATTTCCTCGGAATATTCCGAGGAAATACCGAGGAACTAGTGTTTGGGGTTTCAAAACATCAATTTTTTTTGCCGTATTTCATTTCTTATGCAATTGTAATGCATACCATTGAGGATTCTTTGTATAGATGAGCATAAACCATGAAATAACAATTTTCAAAACGAATTGTAAGTATTCCTTTTACCGTTCATTAAAGTGTATAAGTGTTTCTCTTATGTTGTGGGGATTTCGTTCATACAATCGGAAAAGTGTTTATTATAGGGTAATGAACAAATTTTTGACTTCATAATGAACGTAAGACACTTAATAAGGGTTATATAGGTGTTATTCTAACAGCAAAAACGTTGTTTTCGGTTTAAAAACCCTATTTCCTCGGAATTTCCTCGGAATATTCCGAGGGAATTCCGAGGAAACCCTTTTCTTCCTCGGAATATTCCGAGGAAATTCCGAGGAACTAGTGTTTGGGGTTTCAAAACGTCAATTTTTTTTTTAAACGGATCGATCGATGGATATATGTCCAAAAACGCATCGATCGATCACTAAGATGGACCAAAGCGTAACAATGTGATCGATCGATGAGATTATCCCATCGATTGATCGAGGATATCAAGTGTTCCTCGGAATTTCCTCGGAATATTCCGAGGAAATTCCGAGGAACTAGTGTTTGGGGTTTCAAAATCTCGAATGTTTTTTTATAAACGAATCGATCGACAGATATATGTCCAAAAACGCATCGATCGATCACTAAGATGGACCAAAGCGTAACAATGTGATCGATCGATGAGATTATCCCATCGATCGATCGAGGATATCAAGTGTTCCTCGGAATTTCCTCGGAATATTCCGAGGAAATTCCGAGGAACTAGTGTTTGGGGTTTCAAAATCTCGAATGTTTTTTTATAAACGGATCGATCGATGGATTTATGTCCAAAAACGCATCGATCGATCACTAGTTCGTCGGAATTTCCTCGGAATTCCGTCGGTATATTCCGAGGAAATTCCGAGGATTTCATTTTCCGTCGGAATGTCCATCAGAATACCGCTGTTTTTTTGTAGTGAATATAAAATAATGACCAAATTTTTTTACAACTAAGAATATATATTTTAAATACGTGTTATAAAGAAGATCGAAGTCATATGCAGAATCTTAATCTTTTGATCTGGATCGTTTGTATATTCCTAAACTTGGTTTTATACATTTTTATAGCATCTTGGTTTGACTGAAATCTTCTATAGTATCCACCGTATTATATAGTCAGTCTATGATAGATATTATATTTTGAAGGCTTAAGAAATAGAAAATTATTTAGTAAATACATATAAAATCAATATTAAAGAAAAAAAAATGGGGAGAAAAATAAAGAAAAAATGGGTAACCAGAAAGAAAGAAAAAAATCTGAGAAAATGTAATTGGGTCCCATGAATGGTATTTGAACCCCACATAAAAACATGCACTTGAAAGCTCACAGATCTCCCAAACCCTAACAGTAACTCTTCATTGAATCATGCAATCGCAAACCTCTTTGCTCTACCATTAAAGTCAGTCATATGCTCAGAGATTTAATGGCTATTGTTTTTTTTTTTTTGGTAAAAATGTAAAGATATTATTACCGAGTTTTAAGTTTTTGACAGAATTACAGAGGTTAACGAAAAACAGAGAAACGAAAATAAAATTCTAAACAAAAACTCAATCTAGTAAAAGCGGACAGACATACACAACAACCAAAACCGCTATCCCGAGGCTCGACCAAGTCCGCACAACAGCTTGCCGCAAAAGAATGAGCCAAGTTCAACCGAGAGTCGGGACCCCAGCAATTTTGGTCTCCCCGGTGATCCGCTGTTAAAGATAATGGCCCATCCGAAAACAGCTCGCCGAGGCTTTATAGCACAAGCCACAGGCAGCATCAGCAGAGGCCAAGCACACCCACCGTAACCAAAACTGAGCATTTATTTATCCCGAAGACAGCCTGTACACGATGCCGCTCCGAGCAAAACAGGGCTGCATCTTCCGTACTCCCCACACCGAGCCCAACCTGCACACAAATGTCACGCACACCACCACAAGAGCTCAAACAAACCCAAGTGATGTTGGGATGTGAACGAAGACCGAGCGTTAGGAAGTGGAACCACCACTCGCCCGTCGTCGCCGAGAACCGACGAACCGAATTTGGAGACGCTAGAGCCAAACTTGCCACAGCAAGAACGGGATATGAAAACAGGGCACAAATCATCCGGAACAGGGACCGCGAAGAGGAAGGCCGATGGTGAGGAAATAATGCGAGAGGCCACTCAAGCGGCATAGACGACCGCTCTTTAAACCTCCGACAGGACCTACGCGAGCCGGCCACAGAGCTCAGACACCACCACCTACGTGCTGAAGCTCACAAACTCGCCACCGTGGTAGAGAAACCCACCAGCGCACACCACGCTAAGGAGGAGAACACTCAGGTCCAAGAACCGACGAGAGACACCCTCCGGAGCCAAGTGACCCCCTGAGCCAGAACAGTGGACCGTCGAGGCCTTGGAGAGCACCGCGACGCTCCTCCTCCCGGACAGAGAAAGCAGGACGAGATCTGAGAGAGAAAATCGATCTCCAACCATGCCCCAAAAAGCCGACTGCAACCACCACCCACCGCTCAACCTTCTCGCCATCGTTCCAGAGTAGCTGAAAGACCACCGGATCTAAACCCCTCTGCAGCGGAGCTCTCCCCGGAGCCAAACCCTAGCAAAGACCGACGCACATATCGAAGGGGAACGAGATAGGTGGAGCGGCAGCAAAGCGAGAGAAAGGATCTAAAAGGATGGACCTCCGGTCACCGGAACGCGCCGCCACGCGCCGTCCGAGCCGGGGGAATCGGATCTCCACTAAGTCGCCTTCAAGAGATAAGGTGGAGAGAGAAAGTCGCGTCCTTCTCCTTTAATGGCTATTGTTGACGGGACTATATCTCTCACTTTTTTTTGAACAATTCAGCCCTATCTCTCACTTTCTTACCTTCACATCCATTTCTTGGATTCAACTCCTCCACTTTTTACACCCAAAAAAAAAACTTCTCCACTCTGATACAGATATATGAAGTTCCCCTTTTATTATTTTTCTCAAAAAAATTGGTCAATTGTCTTGCGAGATGAGATAAAGATAACATCTACAAAAACTTTATATAACCATAAACTAAGTACAAATTTGTGTGGCTATAGTTTTTGTAACCATAAACAGTTATGCCATAACAACATGGTGATTGCCACGAGCGAGACGCTACAAAAGAAATATAGTTATACGTAGCTATTGGTCAAATAGCTACGAATGGTTATAAAAAGTTTTTATTGTAGTCATAAAATATATAAGATGAGAAAAATAGTCTAGATTTTGAGAGACAAGCATATATATCTTCTCCTTTTCGTTGTATGTGACTTTACAATGTTCAGCTATGCAGAAGGACCGTACTGTTAGAAATTAAAGAACATAATCAAGAACAAGAAAGAGAGAGAGAGTAAAGAAGGATAATCTTATTCACTTGATTGATTTGCTTATGAGAACATCCCATATATATATTGGTTACAAGTATGGTAAATGGTAGATGAGATATGATAAATTATAATCCATTGTTTTGAGACCTTAACCCACCATGCATGCTTGTCCCTTGTAGTGGCATCTCCATTGTCTTGAGACCTTAACCAACCATGCATGTTTGTCCCTTGTAGTGGTATCTCCATTGTCTTGAGACCTTAACCCACCATCTTGTTTCTTATTGCTTCATTTTTACACTCCCCCTCAAGCTTGACCATATGGACTGGTCAAGCTTGGAAACCATGAAGCATTCCCTCATTAAAACCTTTAGCTTGGAAAAACCTCATGGGATAAAAACCAAGCCAAGGAAAAAGAGTAGAACACTTCATGACTAAGAGGATCAGTGTGATGAAAAATCTACGAGTCCTAACTTGGAATGTATGAACTCGCAAACCTTGGTGCTTGCAGCCTTGGTGAAGATGTCAGCTAGTTGATCCTCACTTCTTGTGTAGCAGGGTAAGATGATCCTTTGTTCCACTGCTGGCCTAACTTTATGACAATCCACCTCAATGTGTTTAGTCCTCTCATGGAACACATTGTTGGAGGCTATGTGTATTGCCGCTTGATTATCACAATGCATGGTGATCGGAGTTGATGTCTCTATACCAAAGTCTTGAAGTAGGTTTCTGATCCAAATCAACTCACTAGTGAGCTTCCTCATTGCCCTATATTCAGCTTCAGCACTTGAGCATGACACTATCTTCTGTTTCTTGCTCTTCCAAGTGACAAGATTGCCTCCAATGAATGTACAATAACCGGTAGTGAATCTCTTATCCACTCTGTCTCCTGCCCAATCAGCATCACAATACCCAACTATCTCTGTATTTTTGTTGCATCCCATCCACACTCCTTGCCCTGGCGTCTCTCTTAGGTATCTTAGGATCCTTTCAACCATGTTCCAATGGTGTATCTTGGGAGCTTGCATATTCTGGCTTACTTGGTTAACTGCAAAGCATACATCAGGCCTGGTGATGGTGAGGTATATCAGTTTTCCTACCATTCTTCTATAGTGTTTAACGTCAGCATAAGGCTTATCTTCAATCTCCCCCTCACGCAGCACCTTATACCCATCTTCTAGTGGAGTCTTGGCTACTCTCGCTCCAAGCTTTCCTGCCTCATTCAAAAGATCAAGTGTGTACTTCCTCTGAGATAAGAAAAGCCCCTCTTTAGAGCGGCATATTTCTATCCCTAGAAAGTACTTTAGCTCACCCAAATCTTTAATATCAAAAGTAGACTTAAGAAATACTTTGGTTGAGATAATATCTTCCTTGTCACTTTCTGTGATGATAATATCATCTACATAAATAAGAATCACCACAATTTCTTGCTTGCTTGTGAGTGTGAAGAGTGTATGATCAGCTTCTGATTTTACAAACCCTCTTCCATTGAGAGTTGTACTCAGTTTGTGGTACCAAGCCTTGGTGACTGTTTTAATCCATAGATTGCTTTCTTCAACCTTAGGACATTCCCTGGCTTGACCATGTCTTCCATACCCGGAGGTGGCCTCATGTAAACCTCATCCTCCAACTCCCCTTGAAGAAAAGCATTCTTGACATCCATCTGCCATAAATCCCATTCCAAGTTCACTGCCAATGAGAGTAGAATCCTTATGGTGTGGAGTTTAGCTACTGGTGCAAATGTATCCAGATAGTCTTCTCCATAGACTTGGGTGTATCCTCTTGCAACTAGCCTTGTTTTCTTTCTTTCTGGTTTCCCATTGGCAAGGTACTTGATGGTGAAGAGTAGACGGCTTGTAACAGCTTTCTTTCCTTTGGGGAGCTCAGTTTCATACCAAGTATCATTCTTGATCATGGCACCAACTTCATCCCCAACTGAATCTCTCCATTCTTTATGCTTCATGGCTTCTTCATAAGTCTTTGGTACATACTCTTGATCCAGGTTGCTGATGAAGACTACATGCTCTTTAAATAGTCTCGCAAAAGAACATGTTGCTTGGATAGGATGACTGTTGCATTCCATCTTGATCATTAACAACTTCTTCTTGGATAGCTTCTTCTTGGATAGCTTCGTCATGGATAGCTTCTTCATGGATAGCTTCCTCATGGATGATAGCTTCTTCATGGATTTGCAAATTAGGTTGATTTCCCTCCCTCATGATCAGGATGGACTGCTTCTTCAACTGATGCAGCTTCATCCACAACTGGAAGTATAAGTGAAGTGCTCGGTACGCCACTTGTTTGAGGCTGGCTGATGCCTAGGTTTTCCAGAATGATTCTCAAGTTGTTTGCCCTATCTGAAGATCCTTGTGAGAGATCCTGAAGGCTGTCCCAATTCTTCTCATCATAGTATCCCTTTGATTCCATAAACTTAACATCCCTTGAGACCATAACTCTTCTTGATTCAGGTATGTAGCACTTGTACCCCTTCTGCGCATGAGTATATCCTATGAACATGCCTTTGGCACTCTTGGCTTCAAGCTTGTTTCTCTGTTCCCCTGGTATCAAGACATAGCACACACACCTAAAAACATGCAAGTGATCAATTGGAGGTTTTATTTTGTTTAATACCTGAAAGGGAGAGATATCTTGGAGGACTTTGGTGGGGATCCTGTTGATCAAATAACATGCTGAGACCACAGCATCTCCCCAGAACCTCTTTGGAACATTGGTATGGAACATCATGCTCCTTGCAACCTCCATAAGATGGCGATTCTTCCTTTCAGCAACTCCATTCTGTTGTGGTGTGTATGGGCAACTTGTTTGATGGATTATGCCATGTTCTGCTAAGTGATGTTTGAAAGCAGTGCTTGTGTATTCTCCACCATTATCAGACCTAAAAATTTTGATCTTGGAATTGAAATGGTTAGATACATAGTTTTGGAAGTTAATAAAAGCTTCTAAAACTCTATCTTTAGTTTGAATCAAGGTGATCCATGTATATTTTGATTTTTCATCTATGAATGTAACAAAATATTTATGGTTCTCCCTAGACACACAAGGTGCTGTCCAAACATCAGAGTGCACAAGATCAAAGCAATTTTCATAAATAGTCTTAGAATTAGGGAAAACAGATCTCTGATGTTTACTAAGAATACAAGCCTCACAACTTTCATTCTTTAAAGATAGATTAGGTAACATCAATCCTAATGCACGAGAATGAGGATGACCTAATCTAGCATGCCATAAAACATCACTAGCTAATACAGAAGCAGAATTGAAAGCACAAGATAAATCTGAAAGCTTGGTGTTTTCAAGCAAGTAAAGCTCTCCCTTGCTCACACCCTTTCCCAGCATCTTCCTGGTCTTAATATCTTGAAAGCACACATCATTAGGACTGAAAATAACATTGCAATTTAAATCATTTGTTGCTCTCTTGACAGATAATAAGTTGGATGTGAAAGTAGGCATATAAAAAGCTTGAGACTCCTTATCAAACAGTTTCAAGTTTCCTACTCCTTCAATTGGAATTCTATCACCATTAGCAATCACTACACTCCCTAGAGCATGTTTAACATCACTAATCAGTCTAGCATCCCTAATCATATGTTGAGAAGCTCCAGAATCAATGATCAAAGGTCTAGTAGTATGTGAAGCACTGTGAATAGAATTTAAAGCATTGACACTGATGTTACCAGAGTTTGCATTGATAGCCTTGATAAGCGCTTCAATGTCTGACCTGCGGATGAAGGCATCATCAGGGGATGGCTGAGACATGGCATGGGATGTGGATCCACCAGTGTGTGTGGTTGAGATCATAGCTCTTCCATCTTCTCCTATGTGCATGGAGCCTGATACTGTGGTTTCATGAGCTCTTGCTTCATGTGCTTTGGCCTGGTTGTATCTGTTGGTTGAAGCAGGTCTGAGGTGAGGATGGAGGATCCAACAATTGGTTTTGGAATGGCCTAGATTCTTGCAGTGCTCACAAGTCACAGACTTATCTCCTCCTCTTCTTGATTTGAAGTGTGCTTTGTTGCCAGAAGCACTCTCCATCTTCTCAGCTTTGTTTGCCATAGACAGCTCCTCTTTTCCACCAAAGAGACCATCTGAGCCTAGCTCCTTCCAAAGTTGAGCACACACATCATCATAGCTTGGAAGCTCTTTAGCTCTCAATATGTGTTTAAGTACATCATTGAAGCTTGGGTTGAGTGTGAGAAGCAATCCAAAGACCTTGTCTTGCTCACGCCTCTCTTCTAGTGTACTAGGATCAGTGGTACTTGGTCTCAACATCTCAAGTTCAGACCACAGTTGGCTGTACTTTCCAAGGTGTTTGGTGAAGTCCATCTCCTCTTGCTGCAAGTTGTTGATTGCCCTCTTAACCTCAAATATTATGGTGAGGTTTGAAGTGTTGCCATATACCTTGTATAAGGTATCCCATAGCTTCTTTGCAGTCTCACAGTGTGAGTAAGACTCCATGATAGGAGTATCAAGTGAGCCTTGCAAGATAGACAGCACCATGAGATCCTCCTGACCTCATTTGCCTTCATCTACCACTACAACCTCCTTGCCATCTTCTCCTTGGGAGATTTGTCTTGGGGCCTCACTTGTGGCGATGTGCTCCCATAGACCTCTTCCTCCAAGAGCTATCCTGGTCAATCTCGACCAAGTAATGTAGTTAGGACCCTTCAGGGTGACTGGAATCCTCACTAGCTGGTGTTGCTCCATCTTTGCTTGCTATTGTTCAGCGGGTAAAAAAAAATGCACCAAGAAGAAATTTGAATTTCTGAGGCAAGACAATAGAGAAAACAAGAGAAGCCAAGATATGTTCTCTAGAAATGGAGCAAGATGGACAGAACAGAGGGAGGTAGAAAAAAAAAATTGTCAAGAACAGTTTCTATTACCCACTGGGTAAAAGAAAATGAAAGAGATTCTGAAGAAAGTAAACCAAACAAGTGAAAGAGTAAAGTGAATAGAATAGATTTGCGGAAGCAGTTTGGTGTTCAAGAGCTTTGGTGCTCTGATACCATGTTAGAAATTAAAGAACATAGTGAAGAACAAGAAAGAGAGAGAGAGAGAGAGAGAGTAAAGAAGGATAATCTTATTCACTTGATTGATTTGCTTATGAGAACATCCCATATATATAGTGGTTACAAGTATGGTAAATGGTAGATGAGATATGATAAATTAATAATCCATTGTTTTGAGACCTTAACCCACCATGCATGCTTGTCCCTTGTAGTGGCATCTCC
Source organism: Brassica napus (assembly GCF_020379485.1). Lineage (NCBI taxonomy): Eukaryota > Viridiplantae > Streptophyta > Magnoliopsida > Brassicales > Brassicaceae > Brassica > Brassica napus. The sequence goes on from NC_063446.1 coordinate 14,734,348, forward strand.
ATTGTCTTGAGACCTTAACCAACCATGCATGTTTGTCCCTTGTAGTGGTATCTCCATTGTCTTGAGACCTTAATCCACCATCTTGTTTCTTATTGCTTTATTTTTACACGTACTTCAAAGTAATACATGGTGAAAGATATTTTATTTTATGTCGAGGAAAACAGAAAAAAAAAAATGAGAGGAAACCCAAAACTAAAAGCTTTATAACAAATGCAAGTGGAGTTAAAACAACAGAAGACCTCACTGTCCTCTTTGATCAGTATTACTCTCCATCACTTTATCGAAGTTACCAAACATATATCAATCTCACGGTATATATGATCTTCATTCATTACACTACAAAGAGGACATGATTATCAGAAACCAAGGTTCCATGGTTTTTGAATTGAGGAAAGGATTATTAGAGTAAATAATAATTTAAATTCTACATCGGATAATAACTAAGACCAAATAAAAGTCTAATTAATATATATCTGGTACAATTTCATTTAATATGAGGTCTTTGGAAACTAACCGATTCAAAAACGAATTGGTGAGTGCTTAGGCTAAAACGTATAATATCATACTAAGTGAAGAATTAGAATACTATCGAAGCACTATGGCCTAGTAGTCAAGGTTTAAAGACTTCTGCACCAGATGTGAGGTTCGATTCTTAGAGGATGTAATTTTTGTAGATTATAGGATGCAAGCTTATCAGAGATTTTAGAGTACTGCAGGCAGAGCTGTTGTTTTTGTAATTGTGTGTTATGAGAGAGCATATCCATCGAAGATATTGTACATGTAGAACCGTCTGTGGATCCGGGTGTTACGAGGAAAGCTCCGTCGTAAAATTGTCGTGAAGTTATTCATCAATATCACATATGTTGCAGCTAGTTTATCGTCATTTGTAATGAGATTGTATAATGATATATCCAATGTTAAAAAGTTAAGAATTAGATATCTATTGACAGACATTTGGCTCTAGTAGAACGACAGACACATGAGGACATATGATTTGTCACAACAAATAATATGAATATATATTACTCATTTCTTGTTGAATTTTTTTTTTTAGAGTTTTCATGTATATTAAAAATATTATAAAATACTTACAATTAATTAGTTTATTTATTTTATTACACAGTTTCCAATAAATATTAACTAGTAAAATTTAATCAGTTTTAATATTTTTAATAAAATTTTAAAATTGTACAATTCATTAAAATAAAAGTATTTTGTAGAACAAGAAAAAGTATCTAAATAATTATTTTCGGAAATAAAAGGAGTACTACTATATACAAAGAGAAGTAAAAAGACATGAATCAGGGAGTAACATTTATATTTAGGCGGTGACAACAACAACATACGAAGTGAATGGGCTCTCTCGACTCTGTGTATGTATGTGAAATGTCAGTAAAAATACAAACACATACAAAGTGTAATGTGTATTATTATATAGCCTTTGGAAGGTCTAAGCTTCTGGTGGCTTGTAATTATCATTATTGTCTGAAACTGATATGGGTCGTGTTTCTTATAAATGGACCACCAGTTATGATTATTCCTATATACGCATATAAATGTATAATATAAAATATAGTGAAAGCAACTTTTAAGATGATGGTTTAACAATGTGGGGAACTTTCTCTACATTATGTGATATGTCCCCCGCCCTCTTGTCAATTTCTTTCTTTTTGAAACAAACAAAATTCAAAGAAGGAAACACAAACTCTTATAATGATTTTAAATATATATATATTATAACCCTCGTGCATCGAATATGAGCCAGGTATACATACATTTATGAACACTTTTATTGCTAGAAATATGCATTTTTAGGTACTTTAAAACCCGGTTTTGTAATAGTACGCTAAGCTATGTGTGTTGAATCTTGATTATTGGCATATTACCCATGATGAATTTCCTTTCTTTTGAAATAATGTAGTTCCGTTGATGTTTTGTTTGCGTACAGTTTTAGAAAGAAAGAAAAAATAATGGTACCAAGAGCATGCTTATCGGTAGGGTTTCTTAAAAAAACTTTTTTTTTGTTTTTCTTTTTTTTTTTAGTCTGAAAAAAAAAATTAAAAACGAACCAATCGCTGATCACCACGTGTCAGTGGGACCCGCAAACAGTAAAAAAACCCTCCACAAGCGATTTTTATTTCACCATTTATGTGACCGATTATTCTCCTATTTGTGAAGCCTACACCTTTAAAACATACTAAAAACCCCTTTAGAAGCCTCCGTTAATGGTGGTCTTATATATGGCGTATAAGATGTAGTCAAATCAGATTATGGTAATGAAGATAAGGAAAATATATGGAAATGCTAAAAAGGAAGAGAAGAACACGTTATATATTTTTATAATCAGCATGTATTACATAAAAATTGTCTGATCATAATCAAATTATTTCGTCTTCCGTCTTATTCACTTTGCCTACACGTACAAAACCGTGAGATAGTATAAATTGATAGAAACATCAATTGTTTTTTTTTGTATAACCTTATTTAGTTTAAGTAGTAGGTGAAGAGAGACACAAGGGAAGCTCCAACCAAAGAGCCAAGAGCCGGTACGGCTACGGAGGCTCCACTTGCGGCGGGTCCTGGTGCCGGAGCTCCAACATCTGTGGCCATGACGGTGGTCATAGAAGCAGCAGCGAAAAGAACTCCACAGGCAATCGTCTTCATCTCCATTTCTAGTTGAGACCTGAAAGGTTTTTTTTCTTTTTTTAGTGGTAGTTTTGTTGCTTTTTTTTGTTTCTTGCAGGTCTGAAGAGAATTAGATGCTGATCAAGGGGATTTATACGGGAGGTAGTTAAGTTATTTTTCGGGATGTTTATTTTAAGTGCCCATTTCTAACAAACTTATTTAGAAATTACATCAATAATGTAATGTAAGTATACTGACAGCCGTTGAATTTGTGTTCCATTTTGTGGCTTTTGAGTTATTTAAGCGTTTACATCGATATTTTTACCGGGTCAAAAGTATATTTCTAAGTTAGAAACTCTATTTAGTTTATTTACGAACTCTTAACCAAAATAAGGATACTTCTAATTTTTGAAAACGGCACTAAATAAAAATAAAATAATATATATAGCATACTATTAACCAAAATTATCATATTGGACAACTGAGAATTGAAAAGTTGTAAATTAGGATTTTAACGTTGTGCTATAATATTTTATATAGTTTATGTACATGTACTTATTTGTGTTCTGATTATATATCTTGTTTCAGTTATCGTAATAGAGGTATTGTGATGTAATAGAGGTATGTATTTGTAATAGAATGTGGATAACTATATATTTTTTGATAGGATATAAATATCCGAGAGCATTTTCAATTCCATCTCGCTATGTTGTTGTCCTTCCTCAGGCTGTTTTTTTTTTGGCATGCATAGAATGTGGAGAACTATGTTTTTTTTGGTTACTAATGGCTCCCAAATAGAAATCGCTTTATGCTAATTCTATACTAAAATATAAAAAATCTATAGTGGGAAAAGAACTTCACTTAATCCACATAATTTATTCGCATAAGATTTGAAAAACTAATCATGTTTTACGTGGGAAAGTTTGAGTGGAACAGAGCGGGTCTTGTGGGTAGTGTCCAGGCTTTGGATGTTTTGGGTTCGATCTTCCTGCTACGGAAACTAAGTCACATTGTTCTGTTCATCACGGCTGCGGAAATTTCTGCATGAATACCTAGGAGAGCGTCTGTCGGAGCTGCACTTCTCACCCAGAGGTTATGTCGGTGTAATTAATAGATCTGGATTTAACTTTTTATTTTTCAAAAAAAAAAGTTTGAGTGGAATTTATCTTGGTCTTTTAAATTAGTTTGAATGTTTTACAAGGATCGCATGGATCTTGTAAGGTCCAGTGTCTTCGTTACGTTTTCTCATCTAATGACCTCTCTAAAGAGAGAGCCCACTAAGCAATATAGTTTTTGTATGTTCAAATGGTTAAAAAGGGAAGAAGGAATGAATTAGCTTCTGTTTAAGCTTCTTTTGATGAATACATTCTCAAAAGCATAAAATAGTTAAAAAAAAATTAAATATAAAATAGTTTTGCTGTTATCTCGAATGAGATACTCCGTATAAGTTTTGTGCTTTGTGTTTGATCACATCACCGCAAAGCTTTCGGTAAATCTAATATTGATGGAAAAATGAAAGGTGATAACGAAAATTACTTAGGAACAAACATATGCACCGAAAATCGATCACTGAAAGGTGCCGACTATCAACTATTTTATTCTCTTCCCAAATCTATTTGCTCTCTTAAACATCACAATACGCGCAATGTCAAAATGAAAGGTGAACAGAAAGAAAATAAACACGATCGTTAGTGCTACTAATACTAGACTTGGTTTACTTGTTTCTGATCAAATAACTAATGATAAGAAAGCGTTCAAAGAGAGAAGCCACGTGAGCTCGGTAAATAGATTAAAAATTAATCCGGTCTAGATAATGTACTAACAGATGACAAGAACTTACTTAAAAGAGATTTATTATAAAAAGAAGATTAAAGATTAAATAAATACAAAAGGGAAAGAGAGAAGCTAAAGATTAAAGATTGCAGAATTTCGGTTGTGACTGTATGTATGTATGCGCTATAGCGATAATATTTTAGGTGGAAAAGTTATTCACTCTGACTTCAGCTATTACTAATCCAATCAGGTGAAAATGTTTTAATTCTTTATCGCTCGTTACTGTTTAAAAAATGTTCTATTTTTTCCTCCTGCTCTAAGTAGAGTAATAGAAACGTTGCACTGTGTTTGACTTTTTCCTGTTCTCTATTACACTATTTATTTTTTAGTTTTTCCACTCATTCCCTCTTTAATTATTTATTTACTCCAAGTTACGCTAATTCTAACCGATCAAACCCGTTCATTTCAGGGTTCCATCATAACAAATGCAATGATAATAATCATGATAGATAATTTGAGAAAGATATTCAAAAAAAAAATGAAAATACGAGAAAAAAAACTCATAAGCATTTTTCTTGTTTTGTTCCCTTTAACTTAAATGAAAACAAATAAAACAAAAAACAATGAAAACTTCAACCTCTTTTCTTCCTTGTTACCCTTTTACAACCACCACCTGAGAAAAGAGATTATTACATCTACCACAAAGAGAGACAGACCAAGACCATTAAAAAAAATGAGCTTCATTGGTCTATAGCCTCTCAGTTATGCTGAGGTATGAGCTGATCGAGCTGCATTTGCTCAATCCAAGCTTCAAGCCCAGCATTGTCAGTTACTACTTCAACCGTTGTTGGCTTCTTTGAGTTCTCTTTGGCCTCATTTGGAGTAGACTCCTTCACTAATGACTGCACCCATGACACATCAGGCTCATCATCATCTCCATCAAACGATGAAGATGATCTCAACTTACCAAGTGCCTCCTCTGAGCTCATCCCCCAATCCGGTTCACCATTTGAAGAACCCCACCACGAGCTGTTGTTAACCGGTGAACCAACAACAGGACTTGTGTTTGTTCTAAGCTCCCTGGAGCTAAGGCTACGGAACCGATGTTGCTGCTGCTGAGTCAACATGGAAACACGAGAACTCATTGGCGAGATTGGCTCAACCACGTTCCGAGGCGACATTCTTCCTCCTCCTCCTGAAAACAACGAGTGATCCACGCTCTTTGGTGAAGACAACATGCTCTGTTGCTGCTGCTGATGTTGCTGGAACTGGTTGAAGACAGCTGACTTGTGTGTCGGCGAGAAAACAGCCGAGTCAGTAAACCTAGGAGATGAAGAGCCGCCTTCAGGTGAGAAAAGATCATCAAGATTCGAATGAGGCAATGACTTCATCCGACCAGACCAACTTAATGAGTTTGAAAACTCGTTGAGGAGCTGCTCCTGCTCGTAATCCGACAACACATCCTGATGAACATCTCTCGCATTGAGAGAAGCTCTCAGCCTGCTCGACTGTAGATTGCTTCCAGGCAAATGCAAAGCAGGAACATTCGGATGCGGCCAAGACATAGCTGACGATGATGGTGAGAGAGGAGACATGGGACTTAACCCCGCTGCAAAATCACCACCCGACCGAGGGGAATGAACAGCCGAACCGGTGGATGAGTACAACGGTCGAAGCTCATCAGGCGTATGGGCGAAGAAACAAACGCGACGAGCGCATCCCGTTCCATCTTTGCAAAGACGCGTACGGTACTGAGCTGGATGAAGCCAGCACTCAAACACGCCGTGCGCGTACTCGCACATGTCTCCTCGTCTACAATCTCCTCTCTTGAAATCCGGACAGGGGACACAGCTGTAATGAAACTTCCTCGGGTCTCTCCTCCTCGCGTTTTCACCCGGGTGGACAAAAGGACACTCAGTCCAATCATGAGAGTAGGCACGAGAGCAAGGCCTGACTTTGAAAGAATACATTCTGAACTCATCAGTAGCGTAGATACAGTTCTTGATGTCAGGCAAAGACGAATCAAGAACAGGATACTCTTTCTTGAACTCAGTAGGAGAAGAACGAGAAGCAGATGAGGAGAGAAGCAGCTCCTGAAGCATCAGCTTCACACCTTCAAGCTTAGGTGGAACAACGATAACATCACCAGCTCGCTGACCATCACCATCCAAAGCATTCAAATCAGCTCCAGCTGCAAGAAGCAGCTTAACCACTTGCACAGCGTTAACAGCTCCACCAGAGGCGGCGCAGTGTAGCGCGGTGGTCTGATCGTTCCCGCAAGCTCGGTTCACGTTAGTCAAAGGGAGAATAGCCTTGATCACATCAACGCTTCCGTAAGTAGCAGCGACCATCAACGGAGTCCTCAGATCGTTGACCATGACAGATTTAGAGCCTTTTTGACGACCGTACCAGAGACCAGGCTCGTCTACACAAGAAGGGTCTCTGTCGATAGATAGCCTTACACCTTCCACATCGTTGTTTGCTGCTAGCTCGAGGAGGCTCGAGAAGGTATCCTCTGTTTCGACTCTCAAGTGGTTCATCATAACGAGATTATTCTCTTTTGAAAAGATGTTGAATGGCACGATCTGGTTTAATGGGTCTTATCCACAGGACATAGTTCCATCTGGAGAATCTGATTCTGCTTCATCATCATCATCAACAAGGATCAAACTTTCAGTCAGAAAAGATCACTCATATATCTATAAAAACTAATAAAGAGAGAATCTTTCTCTATTGATTTACAGAAATTAGACAAATCTCAGCGTAAAGTCGTTTCAGACAAGAAGGGTAGGTTCTGTCCTAAGAGATTCCTAAAAGCAAACCGTTTTGTTTTCCTTTCTTAAAACCAGCAAGTCAAAGAGGTTTCAAAGAAGAATCAGGTAAGAGGGTTTTGTAATAACGCTAGTTCCAAAAATAGAACAAGGAAACATATATAATCAGAATTTTCATCGGAACAAAAGTCAAATAGGCTAAATACAGAAGAAGAAGAATAATACATAAATGGATCTATGTTGCATGTACGTACACAGAGATTACTTGGAAGATGAAAGTCAATCTTGCCGGAGACTTTTCGATGGTTTCGGTTTATAAGTAGATCTAGAGGAAGAAGGGAGTGTTACTGTACAAGTGAGCACAAAGAGGATGAAAACATTATCTTCCCGGGGGAAAAAAGAAAGAATCGGTGAAAGTGTTTAGAGAGAAGAAGAAGAAGACGACGAAGAATAGAGCTTGTTCTTCTGCCAAAGCTTAGATCTCACTAGAAAAATAAAAATATTTATTTCCTGAGAAAACATTTTTGACATTAATTTATAAACTTCCCTATCTAATACGGGAAAGCTACTGCTTTAAAGGGTAAACTCGTCAGTTAAAAATCCAAATGCTGACTTGGCAGAGTATTATTGGCTAGATTTGGAAGTGGATACGCATGTATCAGGCCTTGTCTCTTATTTACTCAAAATCTGCAGTAATTCCTTTTCTTAAAGTATAAGGAATTAGCAATCTGCTGTGTCGAGTTACATCGTATTAAAGCCTATTTTTATACACTTGCAAGGGGTATACAAAAACAAAACCAAAAGTCTAAACCAAACCGACTCAAAAGTAAAATATAAATTAGATTCGACATAAATACCTGAACGAATTTATTTACACGGCATCTCAAGTTTATTTGAGTCCGAACGGATATTTAATAAACAGGTGTGTGGTTTATAAGGCAGACAATGATGTTACCTTTCCCATCTTATATGGGAGTAATTAGAGAACTATGGTTACTCATTAGCACCATGAATACATGATGATCCAGTGAGAGAATTTAGTGAGGCTTTGCTAGTTACTCTTCATGAGCGTAACCCCACTTGTTTTTGGCACAGACTAAGCCTTTTGTGTGTACAAGTGTCAGTAATGGTGGAGTAGGACCTGGATTGGGACCATAACCACTTGTTCACAGAAACCTTCCTTTCACTACAAAATGACCGGCTTTGAGCCTACAAGAGTGTGCTTGAACCTACTGTAAAGAGAGAAGAAGCAATTGCTGACATATAATAACACTGGCAATAGAATTTAAGAGGTTATAAACATTTTAAGATAATAGTAATTTTTGATGATTTTTTTTTTGTCAACAATTTTTAATGATTTAGACGTACAACCTATTTATATATATTTTAAAAAATATTTTGGAATCAAAACAAAATGTTTCAGTATATTTTTTCATCTATGCATAATGAGTGTGATTGATTATTTTTAGAGTAAATGAGAGGAAATAAATAGATGAAAAAGAAAAAAAAGAATAAAAAGGAGAAAGAGCAATATTGAGAGCAAATGTTTTTACTCTAATGTATATGTAAAAATAAGATGCGTTTTCATTGTTGACAAAAAAATATGCTTTCATTTTTCTCCATTTGAATAGTAACTAGAAAAATAAGTAAAACATGTTCCATTTGAATAATAATCAGAAAAATAAGCAAAAACATGTTTTTTTTTTTTAGCATGTTTTATTTGACTGTAAATTTTTTGAGTAACCAAGGATAAATAGTTTTTCTCTTTAAATTTTCACTATAAAAATGACATCCATTCACACTCAATATGTGTGAATAGCTTTTTCAAAGATGAAAAGACACGAGACGTAGATTATGTTCCATTGGTAGTTTTTTTTTTTGGCTTTCTTCACACTCTAAAAATGACATCCAATCACACTGTTTGCTATTTTCTCTTTTCTTATGTCTTTCTTCATAGGCAGCTCTTTTCAATTCCATTGGCTGCTTTTTCAACTTTCAACTGACACCAAGTTTTGAATATTTTAGAAACCAGGCCGAGGACTTTATTGGGCTAATAAAGCCCATTAAACTTAACTCTGCTATTTGGGCTACCAAACAAACCTTGACAAGGCCTATCAGAAACCCTAACTCATTTTCTACCATCTGAACAATATATAATCACACTTTCGCCGCAAGCTAGGGCTTCCCTCTCCCTCTCATCGCAGCTTACTCCAAACTCTTGCAACACTCTCCGATTCGAAAATGGCTGAACGTGGAGGAGAACGCGGCGCCGAGCGAGGTGGAGACCGTGGCGGTTTCGGACGTGGATTCGGAGGCCGTGCCGGTGGAAGAGGCGGTCCAAGAGGACGTGGTGGAAGACGCGGAGGCCGTCCCACTGAGGAGGAGAAGTGGACGCCAGTGACCAAGCTCGGCCGTCTCGTTCAGAGCGGTAAAATCCAGAAGCTAGAGCAGATCTACCTCCACTCGCTCCCAGTCAAGGAGTACCAGATCATCGATCTCCTCGTCGGTCCGACTCTCAAAGACGAGGTGATGAAGATCATGCCGGTTCAGAAACAGACCAGAGCCGGTCAGAGGACGAGGTTCAAGGCCTTTGTTGTTGTCGGAGACACGAATGGTCACGTGGGTTTGGGTGTGAAATGCTCCAAGGAGGTGGCTACTGCTATCAGAGGTGGGATTATATTGGCGAAGCTGTCTGTGATTCCGGTGAGGAGAGGTTACTGGGGGAACAAGATTGGGAAGCCTCATACGGTTCCTTGTAAGGTTACGGGGAAGTGTGGTTCCGTTACGGTGAGGATGGTTCCTGCTCCCAGAGGTGCTGGTATTGTGGCCGCTAGGGTTCCTAAGAAGGTGCTTCAGTTCGCTGGGATTGATGATGTTTTCACGTCTTCCAGGGGATCTACTAAGACTCTTGGAAACTTCGTCAAGGTTTGATCTTTCTTCTGTTAGTTAGAGTGTAGATATGAAAGTTGTTTCCTTTTGATTGTTGCTTGTGAATTGCTCTGAAATGTCATTTACATTGCTTAAGTTGAACTCTTTCTGTAACTGTTTAGTCTGTTTCTCATGATTTGTCTGTGTGTATATTTAATCATAAGATTTAGAGGCACTTAGACTTGATCAGTCTGAACATGATCAATCCTGATAGAGATTTGAGTACAGTATAGAACCTCAGTTTGTACATATTTGCATTCAATGGTTTAATCCTGTGCATTATGACGTTGCAGGCTACATTCGACTGCCTCCAGAAGACTTACGGATTCCTGACACCAGAGTTCTGGAAAGAGACGAGTTTTAAAAAATCCCCGTATCAAGAGTACACAGATCTGTTGGCCGAAAAGGGAACTGCAACTACGAAAGCCATCACCGAGGCCGAAGACCAAGCCTCCTAAATAACAAGAATGTCCTCCCTTTTCTTTTTGGATTATACTTTCATGAGTTTATTATGCTTATGCTCGAACCTTTGCTATTATTAGTATATGTTGCTGGATTGCATCTTCTGTTTTCATCTCTTCTCAAACTTTTACTTCTGCTCAGTTTTTAAATTATGGATTGTAATGTTCTAGTTTTTTTGCCTCGAGTCTAATCCAGTATTTTGCTTCTTTCTGTACATTCTTAGGTTTATTCTATTGATAATCCAAAAGGATTGTCAAATGGTTCTATATATTTATCATATATTGTTCGAAACACACAAGAAGTAGTAGTGGAAAAGAAGCTAAAACAAGGCAACAAAGTTCGACATTTATCAAGATGGTCTAATCTTCTATTTTCAGCGGAAGCAGGAATTAGCAGGCTCGGTAACGACATTAGCCATAGATAGATGGAATGAAGCTTAACTAATAGAGTTGTAAAGCTTGAAGAAGGAATTTAGTATTTCTACTTCCAAGATGGCTCAAACCCCAGTGATGAAAACTCTGCTCTAGTACACTATATTCTGGTACTTCTTGTCCCAGATTTATATTGGCCTTTTGAAGTATTCTTTTGTTGGCTTACTGAAACTTCGGTTACTGTGAATAGGTTCATAGAGATGACTTTGCCATGAATATTAAGCTTCAGATATTTCAATATTTGGTCTCGTTAGCCATGTTTCACCAACTTAGAACGGTCGAGCTATATTCAGGACATAGCCAAAATTCAGCATGCAGCTGGTGCTTTTACATCACTGCACTTACTCAGAGGTATATATTTTTGCTCTCTCATTTCCTAGTATATTCCATCTAATCACGCTTTTCTGCAACTTAGGAACGACTCTAGCATTTATGGGGTACAGCTCATTATGCAGTCATCAGTCGAGGTAACCAAACCATCTCTATCAGTTCGAGTTTCTGTAATAACCTGTAATGCTCTTGTCTGTAACTGCCTCGGTTTTAAACAGGGTCCTGAACATATTGATTGGAGGGTGGAGTCTTTATTGAAGAGCTTTGAGAGTAAACTTAGCGAGATAAGTGATGAGGAATTCAAGGTGAGATGTGTAAACCAGTTGGTTCAAGTAATCTAGCTATACAATATGATCCTTTTAAACTGACATGAGTTACCCTTTCTCAAGAGAAATGTAACAGCTTTGATAGACATGAAGCTTGGAAAACCCAAAGAACTTGAAGGAGGAATCTCGGTTTTACTAGCTAGAGATTCAAAGTGGAATACTGAAATTCAACCGTAAAGAGGCAGAGGTACAGAACCAGCTTCCTCCTATCTTATAAACTAAGACAACCGCCTTGAATAACTAAATCACTTGTAGGATTAGTTCAAGTGAGTATGAAGTTGTGTGGGAGTAACTAATTGATGAGAGAATGGGGTTAAACGTGTGGACAGGTTGCGGCACTAAGGTACCTTCAGAAGCAGGAGTTAATAGATTTCTTCGAGGAATACATCAAGATTGGAGCAGCACGGTAGAAATCGTTGAGCACAAGAGTATGTATATGGGAGTCAGCATTTGAAAGAAAAGGCAAGCGATGAAAATGAAGTCCCTTCACCATCTGTTGAAATCGAAGACATTGTGGGTTTCAGAAACTCCCAGCCTCTTCACAGGTCGTTCAGGGGATGCGGACAACTCAGACTCTGAGGACTTAATCTCATTTCATTATACAGAAGAAAACTATTGCCTTTTTTTTTTCCTTTATCATGTCTGGTTGTAAGACCTTAATTTGACATCAATTGCTAGAAAGAGAGTTTCATAAAAGCCAAGAGTAAACTTTGATGACTAAAGATCGTAGCCTTTGTCGACAAAAGCAGAGATTAGGAAGAACAAAGACGGTAGTGTTATATATTGTCAATGGAGACTTTATGATTACGAAAGAAAGCACATTCTTTAAGTTCATGAACTGAGATGGGATGATGGCAGAGGTAATGACTATAGTAAGCCACCTCTCTCAGTTCATGGAAGTGCTTAAGTATTCCATACGTATGTTTAGACCATATAAATGTATATAGTATATGTATTATGTCCGTTATAGCTTTTAGTTTAGTAACCAGTCTCAGCAGGATGAACTCGTACCGTGTATAAACAGAAGGTCGGAGGAGGAGGAGGATAAAGTGTGACCTGCCTCAAGCACTAGTTTAGTTTCGTCATGCAGTCTACATAGAAAACAGGGAAGAGCTTCATTAGAAGATAGTACCAGTCATCATTCTCCACCAACGATTTTGTTATCCACCAGATTTGTACCTTGTAAATAAAGGGGTGATGCTTTCCTCCTGCTCCAGACCTCTTCACATAACCAATCTTCACCAGCCTGCATCAAGAATCCATGTCTTAGCTTCCAAAAAAAGAGGAACTTGTTTGATGGAATCCTGTGAAAAGTTCGTGCTTTTGTGTTGTGTTTGAGCGTGAAAACAGTGAGAGAGGCAGAGTATGTTTACATTCTGAGAGCTTTACTTGTATCTGCATTATCTCCAAGCACCTGACGGATTTTAAGTTCAGAAGAGGCGCTGGTGTCAAGAAACTCCATGATCTTTCCAGCTTTACGTCTAATGGAACTCGACCTGTGGCTCTCTTTCTTCTTTGAATCTCTGTGCGGTTTCTCACAGCTCGCTGCTATGATCCTGCTCTCCGTGCTTGAAACCTCGTTGGAGCCTGTAGACAAGCAAGACTCCTCCTTGGAGAGATCATCAATCTCTCGATTCTTCGAATGAGTTACCAACTTGGAATCAACAGAGCTGTAAACCACATTCGTGCGGCGTTTTCTAGCAATCTGCATAGCAATCGAATCAAAATCCTAAACGTAATCTGTTCCCAGCACACATCCATCATCGCAAACCAACGTAGAATAATCCATCACCTAGCGAATTTCGAAATCGAAATGAGGTTTATGATGATGAACGCACCTTGAAGTTCATGAAGTCATCCTCAGAGCGCTTCCGATACGACGAGCCACTGTTGGAGATAGCCGAATCGCACGATCTCTTAGACACAAAGCTCATGCTTACTTGACCATCGATTTCACCACACAGCGAGCGATTTCCCTCCTCAGATCCAGATCTGTCGCTACTGCGAATGCGATTTCGAGAATCAACGAGCGACGTAAGTTAGATTTTGAAGCGTTTCGGCGATTCGAAACTCATAAGCGTACCTTCGTGAAGAGAAGACGATTGGATCGGAGGAGAGGAGGAGGAGAGACGACGCGACTTCGCTCTCGATCGAAGAAGGGAACTCAGTCATCTTCGATTTTGAACTTCCGAAGCAAGTTTTCTCTGCGTTTTTCTTATAGTGGCGGTATGATCTGAGCTCTCTTTTATTTTTTGAATTTTGTGTGAGAGAGAAATATCTCTCCCTTTTGATGGGCTTTTCTATATTGAAGCCTCGCCTTCTAATGAGCCCATTACTAAATCCACTAATAGCCTCCGGTGAAAGCTGTTTGATCAAAGCTGATTGAACCGGAATTATAGTTTTATTTTTATTTATGCTATATATAGCCTTACATTTGCATAATTATGAATTTGGAAATTGATTTTTTACTGGTTCTTTTCTTCCTCTAACTACTAAAAAGAAGAAAAATTTACTAATAAGAGTTCTTCAATTTTCAATTCTTAAAATAGTAGAGCATTTTTAATTATATATTTTTCGAAAATAGAAAAACTCTAAAAATTTAAATTCGGTCTAATGTATTTTTAATTATAAAAATACACTATAGTAAAGTTCACCTTCTAGAGTTAAAAAAAAAAGAAATATATAAATGGATTGAAATATTTTTACAAAAAATAATATATTTAAAGAAAATTGCTAATATAAGAAAGTTAGTACTGTAAAAAACTGTTATATTGCAGTTTTTCCTTACACTGTCTCTTAAATTTAAGAGCAATTGCATTCCTTGTACACAAAATAAAGATTAATTAGTTATGTGGTATGTGTATTGTTTCACTTTCGAATATACCTACCATATCCCTGTGTCTACACATGCCGTCTACTCTATATGACATAAATAATAATTTGTTTTTCTTAAACATGAGGATATGTATTCAATCATCACTTGTCCATCTAAAAATTGTTTCCAAGATTTTCTCTCTTGCGATCATTATTTTTCTCATTTCCTTTGATTTTTTTCAGAGAATCATCTCTCATGCTTTCTCTTTTTTTTTCCCAGATTCATCTCTTTTGCACTTTTGAAGTGCTTCTTCATCAGTTCTGAGCAGAGCCTCAAGTTCATCTCTTTCTCTCAGTTTGATTGAAGATAATAAATCATGGTCTTGATACCGGGTGCGAGTTTTAGTTGTATTTCATCACCAGCCTTTCACAGCTTTGCTCTGTCTCAACCCCGTTTGATTATTGACCAGAAACTTATTTCACCATAAATTCAATCTTAACCTCTCTTTATGAGCCGCTATCATGGCGTATTGGGTAAAGTATCTCTAATAAAAGATGGTAAGGTTTGATGGATTTCTGGAGTTATCCTTGAAGATGATTCAGTAGAGTTGGCGATTTATGAAAATTGGTCTGACAAAGAGTCGTTCTTCAACTTGACTCAACTTCCTCAGGTTGTAATTTATGATGAAATATAGATGCTCCGTTCAAGAAGTCTGATGGTGAAAGACATCCCTATACAGCAAGTACAAAATCAAATTAAAGAAGCTTCACTGTGGTTTTAAAAGCTTTACTGGCGGTGGTGGAGATGAGATGATGACGTCATGCAACCACCGCTAATTCAAGAAGTTTCATGAATGACCAACACGTGTTTTCTCTCATTTGTTTTAATTTTGTTTAGATTGTAACATGTGTATGGTTTGAGCTTAATGTTTGTACTTTTGTTTTTTTGCCAAAAAGGTTTAGAAAACTAAAATCAAGCGTATTTGATTTTCATTAGAAAATAATTATTTTAATGTTACAAAAAAAGAAATGAGTATTTTGTCTTATTTATTTGTATTATTACTACAATCATTCACGTACCCCACGCGTTCTTAACTCGTGTTTTCTATATCAGTGCAAGTGGAACATTAGAAGATAAAATGTCTATTTCCTCTGCCATCTACTAACACACCTATCTATATTCGGTTTCGCAGAGCTACAGCTATAGGAACAAAGTGGTAAGTTCTCGTTTATGCATATACCCGCATACCTAATTAAAAAGTTGTTTGGATGGTTATCTAAATATCTTTTGTTTCTTGTATTTCCAACCAAATAGCTCTAAATTTAATATTAAAATATTCAAAGTTATAGTACTTTTTTGCTTTTATAATTGGTTCAAAAAAACTGATAAAACAAAAATGTGGAAATCAAATACGAAGATAAAATTTTCATCCTCGTATCTCTTATTACTAGTATTTATCTAGCAAGTACGGTATAAAAACATTTCCGTATTATAACTTTAATAATATATAGCTTTTGCTTAAATGTGATGGCTTGCCTTGCCTGGTCCTACTACAGATTACACCAAGAATTACTGTTTAATTGTCTCTTTGGGATTAGAAGATAAATAAAGAAAGAAACTCACAAGTGTGCCATTGACCCTTACAGCTCACAGACCCCGACTTGCATTCAAGCTTAAGCAACGTCACTTCCAACCACCGCATTACATACCGGTTGTTCTGATTCAGACAAGTCACCTACCAGTTCCTTTCTGTTCTGTTCTGTTGGGAAAATTCACAAATCTCAGAAAGTGTGTGTGGGATCTGAAACTTGTCCTAATTCAGAAAGTTTCAGGCTTTTCTGGATCCGATGTTGGTTCAAGATCGTGCGGCGAAGCCGCCCAAGTCTCAGATCAGAGACTTACCAACTCAACAACAGGTCCGACGCTTCAGCGAACCGAAAAACCTAGACTTTACCTCTTGGGTCTCCGAGAACGTCTCGAGAATCGTCGTCTTCTTCCTCTTCATCGTCACCGCAGCATCTTTCCTCTTCCTCTACAACACCACCGACACTGCCTCCCTCCTCTGTTTCCAGTCACAGTCAACTCAATCTCTCCAGCCCCTCACTCGCCCTCAAATCAAATGGAGCTCGATCCAAGTCCTCCCCGACAAGACCTCCCCTTACGCCAGCTTCCTCACCGAGAGATGGGTCGTCGTGTCGGTGACCAAGTACCCCACCGAGGAGCTCAAGGGGCTGGTGAAGATCCGAGGCTGGCAGGTTTTAGCTGTCGGAAACTCGATGACACCTAAAGATTGGAATCTCAAAGGTGCGATCTTTCTATCTCTAGACGCTCAAGCTGAGTTGGGTTACCGCGTTTTAGACCACTTGCCTTATGATTCCTTCGTGAGGAAGAGTGTCGGTTACTTGTTCGCGATCCAGCACGGTGCTAAGAAGATCTACGACGCGGATGATCGTGGGGAAGTGATTGATGGAGATCTAGGGAAGCATTTCGATGTGGAGTTGGTTGGTGAAGATGCTAAGCAAGAGCCGGTTCTGCAGTATAGTCACGAGAATCCCAACAGGACTGTGGTGAATCCTTATATTCATTTCGGACAGCGTTCGGTTTGGCCTAGAGGGTTGCCGTTAGAGAATGTAGGTGAGATTAATCACGAGGAGTATTACACTGAGGTGTTCGGTGGTAAGCAGTTTATACAGCAAGGGGTTTCGAATGGTTTACCTGATGTGGATTCGGTGTTTTACTTCACAAGGAAGACAACGTTAGAACCTTTTGATATTAGGTTCGATGAGCATGCTCCCAAAGTGGCTTTGCCTCAAGGTGTGATGGTGCCGGTTAACTCGTTTAATACCCTTTACCATTCGCCGGCTTTTTGGGGGTTGATGCTTCCTGTTTCGGTTAGTTCCATGGCTTCTGATGTGCTGAGAGGGTACTGGGGACAGAGGTTACTGTGGGAGCTTGGTGGCTACGTTGCTGTTTATCCACCAACTGCTCACCGTTTCGATAGAATCGAAGCGTACCCTTTTGCTGAAGAGAAGGATCTTCACGTCAATGTTGGTCGTTTGATCAAGTTCTTACTCGCTTGGAGATCTCAAAAGCACAGTTTCTTTGAGACGATACTTGATCTGAGCTTTGCTATGGCTGAGGAAGGGTTTTGGACAGAACAGGACTTGAAATTCACAGCTGCTTGGCTTCAGGATTTGATCACTGTCGGCTACCAACAGCCTAGGCTGATGTCACTTGAACTGGACCGGCCACGAGCTACTATCGGTCATGGGGATAGAAAAGAGTTTGTTCCGAGGAAGTTGCCTTCGGTTCATCTAGGTGTTGAGGAGACGGGTACGGTGAGCACTGAGATAGGGAACTTGATAAGGTGGAGGAAGAACTTTGGGAACGTTGTTCTTGTTATGTTTTGTAGTGGTCCCGTTGAGCGAACCGCTCTGGAGTGGAGGTTGCTTTACGGAAGAGTGTTCAAGACCGTTGTGATATTGTCTTCTCAGAAGAACTCTGATCTCTATGTTGAAGAAGCCAAACACGATCACATTTACAAGTAAGTAAGAACTTACTCAAAGTACTGAAGTTTTAGCTTTCTAATGGTACGTTTGTGTGTATGTTTCAGGCATCTACCGAAGATTTTCGATCGATATAGCAGCGCAGAAGGGTTCTTGTTTGTTGAAGATGATACAATCCTCAACTACTGGAACCTACTTCAAGCCGACAAGACTAAGATTTGGACTACAGACAAGGTATAACATTGTCTTTTCCTTCACTATCTCTGTGCGTTTCTTACAGGGAAACTTCTTATTAGGTGTCAAAGTCATGGACATCAGTTAAACCGACCGGGAAGTCTGATTGGTTCTCTACACAAGCTGAGTTAGTGAAGAGAACGGTCAGTACAATGCCGGCTCATTTCCAAGTTAACTACAAGGAAGCAGCAAAGAACAATCAAGACACGTTAACGGTATGCAGCTCAGAGGTATTCTACGTGCCTAAACGACTTGTGACCGACTTTACCGAGCTTGTGGAGCTCGTGGGGGACATGGACTTGCATTACAAAGTGGCTGTGCCAATGTTCTTCATGTCGATGGATTCGCCTCAGAACTTTGACCCGGTTCTTGGTTCAATGGTGTATAAGAGGAAGTCGTCTTCGTTTAACTCTTCTTTGAGTCTGTATTCTGCTCAAGCACCTGCTGTTCACCCTTGGAGCATATCGAGTGAACAAGATTTTATCAAATTGGTTGGACAAATGGCTGAAGGTGACCCGTTACTTATGGAATTGGTATGATGATGACAGAGTCGGGGGATAGAGCCATGATAGAAAGAAAAAAACAGAGTTAATACAAAGATTGTGTCTTTTTGGTTCTCTTTTCAGAAATTTTTTTGCTTCGGGGGGTTGTGGAGAAAGTCATGTAATTTTCCATTGTAACCATACATTTCGCAAGTGTATAATGTTTCCCCCATCTAAAATCAATCTCAGAAAATGTTTCAGAAAGTTGGAAACAAGGCTTGAAACTAAAAGTTGAGATTAAGACATTGGAAGGTTAAGGAAGCTTGGTGAAGAGGTCTTGAAGTTGAGAATGGCTCACCAAGACGCCAAGTTTCTGTGAAATTGCTTCTCTCACTGTCTCAGGATCCAAGCTCGACAATGTATCCGTAGCGCTCATGGCAGTGTACTCACTCAAATTGTGCAAGACTCCATCTTCAAAAGCAAAACAACAAATGAGGAAATGATTCTTGTCAATGGGGAAGGGTGTTTAAGTTGTTTTACCTTGGGCAACAATGGGCTGATAGGGTGGAGGTTGAGCAATCCAGCTTCCATCAGGCCCTTTCATGTGTCTTCTATCGGAAGCAAAGTGCTTAAAGAAGAGAGGAGCATGCACAACGCGAAAGAACCTGAACTCAACCAAACAAAAGAAAAAAATGGAGCTACATTATATCCTCCGGAGAAAAATCTATATTAACCAGCTCAGTAATTGCAATAAAAGGCTACTGCTTTGACATCCTGACAAAGGTTACTTGATGGATGTACCTCTTATATTCAGCAAAGAGCTGAAAAGATGGCTGGATAGTCTCAGTCACGTAAGAAGCTAACGGAGAAGGGAAAGGCAAAGTCGAATCGAGATCCCACACTAAAGGCTCAGAATCACTTTCTTTCTTCCTCTATTCATACCAATAGAATAAAACCAAAATCAAGGCTGATTCATTCCAACAAAGGTACAAAGCTGGTGGCTTTGAATATTTACCTGGACACAGATGACATGATAATCCCAGAGAACAATCCCATCAGCTCTGGTACTAGCTTTCTGATGCCAAAGTGGAACCTACAAATCATCAATAAATGGACATGGACACTCTGATTACCACCAAGCGAGCACATGAAACAGTGTGTAATGGAGATGCAACAGCAACACGAAACAAAGACCAAACATTCTTGCCTGCTTCCTCTCATTGGAGATGAAAACAACAAACAGATCAGAACCCGTCTCATCCGCTACACCACTCTCGCATAACGTCTTGCAGAGTAGATACACGTTCTCTTCGCTACAAAATAAAAGTCAACATTTTTTCTTAGGTTCGAAAGAGGAACGAAATCAACTAAAACCCCAAAAAGGGTTTTCTGGGTTTTCGAAATCATGTAAACAAGTTAGACTATAAGAAGCTCTATCATTTGAAGAAACCTAAATCGAATGGAATTCTTGTAAGGGGTTGAAGAATACCAGTAGTAAGGGGTCTGTTGGAACCGAGTAGCATCCATCGCCGGAAGCTCCGAGATGATGACGCTGGACATGTTTTCCTTTGGATTTGATCAGTGTTCTTCTATATTTTCGTAACTTCCACCAACTTTGATCATCTTCTGCAAGATTATCGATCTTGCGACGTCGTATCACGGATAAGTGATAACGGCGTCGTTTCGTGAATAATATTACGGCGTCCTATACTCGATAACGGCGTCGTATCATGGATAAGTTAGAACGGCACCATATATTCGTATCACGGATAAAGAGTACTTGAAGACGATGAAACACATATATATACCTAAGCTACTGAATAAGAGATTAGCTACCAAATGAAGAAGAAGAAGAATTAGTTTAGTCCTTTAACGAAATTTTTTATCTGGATAGTTGATGATACAATTTTGATTACATTAATGCATTGTTGACAGCCGGTCCTAGATATTCTTAGGCTGCAAGCAAGACTTTTTTTTTTTGGGCTGCTTTGCATATTTTTACAAAAATCAGTTTACAAAATACATGTTGGAGCTTCGAACTTAGTACAAGGTAACTTGCCACCAGATCAAGAGAGCATTATTAATTTTATGGCCTAAATAACTATGATAAAATTGGCGTCCGGAAGCGAGTGCTTGTTTGGGGTGGTGTCAAGGCCGGCAATTAACTAGAGTTTAACGTCTACATCTATTTTTACATTAGGAGACGAAAACAAATCAAACCGTTCTGTAATCTTTCTGTGTGGAACCGAGACCGATCACGTAGACAAAATTATTAATAATCAAAAAAAAAAAAAAGAAGAAAAACATGGGGCCTTCCACGTGATATGAGAAATTGAGGCAAGTTCGTGGACCGTCCGTTTTGCATTATATATAGCTCTGAGAATTTCGGTTAAGATATGTGGTGGGTGACACTTTTACTGAGTTTTACACATGACATGTTTTCGTCTTTTTAAGCCCAGATGTTATAATATATGCCTAATTCCTAAAAGCACCATAGTATTCAATCATCGAACCTGTATCCTATAGGGCCTATATAGTATAGGCTATAGATTCATATCAAGTCCCTCCATATTCAAACTAGAGATCAACATTAGTCCGATTCATTGTTTTGAATGAGTCACTTCTTTGGTATATGGTGCAAACGTATAGCTGCTCGAGATCTAAATATGTAAATCCAAATATGTAAATATGTAAATCCAAACTCGTATCCTCCTATTTTTAGTGTTTACTTAACACTTATAACATGTTGGATTTCTAGAATTAAAAATTAAACATTCATTTTATGAGAGTAGTAGTCTTTGTATATAAAATGTTTCAAATTATTGAGCAACAAAACAAAAAATACAAACAAAATGTGATGGATAGCTGATTCTGAAAATATCATTTTCAAAGTACATAACTATGATTGTATATCCTGTTAATATTTTTGGTATATACCCAAAAAATGAGAAAAAAAAGTGTTGAAAAATAAAGTTGAGAGAAAAGAAGAGTATCATATATATCTCCATGGCCTCTGATAAAAGCTTAAAAGTATAAAGTAAGGCTGTTTTACTTTCTTTTATCTGGTTTATTGTATTTTTATGAATGCTTTTTATTATATGGAAAGTGCTGAATTTTCTAAAGAGTTCAGTTGAGCAAATACATTTATACACATGCTAAAAACAGAACACCATGTCCTTCTGAAATAGTGAAATGATGAGTACAATTTTTCCATTAACATATGATATATCTTATTCATTCTTCTAAGACTTTTTCATATTTTTTTGAAAAAAGACTTTTTCATATTCCAACATTCTATATTAGTAAAACTATGCATAATGCATTTAAATAGTTATTTCTGTTGAATGATCAGTAATATCTTATCCTACATATGTGATATCATTTTGGAAATGTAAATGTTGTGTTTTTTTTTTAATATAACTAGTTTGTTATTCTTTTCCCAAAAACAAAACTAGGTTACTAATATATGAATAATATTTTTACGAATTTTGTAGAATAAACATTTATGAAAAATAGCTAAAATTTTAAATATATTTTTCCAATAAGTCCATTTTCAACCCTAAAATTCAAAAACATGTCTTAAATTTGGGTTTAATGTGGATTTTCATATATTTTTCGCTTAATGTAGATCTTTTATTTAAATGCAGTGAGAAATTGAAAAGCCAACATTGGTCGGTAGATCTTTTTTCTCGCAATAAATTAGACAGAACTATTGAACGTCTTTTTCAAACCATTGTCTTCTCCCTCTATCATACAATCATTATTCATCTCTCTACTGTAATAAATCTAAGAAAAAAAATTTAAAAACTTTACGAAAAAGCATTAGAAAAGTGATCAAACAGCGCACACCTCTGTTTCTTTCAAATAATAATTCAATTCGCTTTCATGATCGTCTTCCATTTCCTTTTCTAATCTCCTGCTCGTCGTCTTCATCTCTTAGTGCCACACACAGATCTTTATACAGGTACTTCTCTTGATCCGGATCGGTTTGACTAATGACGTATCATCTGAAATTTTCCATATGATTGTGTTCGTACGTTGCTCTGTTCACGATGCAGATCCCTCTCTGTTTCGATTCCTTATCTGATTAAATTGTTTTAAAATTTCTATTTTGCTTGTCTAATTATGTAAAGTCTCGATTTTTCTTAATGGGTATTCTGAATTATCTATGATCAATGTCTAGAAATCACAAAAGTTTTGATTTTTTTTTAATCTGGAAATGAATATCTAAGGGATTATAGGCTTCACTGATGAACGATGAGTCTATCTCTCAGTGATCAATCTCTGCCAGGACTTTTCATGATCATTGTTTAATAAAGGCAGATGGTTGTCGTGTTGTTGAGATATATTATTATTATTATCCACCGTCCACATTTATATTTGCCAAGTTGATAGAATCTGGCTGATCATCTTCTCATATGTTTCTCTTTGTTCTGTATGTTTTGACTGAACAGGTTCATTGGCCTGTGTTGTTTTATACCTCACACACACACACAAAACAAGGATTTGAGCTTTACTGAAAATGTCTGGGTCAGCAAAAGTATTGGATCCTGCATTTCAAGGAGCTGGACAGAAACCGTATGCTTTCCAGCAACATAACTACTTTCTCATTAGTA
Organism: Brassica napus; assembly: GCF_020379485.1. Classification (NCBI taxonomy): domain Eukaryota; kingdom Viridiplantae; phylum Streptophyta; class Magnoliopsida; order Brassicales; family Brassicaceae; genus Brassica; species Brassica napus. The sequence goes on from NC_063446.1 coordinate 14,757,647, forward strand.
TTAGATTTTTTTTATGTTTGGATTGTATGATGAGGATGTTGAGCTTAACATTCTTGCAGAGGAACTGAGATCTGGAGAATCGAGAATTTCGAGGCGGTTCCTGTGCCCAAAACCGAGCATGGAAAGTTCTATATGGGAGACACTTACATTGTCTTGCAGGTTTTGAATTGTCTTTGGCTTGTTCAACTTGTTTTCCCTCTTTTTGTTCATTCACCTTTGTGTTATGTTTTATCTTCCACTTGCGCAGACAACGCAGAACAAAGGAGGTGCTTATCTGTTTGATATACATTTCTGGATTGGTAAAGACACAAGTCAGGTGCCTATTTTTGTAGACTCTTATTTTTTTGGTGATTGACATGCTTTTTTTTGGTTATTTCCAACTTATGGTTTGATGGTTTCAGGATGAATCTGGAACAGCAGCTGTTAAAACAGTTGAACTCGATGCAGTTCTTGGGGGGCGTGCTGTCCAACACCGGGAGATTCAAGGTCATGAATCTGACAAGTTCTTGTCTTACTTCAAGCCATGTATTATACCGTTAGAGGGTGGTGTTGCGTCTGGTTTCAAAACACCTGAAGAAGAGGTGTTTGAGACACGGTTATACACCTGCAAAGGGAAACGTGCAATCCGTTTGAAGCAGGTTTATTGCTCTCTCTTTTGCATCAGAAAAGTGATTATCAGTGTACATTAACTTTCTCTTCTGTTCTTTGTTTTTGTTTGTAGGTTCCTTTTGCCCGCTCATCGCTTAATCATGATGATGTGTTTATCTTGGACACCAAGGAAAAGATCTATCAGTTCAACGGTGCGAACTCAAACATTCAGGAGAGAGCCAAAGCTTTGGAAGTTGTTCAGTACTTGAAAGACAAGTATCACGAAGGAACTTGCGATGTTGCTATTGTTGGTAAGCATCCTCTTTCCTCAGTTTTTGGGTGTGGTATGGTGGAAACTTATGTATCTCCTTGTGTAACAGATGATGGAAAGTTAGATACAGAATCAGATTCTGGTGAGTTTTGGGTCCTCTTTGGTGGTTTTGCTCCGATAGGAAGGAAAGTTGCCAACGATGATGATGTTATCCCGGAGTCAACTCCACCTAAGCTTTATTGGTACTTATCATCCATTTAATCATACTCTGGCCTGTTAGTTTCCAGTGTGATGGAGGTATTTGATATGATGTTACTCTTTTGTTTAGCATCACTGATGGTCAGATGGAGCCTATGGACGGTGACCTATCCAAATCTATGCTGGAGAACACTAAGTGCTACCTCTTGGACTGTGGTGCGGAGGTGTTTGTCTGGGTTGGTCGTGTAACTCAAGTGGATGAGAGGAAAGCTGCTAATCAATCTGCTGAGGTAAAAAAAAAGTGGAAAAAAGGCTCTATCATCAATCATGTGTTCTGACTTTTTTTACCTTTTGTTTCCAGGAGTTTCTTGCTAGTGAAAACAGGCCAAAGGCAACACGAGTCACACGTGTTATCCAAGGTTACGAGTCCCACTCTTTCAAGTCTAACTTTGACTCTTGGCCATCAGGCTCTGCTTCCCCTGGTAACGAAGAAGGACGAGGAAAAGTTGCTGGTAAAACACCACTTTGAAGCTCTATTTGATAAGTAAAAACATTTAACGGTATTTTTAGCACTGTCTTACTAATGGCACTGCACCATTTCTCTAGCTATGCTGAAGCAACAAAATGTTGGGCTCAAGGGCATTTCGAAAAGTGCAACGCCAGTGAATGAGGATGTCCCACATCTGCTTGAAGCTGGTGGAAAGTTGGAGGTCTGTTTGTCTGTTTTGACTTGTTACTTACGCATTTGCTGTGAATTTTATCCATTTTAATTAATGTATATGTCGTTATGCTTATGTATTAGGTTTGGCTTGTTGATGGTAAAGCCAAGAGTCCTTTACCTAAAGAAGATATTGGCAAGCTCTATTCTGGGGACTGTTATTTGGTCCTCTACACTTATCATGCTGGAGAGAGGAAAGAAGACTATTTCTTGTGCTGTTGGTTTGGAAAGAGCAGCTCCCAGGTAACTTTAGTGTTACGGCAAAAGTATACAAAGATGCTTCTATATGTTGGTTAATTTGGCATGTCTAAGTTTCTTCCTGATGTTACTAGTTGTACTGTTAGCTCAGCTCTATGAACATAATGTTTTTATCCAGGAGGACCAAGATACAGCACTTAGACTAGCGAATGCAATGTCAAACTCGTTAAAGGGAAGACCTGTGCAGGTACAAAATTTTCTTCTTGTTGAAAGCAAAATGAATGGTGCTAGAAAGATGGATAAGTGATGGGGTCTTCTTGCAGGGCCGTATATACGAGGGTAAAGAGCCTCCACAGTTTGTTGCCCTTTTCCAACCTATGGTGATCCTAAAGGTATTTGTATGACGATGAAACTGAACTTGGTTGCAAGAGAAAGCACAGTGATTTATTAATATGGTTTAAATGGGATTTTAAGGGTGGTTTGAGCTCTGGGTACAAAAGCAACGTGGAGGAGAAAGGTTCACCAGATGAAACATACACACCAGAATCAATTTCACTAATTCAAGTATCTGGAACTGGAGTTCACAATAACAAGGCGCTGCAAGTTGAACCGGTACTTGACTACCTTAGGTTTTGGTTTTCTTATTTGTGAATAAGTGTGTGTGTTATTTGGTCAGAGCTTTGTATCAATGGATGATTTATTGTTTTAACTCGTATTTGTTTTTGTGGTACTTCCTTTAGGTGGCAACATCTTTGAACTCTTATGAGTGCTTCCTACTGCAATCTGGTACTTCTATGTTCCTTTGGCATGGAAATCAAAGTGCGCATGAACTGCTAGAACTGGCTGCTAAAGTTGCTGAGTTCTTGAAGGTTTGGTTTTAGCTCATACTGTGTTGTTTTATTTGGATAGAAATTTTTCTTTGATATATGTTAATCATCTTCTGTTTTTTGCTATGTCAGCCTGGGGTTACACTCAAGCATGCCAAAGAAGGAACAGAGAGCTCAACCTTTTGGTTTGCACTTGGAGGAAAGCAGAACTTCACCAGCAAGAAGCCTTCACCTGAGACTGTCAGGGATCCTCACTTGTTCTCATTTTCTATCAACAGAGGTGAATATATAACAATAGGATGATGATCATTGTGATTCTTTACTCTTTACTTTTCCGCATTTAACTGTATTCTAACTGTATCATTTATCTTTCAAATGTGTCTGCCTGCAGGAAAGTTTCAGGTGAGATATTGGCGATATTTCCAAGATGTGTATTTTGTAAAATGGTTTCTTATAATATGATCTGCTCCAGGTTGAAGAGATCTACAACTTTGCTCAAGATGATCTCTTGACTGAGGATATATATTTGCTTGACACTCATGCTGAAGTTCTTGTCTGGGTTGGTCAATGTGTGGACCCCAAGGAAAAGCAAACTGTGTTTGAGATTGGCCAAGTAACTCTCAACTTTGCTTCTCCCTCTCTTTTTTTCCTCTACTGTTTGCTCAATGAGACATTTTCTTTGCAGAAATACATAGATCGTGCTGGATCATTGGAAGGCTTGTCTCCTAAAGTTCCACTCTACAAAATCAATGAAGGGAACGAACCATGCTTCTTCACCACTTACTTTTCTTGGGATCACACTAAAGCTATCGTAAGTTTAGTTTATCTTTTGCTCAGTGGAAAATAAGTATTTGTTTTCTGTGAAATGCTAGTTAGAGATTTAGCGTTGAAGAGGGATTTGGAAAATATAGCATCATTGTTCAGTAGAAGTGAGTATGTTATAGTGTACAGAAATGATGATTCTGGTTTCAGCGACTTCAATATAAATTGGATTAAGTTAGATTGAAGTATCTGATCGCCTGAAAAAAAGGCAGTGAGGAAGTCTCTGCAACTAGTTAAAAAGAGGAGGCAATAGATACTAAATATTGAAAGTATCTGATTAAACTGTACCTCGTTCCTTTATAGTTTCTCGTCTTCTTTAACTTTACATTTCTTCAATGTTATAAACCTTGTGAAATAGGTGCAAGGAAACTCATTCCAGAAAAAAGCAGCCTTGCTATTTGGCACTCACCACGTTGTAGAGGTACTAGACCTTTGCCTTTCTCTGTTTCTCTTTATTCTTGTGCTTTGTACTGGCTTAGGTTTGCTTGTTCCGTCTTCTTGGCTTCATGATAGTTATCCTTGTCCTGCTGCAGGATAAGTCTAGCGGTGGTGGACCAAGGCAAAGGGCTGAAGCACTAGCCGCTTTAAATTCTGCCTTTAATTCATCTACTAGCAGACCTGCCTATTCGGTAAATATTTATCTAAACACGAATCTGATGTTTGTACTATATGCATTTTGAGAACTGACTGAAGATATTGCATAATTATGAAATCTTTGATCGAGAATAATAATGGTCGTTTTGAGTCTTGTAAAACTACATCTAGACAATGACTTCCAAATTTGTTGCGGTCTAGACCAAGCTGCTTGAACACATTAATATGGTTCAAAAAGTAACCATAAGAATGTTTAGCAAGTCGAATAAGATAGTCATCCAATTTAACTGCAGAGCCAGGACAGATCAAGCGAAAGTCAAGAGGGGCCAAGACAAAGAGCTGAAGCTTTAGCCGCTTTGACGTCCGCGTTTAGTTCTTCATCATCGACTAAAGCGCCTCCACCACCAAGGTCAGTGGGGACGAGTCAGGCTTCACAGAGAGCAGCAGCAGTGGCTGCTCTCTCTCAAGTTCTCGTTGCTGAGAATAAGAAAACACCTGATACCTCTCCCACAAGAAGATCTACTAGCTCCAACCCAGCAGATGACTCCCCTCTAAGTAAGTTTCTATCTTTTATTGCACTTTTAGAAATTTCCACAACAAAATTGACTATATCTATCTTCCTTTACAGCTGAAGCCAAAGATGATCAAGCAGATGCTTCTGAAGAAGAGGAGGTTCCACCTGCAGTAGAGGAGCCTGAAGTAAAACAGGAGGAAACAGAAGAGCAAGATGAATCTGTGATAGAACCAAGTGATGCAACTTTCACCTATGAACAACTGAAAGCCAATTCTGAGAACGCAGTGACTGGAATAGATTACAAGCGCAGAGAGGTGAGTTGGTTATGGTTTAGCATTAGGAGTTGAATCACTCTCCTTATCACCTAATTTGCTGTTTTTTCTTTATTGTTGTGATCAATTTACAAGGCTTATCTATCTGAGGAAGAGTTCCAAAGTGTGTTTGGGATGGAGAAAGAGGCATTCAACAACTTACCTCGTTGGAAGCAAGATCTGCTTAAGAAGAAATTCGACTTGTTCTAGAACACTCAAATACCAATTGAAAGAACATATCACACACCATTCTTGTACCGTCCTGCAATTCATTTTATACTAAAGTCACTGAATGTGGTCAGTCAGTTTTTGTTGTTGGTTTGAAGAGTGTTCTGTTTTTTTTTTGGTTTATCTTCAATTTTATTTACTTTTCTCTCATGGGTTGGTTTGGGTTTGATTCTTAATATTTTCTTACAACACAATCAGATGTCTTGTAATGATGGTCATAGTTTGTAATGATTGTTTTACCAGAGACAAATTTGTGGATGTGGGTTAAAAATTCTTTTATTTGGATCATTCATTATTGTGATTATTTAAGAACATTATGCTTTATTGTAAGTGGATATTTATGAGTGTTTGGTAAGGTTTGTTTGTATATCAGTCTTGTGACTTTTTGACTGTGAAGACATGGTTCATGCGTTCCTTGGTACTTCAGCCACTAGAACTAGTTCTTCATACCAAATAATCCTAAGAACTCTTTATCCTATGATGAATCTTCCAGTGTTGCTTTCTTCCATCAAATTGATTTTGTATTAGATTGCTTTAGAGATGTTGACTTTTTACAAGTTATAGATTCATGGTTAACTTTACCCGATGCATTTCCCATTCTGGCTATCTTCCATCATCTTAAATTAGAAAAAAGCTTTTGCAGACTTTGAATCTTGCGAGTTTTACAGCATATAACAAGCTTATTCACTTTTAGGTGACTCAAGTTAATCATCATATAGTGATCGATATTTCCATCAGTCAAAGCCTATAAAATATCTCCATTGTTATATTGGTGAAACTGAAATGAAATACTAAAGTGGGTGAGATGAATATGAATTTGAATAATAAAGTTACATAAATTAAGTTAGTCTGGTGTCTCTAACTTAAGAATCACATTTCATTTTCCTTTGTTGGTAATCCCCATAGAATCACTGAGAAACAAAGGAAGGTGACCTTGTGTAAACCTCATGGCTCATAGACACGAAGGCACACTGTAAGTTCCATTGAATATATTTATATTTATTTGTAAACTTATGTTTTCTTCTCTATCAGTATATGATACATCACTACATTCAACCAGTCATTTTCAAATTTTGAACTATGATTTATATAATGGAGAATATTCGATGTGTAATAACATTACATTTCAACGGTACAAAATATGAAGAATCAAATATGTTAGAAAAAAAAACATCTAACATTGTTTTTGAGCGTACCCCATAGATAGAATATTCCTTGAACGAGGCTAATGTTTGGGAAACAACCCCGCATTACAATATGTCAGTACACAGAAGAAACCGATCACGTACACGTGGAATACCATTATTACGTCAGCATCGACGACAAAAGAAAGAAAAAAACATATTCTACGAAATGACGAAAACACCCTCGTCCCCGTCCATAGCCGTTACGTTTGTTATCCAAAATCGGGACCGTAATGGTAAATGAATCTCAAGTCCGTAATTTTTATTTTATTACCGTTGTTATTACATTAGAAGCCATCACTTTCTTCCTTCTCTCACTCGCATTGTTTCTCTCTCTCTCTCTCTCTTTGATTCTACAGTAACGAGCTCGGTTTCAAGCTTGCACACAGTGCGTCTTTTGTTTTCTCTTTCCTAGGGTTTGTGTTTTTGGTTCTGATCATGGCGTCGATGTCGTCGCCGGATCAGGGGCCTAAGACAGAGGCGGGAGGAGGAGGAGGAGAGAGCTCGGAGAATGTGTCGGCGAGTGATCAGATGTTGCTGTATAGAAGTTTTAAGAAGGCGAAGAAGGAGAGAGGATGCACAGCTAAGGAGCGTATCAGTAAAATGCCGCCCTGCACAGCTGGCAAAAGGAGTTCTATTTACCGTGGAGTCACCAGGTGCTGTGATTGTGTGTCTGAATTGATGTTTATGATCCTGATGAGATGGTGGAAATTTTATTTTGAATTTCGAGATATAAGTGAACATGTCACTGTTGTTTGGTTCATGTTTGGTGTGTGGAGCGGAGCTGAGTTCTCTGGATTAATCGGGTCAATTGTTCTGACACTTATTCACCTATTACCGATCATGTTCCATTGAGACAAGAGTTGAATGCAGTGTCTTACATAGCCAGTAGGAGATGCTGATGCATATTGTTTCTTAAATTGTGTTTTTGTTTTGAGTACAGACATAGATGGACAGGTCGGTACGAAGCTCACCTTTGGGACAAGAGTACTTGGAACCAAAACCAGAACAAGAAGGGCAAACAAGGTTTCTCTCTTTTTCCTCCCCACTTGGGACCAAATATCTCTCTACATCCAAAAAAAAAAAAAGCTGATCTCTTTTCTTGTTTCCTCAAATATTTTCACCCTTGATGCAAATTTCGGCGCACCAGTTTATCTAGGTAAGCTATATAAGCTTTAAAGGTATGGATTGTATTTTAAGTTTGACTAAAAAAAAAACCCTACTTATATTCTTGGGCAGGAGCATATGATGATGAAGAGGCTGCTGCTAGAGCCTACGACCTTGCTGCCTTGAAATACTGGGGACCTGGAACACTTATCAATTTTCCGGTGAGGTTGCTATGGTTTAAGCTCTTGGTTTAAGCTCTTCAACCGTAATAGTTAGTCGTACTGATCAATTTATAGGGCATAAGTGAAAAAGAAGGATGATTACAGATGTTGTTTAAGGCTACCCTCAGTTGTTTTCATTGTTTTTATATACATGTGTGAACTTTATGTATTTTTCATCCTCGTAGGTGACTGATTACTCTAGGGATTTAGAAGAAATGCAAAGTCTCTCAAGGGAAGAATACCTTGCAACTCTACGTAGGTGCGTATGTATTTTTTATAAGTACTTTTTTTCCCACTTTAGGAACTATTTATTATTATTACTGATACTTTTTAGATATACATTTGGCAGAAAAAGCAGCGGTTTCTCAAGGGGAATAGCCAAATATCGTGGCCTTCAAAGGTAAAACTTCAAGTTTTTAGGCCCCTGTTTCTCTAAATTGTCTGTAGAATAATTGAGTCAAGAGTGTATTTCATATGGATCATCACAGTTTGATTGGTCGACACATGGTAGACTATCCCTTGCTAGTTTCATAAGAAGTGTTTAATATGAGGGATATGGACAAGCTATCTTCAAAGTTGTTGAACCTGCTGTGTTTTGATTGTAACACTCTTTAATTTTTTTTTTTAAAACCTTTCTTTGTGATAAGTAGCATTCATACCTGACTCATTTCTGCTGTTTTTTCGAACTATTCTGCATTCTTGACCAGCCGATGGGAAGCATCAGCCAGTCGGATGCCTGGACCTGAATACTTCGGTAACCTTCATTATGGTGAGTTTCAAATTACATTTTCACCATCTTTGAAGACGTAAAACTTATTCTCCTTTAACAACAGGTGATGAACGAGGAGCAGAAGGTGACTTTCTTGGCAGCTTTTGTCTGGAAAGAAAGATTGATCTAACGGGATACGTAAAGTGGTGGGGAGTCAACAAACCCCGTCAACCAGAATCTTCATCAAAGGCATCAGAGGATGCAAAGGTAGAAGATGCAGGTACTGAGCTTAAGACACTGGAACACGCTTCCCAGGCAACAGAGCCATACAAAGCACCAAACTTTGGCGTTCATCATGGCACTCAGAGGAAAGGAAAACAAATAACATCGCCGTCCTCCACCTCTTCTGCTTTAAGCATTTTGTCTGCGTCACCTGCTTACAAGAGCCTGGAGGAGAAAGTGATGAAGATCCAAGAAAGTAGCAGCACTAGAGAAAACGATGAGAATGCAAACCGTAACATCAATAGTACTGAGAAGAGTCACGGTAAGGAAATAGAGAAACCACCGGTCGTTAGTCATGGAGTTTCTCTAGGCAGTGGTGGTGGTGTTGCTCCTGCTGCTGCTGCTTTGTCTCTTCAGAAAAGCATGTACCCACTTGCGTCTCTCTTAACTGCTCCACTGCTCAGCAATTACAATACATTGGATCCCCTTGGAGAGCCTATTCTCTGGACACCGTTCCTTCCCCCAGGATCTTCTCATACTTTAGAGGTACGTATTCATTAATCTATCTTCCTACAGAGGCAAGAATATTTATCTGATGGAAACCAGAGACTTCAATGGTTTACTACAACATATCAAACATAAGTTATACTATTGTCTCTCTTTCTGCATAGGTGACAAAGACAGAGACAAGTTGTTCCACATACAGTTACCTCCCACAAGAGAAGTGAGCCGTTCCCCTTTAGACTGTTTGTGAAAATGATCTGAAGCAGGAATGTACAGGTTTTTGTCAGTGTTTTATGTGTATTTTCAGTGTGGAATATACATAGAATCATTATACTTAAATGTAAAACATGCAAAATTTATGATTATACAGTAGTATAAAGGTTTGCTCTTAAAACTTGTGCACAAGGTAACATGATTGTCACCGGTCTAAATGTTGACAAACATAACCTTCATATTGTTTAACCTTACTTAATCTTTGCACTTTTGATAAAAAAAAAAAAAACTTAATCTTTGCACAAGACTCATTTTGTTTAATACAACTAACTGAATCTCACTACCCAAACAAGGACTAGTATATAACAGTTCCGATTGCAAAAGAAAGTTTCATGGTGAAAGATGCATGCACATAGGCCCTCTATGAACTTCATGGTAATCATTTTCTCTCATTGCGTTACTCATCCATTAAGGTGAAAACTGTGCTTAGACATCCCAACTCAGCCATTATGGTAAAATTACTATCACTATGGACACTAATGTTAATTAAGAGATGCAAATTTAGAATAAGCTTAAAGAAGAGCTTACACTGTTCTCCTAACTAAAAGACTTGGTTCCATAAAGAGTTCTTGATGGTCCCTTTACCAGAATCCATAGGCTTTTGTAGCCAAAACACTCAACTTTCTACAGTGCTTGTGTGTGCTGTCTTGCTAGCAATTGTTTCATTCTTTTCCAAATTTTTTAAACCACCCTTGTACCCAACATCGATTCTGAGTTTGAAAATCAATAAAGTGTATTGTTGGAGAAACATAATATTTCAAAACACACCAACATGTGAAAGGCTTCAACTTGCGTTATCTGACTAATCTGAACCAATGTTCCAAGTTCGAAAAAAAGAAACCTAAATGTTATACTAATGAAAAGAAATAACGGTCAAGTTGGTTGGAGAGAATAATATTCCATGGCGGCTGGCTTTGATTGGCAAAACATCGACGACGGTATTACTATTAGCCGTCAAACTTTAGGAACGTCGCTCGTTTTTCATTCTTGTACGTAATCATCAAGTGGCAGCTGGGTCAAGCAATGTGACTCTAAACCAGTTAGGAAACTCCACGTGTAAAAATGGCTTTCACGGTGGAGCCCGCCCCCTACTTGGCATGGACGCAAAGGCTTAGGTGGGTCAACGTCATGGAGAGTCATATTAATCACTTAAAAATAATCACAGTCTTCCTAATACGACATTAATATACTCGTTTAATATTTTGATCTCTTTCTCTTCTGATACTAGGTTAAGATCCGCGTCTTGCTCAGAATAAACATTATATATAAAAATTATTTATGTATTATATATTTTTACATATAATGAAATAAATATACATTTAATTAAAAATCAATAACTATTACATATATAATTAAACTGGTGCGAACATATAAATCAATTTTTATTAATCCAAACAATATTTTTTCTATTTTATAAGATATATAATTACATTTAAATGATATTAACATACATTTACGTATGTCTTCAAATTAACATTTAAATGACATTAACATACATTTAAATAATTAATTAAATATATAAAAACATTAATTTTTTTAAAAAAATATTTTTTTTATGTTTTCAAATTATATTTTTTTCTAATTTAAACTTTTTTATAATTTTTTTTCCAAATTTTATTTTGAAATTCGAAAATTCTTTTTGAAACTATGTTTTAAAAAAATTTAACATTTTAAAATTTTAAAACGATATATAAATATATATCTTTTGATATTAATAATTAATTATATTAGACTTTTTACTTATATAATTCTGTAAACATTTGTATTTTTTCATAACAAAAATTTTAAACCATGGATCACAAAATTTGAATGTGAAACTTTTAACAGTTTTAGTAATTTATAGTCGTTTTTAAAATTTTAAATTATAACATATGCAGAAAAATCTAAACTTTTATTATATCGTTAATATGGTTGTTTAATTTATTTTAATAGTTTAAAATTAAACAATTATGATAGAAGATACATTAAATTTTGTTAAATTTTAATTATTCAAAATGATTAATTGCCATATATATTTTAGCCATATTAAGAAATTCCGTAACTTTTATTTAATAAAATAATAAAGAACATTAATACTGAATTATGGTTAGTTTAATAAAAAGCTTATTATATAATTAAATGGACCCATTTATTTCTCTAATGATTCTAAGAATCATCTTAGTGATGACACGTGGCTACCAAAAGAATTTGTAATGTTTCTCAAATAATATATATGAGATATTTGATACTAATATTTATACAGGACTCCAAAACTGTATTATTAGTAACTGTTTTTTTTAAAGAATATTTTTGTCGACCACTTGTGCTAGTTATTCTCATCCAGTTGCTAAATTCTTTTTTTTATTAGGAAGATAAAGGGATTTAAAAATATTTAATTTTAAAATATTAAGGTGTGGTTTGAAGGGTGATGAAAGGTGTCAGCTTTGTGGTTTCGAAGGGGAATCTATCAACCATGTTTTATTCAGTTGTCACTTTGCAAGACAATGTTGGGCGCTCTCGGGTTTACCATCCCCTCCTAATGGCTTTAATGTTGTCTCCATCTATGAAAACATTTCATATCTACTCAACTTGAGTAAAAACCAGAAGGTGGAGGTGGGACTTTCTCGAGTTTGGCCCTGGTTACTTTGGTATATGTGGAAGAACATGAACGGTTTTCTCTTTGAAGGCAAGCGCTTTGATGCAAGAGAAGTGGTTAGAAAAGCGAAAGACGAAGCGCTCTTGGTTTCTGGCGCAGCAAGTTCAGACTCGGATGGAGTTAACTGAGAGAGCGGAGGTGAGAAAACCAACGGTCAATGAGCCAAGAATGCTAGAGGGATGGGTGTTGTGTGAGATTGGAATGGACTGGTCTAAAACAGGTGACATCATGGGTGCTGCTTGGATCACTAAAAATAGCAGAGGGAAAGTGCTGGAGCATAGCAGATATAGAATCTTGAGTTCCAATCAACAAGTCCAAATTTTATTCAATCACAATGTTCAATCACCAAAGTCTCAGCAAATCATCATCACACGATAGGCTTTATATATAGCCACCACAAAGTCCTAATCCTAGTTGATAAACATAAAATATTATGATCATTATCTATTAAACTAATCCAAGTCCAACTAGTAAAATACTTTCTTGCACCTCAAGTTTTCTTCAAGCTAACTCCAACATTCTCCCCCTTAAGCTTGAACTCATTCACATCTTTAACTCCAATCAGATTTCTCATTTCAACAAACTTGATCCTTCCAAGTGGTTTGGTTAGTATGTCAGCTCTCTGTTCGTTTCCTGGTACATGCTCAACTTCAATCTGTTCATTCTCGACGCACTCACGAATGAAGTGGAACCTTCTGTGGATGTGTTTACTCCGGCCATGAAACACAGGATTCTTGGCTAGCTGTATCGCTGACTTGTTATCAACATGTAGAGTTACACGTCGACTTTCCTTGTTCACGACTTCACTCAGCAACTCCTGCAACCAAATGGCCTGCTTGGCGGCTTCGGTAGCAGCCATGAACTCTGCCTCGCAGCTTGATAACGCAACGATCTCTTGCTTGGTTGAGCACCAAGTTATCGGACTCTTTCCAAAGTAAAACACGTGCCCCGTTGTGCTTTTACCGTCATCCTCATCCACGTTATGTGAACTATCACTATATCCCTCGAGTACAACATCACCACCACGCTCAAAGAAAAGACCAAGACTGCACGTTCCTCGTAGGTACCTTAGTACTTGCTTCAAGGCTGCAGCATGTGACACTTTTGGCTCTTGCATATATCGGCTAAGCACCCCAACACTAAAGGAGAGGTCAGGGCGTGTGTGCAGCAAATATCGCAAGCAACCAATACTCCGTCGATATTCCTTTTCATCAACACTTGTCTCAGTCAAAGCTTTAGAAAACTTCGCATTCATCTCCATGGGCACATGTGTGGGATTACACGAAGCCATCTTTGTTTCTTCAAGGATCTTTTGTGCATAACAGTCCTGGCTAAGAACAATACCATCTTCTCGTTGATGAACTTCAATGCCCAGGTAGTAAGACAATCTCCCTAGATCACTCATCTCAAACTCAGTGGCCATATCCTTTTTGAAACTGTCTATCATCCGGTTTGATGAACCAGTGATAAGTAGATCGTCTACATAGACAACTATGACAAGCAGATCTTTGTTCACCTCCTTACGATACAGAGAAGGTTCCTTCGAGCATCGACTGAAGCCTAAACCGCGCAAAATCTGATTCAATTTCACGTTCCACGCCCTCGGCGCTTGACGCAAGCCGTATAGAGCTTTGTGGAGCTTATAAACTTTATCCTCTTGTCCCTTGACAACAAAACCCTCTGGCTGACTTACATACACTTCTTCTTTCAGGTCACCATGAAGGAATGCGGTTTTAACATCCAAGTGATGAACGTCCCATCCTCTTGAGGCAGCTAGAGCCACGATCAAGCGTATGGTTTCGATTCGAGCTACCGGTGCGAATACCTCATCGTAATCTACTCCGTGTCTTTGAACGTACCCCTTTGCCACCAGTCTAGCTTTAAATTTGTTTATGCTCCCATCAGCATTGCGTTTCACCTTAAAGACCCATTTAAGACCAATCGGTTTCATCCCTGCAGGCAGATCAGTTAGTACCCATGTCTTGTTTTTTTCGATTGAAAATATCTCATCTTTGCAGGCTTCTATCCAAACTTTCATCTTCCTAGCTTCATCAAAGTCCCATGGCTCCTCGTTTATAACCATCAAAAGTCGTTCACTCTCAATCTCAGCTATCAAAACGTAATCATCAAGGTAAGAAGGCGTTCTACCAACTCTCTGCGACCTTCTTGGGGCTTGCGACCCATCGTTTTCTTCAATAGTATACTCTTCCGAGTTATCTTCACCAACGACAGGTTCTTCATGTGTTTCTACTTCTTGCGGATCATCATCAATTTTATCATCCGTATCATTGAGCAACCGTATGTTCATCTCAAGCTCTCCCGTACTTGAGAGCTCTGTTTTATCTTTGTTGCTCCACTTCCATTCTCTTTCTTCTGTGAAGTGTACATCACGACTTACTACTATACGTCTCGTGACCGGATCAAGTAGCCTGTATGCTTTTGATCCCGGTTCAGTTCCCAGATGGACAAGCATCCTTGTTCTGTCATCAAGCTTTTTTCTACCTGCTGTCTCAGTTCTTGCAAAGCATACACAGCCGAACACCTTTAGATGACTAATGTTTGGCTTTTTTGATCTTAACATCTCGTATGGCGTCATCCCATCCAGTGATCTAGTTGCTAGTCTGTTAATCAAATAAGTTGAGTGCCTCACAGCCTCTCCCCACATCTCGTTTGGCACGTGCATATGCTTCAAGATACTCCTTGTCATCTCCATAAGAGTGCGGTTTCGTCTTTCAACTACTCCATTCTGTTGTGGCGAATATGGAGCTGTTAGGTGTCGTTTTATTCCATTCTTTTCACAGTAGGCACCGAACTCTTGTGATACAAACTCACCACCTCTATCAGTTCGCAGCATCGTGATCTTGTTCTTTGTTTCTTGCTCGACAAGGTTCTTAAATGTTACAAATTTTTCGAACGCCTCACTCTTTCCTTTCAGCAATATGGTCCACATGTACCTTGTATAATCATCAATAAGGACCATAACATATCTCTTCTGACTCGGTGTAGGTGGAGAGATTGGGCCACACAGGTCGCAATGTATCAGCTCAAGTGAGCTCGCTGCTCGGAAAGACGTCGCATGCGGGAATGGTTTTCTCGCTTGTTTTCCAAGCAAACAAGAGACGCAGGTTTCTTTTCTGATCACAACTTCAGGTAGGCCGGCTACGAGTTCTTTTCTTGCCATTAGCTTTAATGTCTCGATATTAACATGCCCGAGACGAGCATGCCACATACTAGATGCTGATGCTGTAGTTAGTTGAAGGTATTGTATCCGATCAACATTCAAGGTTACTTTGTAGAGCCGATTTTGAGTTCGTGTAGTGTGGACCATAAGATCCCCATATTTGTCAAATAGCATCAACTTGTTGTCTTTCATTCTGACCTCACATCCTACTTCAGTTGCCTGTCCCAAGCTGATAATATTACTCCTTAATCTGGGAATAAAGTAGACATTGTTTAGTATCTTCTTCTCTCCTTCATCAAAGATAAAACAGATGGAACCTTTTCCTTTTATGTCTATCCGTGAATCGTCACCAAACCTCACTTTGCCTACTACTGCTTCATCAAGTTGAAAGAAGAACATTCGATCCCCACACATATGATTTGAAGCTCCATTATCTAGGTACCATGTTTTTTCAGTGTCAAGATCCGACTCAAAGATTGCAGGGTTTACTTTCTTCTCGTTGAGATAGACAATCTCGTGTACCATTAGTTCATCAGCCTCTTGAGTGTCATCTTCTTTCTTTTCGACTGCTTCTTGGAGCTTAAGCTTCTTATCAGGACACTCAGACGCGTAATGTCCTTGTTTATCGCAGCAAAAACATGTAATGTGAGATAGATCTCCACTCTGACGTTGTTTGTATGCTTCTCGTTGACTGTAAAACGCTCCAGTTCGGCCTCGCCCTCGTTCTCTCCAGTTAGAGCGACCACCGCGACCTCTGCCTCGACCCTCTTTATTACTTGTATCATATCTGCTTTGACTTGCATCGCTATTAGCATACATTAGCCTGTCTTGTTCATTAGGTATTTTATCTCCTCCAACATTGATTCTCTCCTCATAGGCTTTTAGTCGTCCAACTATGTCTTCAAAGGCAACTGTATTTAAATTCAACACTTGCTCAAGAGAGGCAACAATCTGAATATAACGATTCCATGGAAGACTTTTAAGAAATTTTTTCACAACTTTTGATTCCTCTATTATTTCTCCCAATGAAGCCGCTTTTGAAGTAATTTCAGAAAGTTTTCCAGCAAACACATCAATTGTTTCATCATCTTTCATCTGCAGTCTATCAAATTCTGCCATTAAAGTTTGTAACCTAGCTTCTTTCACTCTTTCAGCTCCAAGGTGCCTTGCCTTTATTGCTTCCCACACCGCCTTTGCTGTGTCAATGTCTCCAACTTGTAAGATTAGAGCTTCTGGTATGGATTGAAACACATAGTTAATAGCCATATTATTCTTCTTCTCGTCTTTGCACCCTGGATCGATAGCTTCCCAAACTTCACCAACTTTCAGAGCCACTTTCATTCGCATAGCCCAGACGGTATAATTCGTTGACGTGAGCATAGGAAATTTGAGCAGGATTGGTCCTGCATCCTTGTTGCTCACGGTTACGTCTTTGATTTCTTTACCGTCGCTCATCGTTCTTGTGTAAAGGTCTTCAAAGATCTTGATTGCTCTGATACCAAATATAGAATCTTGAGTTCCAATCAACAAGTCCAAATTTTATTCAATCACAATGTTCAATCACCAAAGTCTCAGCAAATCATCATCACACGATAGGCTTTATATATAGCCACCACAAAGTCCTAATCCTAGTTGATAAACATAAAATATTATGATCATTATCTATTAAACTAATCCAAGTCCAACTAGTAAAATACTTTCTTGCACCTCAAGTTTTCTTCAAGCTAACTCCAACATCTGCTTTTTCTGGGTCTAAAACCGTTGGTGAAGCGAAGTTACAGGTAATGCTGTGGGCTATAGAAAGCATGAGGAGTCTAAAAAAAAAGAAGGTGCGGTTTGTATCGATCTTTGGAGACTTGGTGGAGGCAATTGGGAAACCTTATCGTTGGCCGGCTCTTTAGTTCGAGGTAGCATAACTCCAAAGAGAGTTACAAGCCTTCGAGACTTGGGAACTAAGACTTGGAGATTTGGAGACGGTTAGATGTGTCTCTTTCATTGTGTAGAGCAGAGTGTAAGAAACTTAGGATTTTCTCAGTCCTATGTTGCTGCTGGATCACCCCCGTTGGTTGGACCATTGTTACAGCAATGAAAGAGTAACATCTAATGCTTAAAGAAGAGGTCGTGGGATTATTTTTTGGTGCTCTAGATGGGTGTTTGGGTATAAGTAAAGGAGCTGGTCTAACTGATTTTTTGGTATGGTTCTTGTATGGAGCAGTAGCTAGTATTGTAAACGTGGACTGTTAAAGTCTTTTAGAATATATAATATCTCAATTTGGGGAAAAAAAAAAGAAAAATTATTAAGAGTAAATAGCAAGAGGAAAAAAGAAAAAGAGGAAGCACAAATGTCAGTGAGGTGATCCCCCAGGTCCTAGCCACCTCTCTCTTTTCATCGTTTTCTTTCCCCAGAAAAAAAAAAAGGTATGCTTTCTTCTTCTTGATGCGAGCGAAGGTTTTCCCCTTTCTTATCGATCGGAATCTCTCCAGGGTTTCTTCTGATTAACTGAAAAAGTGTGAACCTTTGGTGGTCGTCGAACGAAATGGGAACATGGAGGAGGCAGCTAAAGGCTATGCTCCGCAAGAATTGGCTCCTCAAAACTCGCCATCCCTTCGTTACTGCTGCCGAGGTCTCTCTCTCTCAACACTCTTCATGCATATTCACTGATCGTTCTGCTTCTCGTTGTTTTCTGAATTGAATTTTGAATTTTTCGATATTGGGTCTATGATGATCGAAACAGTGTGAGTTTTGTTCTAAAAGTTTCTCTCTTTTTTGTTGTTGTTGTTGTTGTTGCAGATTTTGCTTCCGACTGTTGTAATGTTGTTGTTGATTGCCGTGAGGACACGCGTTGACACCACAATTCACCCCGCTCGCTCGTAAGATTAACAACACTACGGTCCTGCCTTGTAAGCTCGTTACTGTAATCGGATTGTGATTTTGTTGATTTGATTGTTGCAGGAATATAGAGAAAGATACGGTGGTCCAAGTCGGCGAAGGTATCTCTCCCAGTTTCCCTCAAGTTTTGGAGCTTTTGATTGCTGATGGGGAGTATTTAGCTTTTGCACCTGACACCGATGAAACAAATAACATGATCGACATTCTCTCTCTAAATTTTCCTGATCTGCGGGTAACATAGCTTCTTGTATTGACCTTTGAGCTCTGTTTACTCTTTATATGTCACATGCTTTATTTGACTTTTTTTGTTTGCAGCTGGTTACTAGAATTTTTAAAGATGACATTGAGCTTGAAACCTATATAACCTCTGCGCATTATGCTGTCTGCAGCGATGTGAGGTATGTTTTGTTCTTTGTTCGAGCTGCTAAGAAAGCAATTTCATCCCTGGCTCTTTGTCCCCTTTAGACATTTTTGTATATGTCTTCCGAATGTCTCTCTGTTTGGTCACTGGATTGGTTGGCATTTTTTGAATTATGGTAGTATCTCTTACAGTTACTCGTTACCATATGCTACAACTTTGACGATTGTACTGATTAGACAAGACTAGTGTCTTTCCTCTGTTGGACTATGATGGTAAAAGGGACTTCGCTTTTGTAGTCTTGGATAGTGCAGCATTCAGTTCATAATATTATGTATCGGCACGCGCCAATTGTGTATGCATTTTGTCTTGACGAGTAGCATAGTCTTATAGTTATAGCTGTTGGTGGTTATCATGATCTTAAACTAGCTGTCTATGCTTTTCTTTCTTTTATGCTGAGCTGATTAAGCCTCGTTATGCTTGCTTAGGAACTGTTCGAATCCAAAACTAAACGGAGCAGTGGTTTTCCATGAACAAGGACCTCATGTATATGATTATAGCATCCGCTTGAACCACACATGGGCGTTGGCAGGATTCCCTAATGTCAAGTCGATCATGGACACAAATGGACCTTATATCAATGATCTGGAAATGGGGATTAATACCATACCGACAATGCAATACAGCTTCAGCGGATTCTTGACTGTATGGCCATTTACTCTCTTTTTTTTTTCTTTGGAAGCTCGTCAAATTTGCGTTCTTGGGTTTGATTTGTTGTGTACCCTTTTACAGCTTCAACAGGTGGTAGACTCTTTCATTATATTTGCCTCTCAGCAAAACATAGACTTGCCATCATCACATGCATCTCTTGGTTCAGCGTTATCCCTTGAGATGCCATGGACTATGTTTAGCCCGTCAAAGATAAGAATGGTTCCATTTCCAACCCGCGAATACACTGATGATGAGTTCCAATCTATTGTCAAAAGCGTAATGGGCTTGTTGTATGTATCACCGCTCTTTGTTCATATATGTATGGTATTTGAGTATTTGTATGATTCGAATGATTGTATACTTGTTGAGCAGGTACCTTCTGGGATTTCTGTTTCCAATCTCCCGGCTTATCAGCTACTCTGCCTTTGAGAAGGTTGTTTCGGGTTCTATACTTTGCGTATTCTTAAGAACAGAGCTGATATGCGTTGCTGCTTTTCCACCAAAAGTTGTTTTCTATCATTATTAACTTGAGATTTTTTCTGAGCTTGCAGGAGCAGAAAATAAGAGAAGGACTTTACATGATGGGCTTGAAAGATGAGATTTTCCATTTGTCGTGGTTTATCACATATGCATTGCAGGCAGGTTTCCTGGCTTGATTTTTGATTAGTGAACTTTTGTTTGCCTCTTCTCTTGGCTACGATCAAACCACAAGTTCGAGTTCATTAGCGTTTTCTGTTGTTTTACAA
This sequence comes from Brassica napus, assembly GCF_020379485.1. Classification (NCBI taxonomy): domain Eukaryota; kingdom Viridiplantae; phylum Streptophyta; class Magnoliopsida; order Brassicales; family Brassicaceae; genus Brassica; species Brassica napus. The sequence goes on from NC_063446.1 coordinate 14,777,657, forward strand.
TGTTGAATTCAACTGGAAATAGCATACTGATGTTTCATTTCTTTCGATATTATGCAATGATTTTAGTTTGTCGTTTTTTTTGTTTCTTTCCTAACTCGACTCTGTTCTGCAGTTCGCATTGTGCGCTGGGATTATTACAGCTTGTACGATGGGAAGTATCTTTAAGTATAGTGATAAGACATTAGTCTTCACATACTTCTTTTTGTTTGGGGTCAGCGCAATAATGCTCTCATTTCTAATATCAACATTTTTCACTCGAGCTAAGACAGCTGTCGCAGTTGGGACCTTGGCCTTTCTCGGAGCCTTCTTCCCTTATTACACTGTTAACGATGAATCTGTGTCCATGTATGTTTATCCTCTTTTTTGGTGATGGCTTTTTTATGGATAAGGAAAAATTATGCTTGTCTTGGCCACAAAGATTTGGTCTAGAATACATTAATGTAAAACTTACTGTTGGACTTGTAGGGTATTGAAAGTTGTTGCTTCTTTGCTTTCACCTACTGCATTTGCTCTTGGGTCAATCAACTTTGCTGATTACGAGCGTGCACATGTTGGACTTCGTTGGAGCAATATATGGCTGGTAAGTAGATATTTCTGTGGCTACATTCCATGGTTGATTTTCCTTGTGTTCTTTACTTTTTTTTTTCTGGTCAATCTTCATGTAGGCATCGTCTGGAGTAAGTTTTTTTGTCTGCCTCTTGATGATGCTGCTCGACTCTATTCTGTACTGCGCTATTGGCCTTTATCTGGACAAGGTACCTTCTTTTGCTACTCGTCTTTGTTTACTGTATGTCTTGTAAACAGATTTCTGCTTCTAGTGTCTCGGTTATTGCATACTACTCTTTAGTACTGACTTTATTTTTAAAGCTTTGTCATGATCAATTTCGTGAACTGCTTTGTTGTTCTTGCCATTGTTGCTTGGTAGAAAAGTTGTAACTAGGACATTTCTCTTTCCTCTTTGTCTGTTGTAACTTATATCCTGCATCCTTGGGCTTAATCGAAGATTTGATTTCCTCAGGTCCTTCCCAGGGAAAATGGTGTACGGTACCCATGGAATTTTATCTTCAACAAGTGCTTTGGGAGGAAGAAAAACAACCAATATTGCATTCCAGGTCTCAACACTAATATAGAGGGTACTCAGGGAGAGCCTTTTGATCCTGTTATTGAATCAATAAGCCTGGAAATGAGGCAACAAGAGCTTGATGGGAGGTATAATCATATCCCATATGATGAAACAAAAAATCCCTCTTTTCAAAGATGGACGTTGGATTCATATTGAATGTTAGCTCTGTAGGTGCATACAAATTAAAAATCTGCATAAGGTGTTTGCTTCAGGAAGGGGGAATTGCTGTGCAGTTAATTCATTGCGACTAACATTGTACGAGAACCAGATACTTTCACTTCTGGGTACGTTTATTCCTATTTATTAGATATTCTCGTCTCCTCTAACCTCGTTAACATTTTCTTGGTAGACTACCATATCCAAATCAAAATGTTTCAGAATTAATAGATTTGAGTTTATTGTTTTGGTTGCTTTCCCTGTTGTGTGGTTGAGCATTTCCATCTGAATCTTCATTTTAGTAAACAAAAATCCAGCTTTTTTCCCGAGCTCTCTTGTGCATGCCAGTGAAGATAATTTGGTCAAGTTTCATTTTATGTATTCGTTGTTTGGAAATTCAACTCTATCATGTTGCAAAAGCTTTCTTATAACACTGATACTCAAAATTTTGATATTATGCTCCCTGGCTGTTTCATCCATCCATATGTTATCGCTGATAATATATGGATGGAAACACTGATATTCAAGTTGAGAATCGATATTGCTAAGCTTGATATATTTTTTTTAAATCTTGCTTCCTTTGCTTGAAGGCCATAATGGGGCTGGTAAAAGCACAACAATATCAATGCTTGTCGGCCTTCTTCCTCCAACTTCTGGAGATGCCCTGATACTGGGAAACAGTATCGTCTCAAATATGGTAAATGTTTTTTCTTATTTTTATTTGAATCTCGAAATCTTTTGCATAACCGAAAAGCTCTGACCTCTAACTAGTTGTAAAATAGGCTTTCTTCTTCTAGTGCTAGAATATAGCGTCACTTGAATACCATCTCTCTGATTTCTTACGATTTAGATTTTTGTGTTATTAATATCTCTTATCTGTAGGATGAAATACGAAAAGAACTAGGTGTTTGCCCTCAGCATGACATCCTCTTTCCGGAACTGACAGTAAGTTCAAAAATCTCTTCTATTTCTTCTGGTCTTATTTTCTTGTGTAGGAAGCAATGCTTACAGTTCGAATTTAACAACATGGTAACACAATCTTTAATTTAGAGGCAATTATCAAAGAAGGAGAACATGGAAGTATGGAAGACAGAAGACTTTCTGTCTTCTGAGTTCTGACTGATTAGATGTGTTTCACACCCGAATATGATATTTTAGGTTCTTTCATATGGAATAACGTCTGAATGATTTATATCTACTGTAGGTTAGAGAACACTTGGAGATGTTTGCGGTTCTTAAAGGTGTTAAGGAAGATTCCTTAAAGAGCACAGTTACTGATATGGCAGAGGAAGTAAGTATGTAGTGAAATACAAGCTATTGTTTATTTTTCTCTCCAACAAACTACATTCACGCACATTACAGCATATAGATTTCATAGCATCTGGTAGCTAGTTCTGTTATGGTGCGAGCATTAAAACTTCAGACTGCATAAGTTGGAGTTCGTGACATAGTTTTGGAGGACAGTAAATGAATGCCTTGTGTTGTTTGATACTGCCGTTTAGGTATTGGTCACAGCTGTCTGATCTTGGCTATTGATCTTTTTCCAGGTGGGGTTGTCTGATAAAATTAGTACACTAGTGCGGGCACTTTCCGGAGGCATGAAAAGGAAATTATCACTTGGAATCGCATTGATAGGAAACAGTAAGGTGAGAAGGAAAGGCAAAGGCATATTACTTTGCAAGTTTCTCTTGATTAGTTGTCATTGAACATTCTTTATTTTTTCAGGTGATTATTCTCGATGAACCAACCAGTGGAATGGATCCCTACTCAATGCGTCTTACATGGCAGTTGATTAAGAAAATTAAAAAGGGCAGAATAATATTGCTAACAACCCATTCCATGGATGAAGCTGAAGAACTTGGAGATCGGATAGGGATCATGGCTAACGGGTCTCTTAAGTGTTGTGGCAGGTTAAGTGTTTTTAAATACTCTGGCTTTTTCTATTGCCTTGTCCTTTGCTCCGGTTTTTCGATTCAAAAAATTAGGAAGAAGAATGATGCACTTGTTGGAGGCATACTAATAACACAAACTGAACCAAGCATTCACACTTGGGACTGTTTCATTTGAGTTGGTTACTATAAAGTGATATGATTGACGTGAATTTTTCAAATACCGCTCATGACTAGTATAAGGTGTTTCAATTTGGTGTTGTCGGTGGTGAGATATCAGAAATTGAAAACAAGAGGTTCCCAAAATTATCTTATCTTATTAGACAAGCACATGAAAGCAGTTATTTTCTTTTTCTGACCCAATGCATCATTCGTGTTCATCTCCATTAAACATTTAACCAATGATTTTTGGTGTTTTTCTGACCAAGCAGCTCGATGTTCCTGAAGCATCACTACGGGGTTGGGTACACTCTTACGCTAGTAAAGGTTTGTTTTGTATTCTTTTCATTTCCGATCAATTTTGTTAATGTTTCTACTTAGAATATCAAATTAACTGGGGTCCTTTATGTTTTAGACTTCTCCAGCTGTCTCTGTTGCCGCAAATATAGTTCATCGTCACATTCCATCAGCAACCTGTGTGAGTGAGGTATATTACTTACATTCTCTAAAGAGATTGAGAGCGTCTGGGCTACTAGTAAGTTTCATGATGAAAATGTTTTGCCTTGCTGCATGCTTTGATACTTTGCGGAGTTCCAAGATTCTAGAGTAGAGCATTTTATGATTGAGAATCTATCAAGTGTGACTTAAGTTCTTAAACAATATGGTAGCATGTTAATGGCTGCAGATATTTGCCGTAGAACAACTTGTTACTGCTTTTAGATAAGTTTAAAGCCCATCTCTCGCCTTATCTATATATGTTATGATTTTTCCAGGTGGGAAACGAAATCTCTTTCAAGCTTCCTTTGGCATCCTTGCCTTGCTTTGAAAATATGTTCAGAGAAGTTGAGAGTTGCATGAAGAGTTCTGTTGACAGATCTAGGATTAGTGAGATTGAGGATTCAGATTATCCTGGTATTCAGAGTTATGGTATATCTGTCACAACACTTGAAGAGGTGTTTCTGAGGGTTGCTGGATGTAACTTAGATATCGAGGACAAGCAGGAAGATACATTTGCTTCTCCTGATACCGAGGCTTCTTTGGTGTGCATTGAGTCTGTTCAGAAGAGCACTAGCCAACCCAAATTACTCGCAAGTTGTAATGAGGGCGTTGGAGTTATTATTACTTCAATTGCAAAAGCTTGCAGATTAATCGTTGCTGCGGTTTGGGCTTTCATTGGATTCATTAGCATGCAATGTTGTGGTTGTTCCGTTATCTCAAGGTCAATGTTTTGGCGGCATTGCAAAGCGTTGTTCATAAAAAGAGCAAGATCTGCTTTCAGAGATCGCAAAACAGTGGCGTTCCAGCTCATCATCCCAGCAGTATTCTTACTTTTTGGCCTTCTTTTACTACAGCTCAAGCCACATCCTGATCAGAAATCCATTACGTTGACAACTGCCTATTTTAATCCTCTCCTGAGTGGCTATGGAGGTGGTGGTCCGATTCCTTTTGATCTATCTCAGCCAATTGCCAAAGAGGTATTAACTGAACGTAAATAATACTAATCCTGGTAATTCAAAAACCAATTCATTTTACTCTCTTCATAAGAAAACTGATTGCTTGAAATTGTTCTTTTCATTAATAAAATGCATGAGATAGTCTCCATGGCGATCAATCCGTTTCACGTTTTAGTTACTATATTTAAAGTGGTTTTCTTTTATACAGCTGTCAACTTAACCCAAGGTTTCGTTACAAGTAGTAGATCAAACAGTAGTTCTGTTACACATTCACTTGTTAAATTTGATGCTTGCACGGTGTTGGTCACAGTGCAGTATGGCTGAGTCACATATTACCAAAAATTTGTTGTGTTCAATGTTGTTTCTCCGTATGCATTCAGGTTGCAGAATATATTGAAGGAGGCTGGATTCAGCCCTTGAGGAATAGTTCATATAAGTTTCCTAATCCAAAAGAGGCATTGGCTGATGCAATTGATGCAGCAGGTCCCACGTTGGGCCCCACTCTACTTTCCATGAGCGAATTTCTGATGTCTAGTTTTGATCAGTCATACGAGTCAAGGTATGTATAGGTCACAGCAGATTCATGCGTTGATATTCTCTATGTGAAAGTTAAGCTTAATAATTCATGTGCTTTAGATAATTGCTGCCTTCAAGTTTTCTGTTCTCCCTTGTTTGGTGACCATGTTACAGTGTACTGACTTGGCTAAATGCTACCCGTGGGTGTCTTCTTTAGGTATGGGGCAGTTTTAATGGATAGTCAGCATCCAGATGGGAGTGTAGGATATACCGTGTTACACAACAGTACTTGCCAGCATGCTGGTCCTATCTACATCAATGTTATGCATTCTGCCCTTCTCCGACTTGCTAGTGGTAACAAGAATATGACAATTCAAACTCGAAACCATCCTTTGCCTCCAACAAAAAGTCAGCGCTTACAGCGTCATGTATGTCTTTCTATTAGTAGTAGTTCCAACTTTTTTTGGTATCAATTTTATTATTTTATTGAACCTCATGTTCAGTTTGAGCGATAAGTTAAAAGTTATTGGGATCCCTCCAAGTAATGTCAGACACTAGGATTCAAAAATTAAAACAATGTAAAAGTCTGTAGCAGGAGAAGTAGCTTTGATCTTCTTTTCTTTTCTGTGCAGGATTTGGATGCCTTTTCAGCTGCAATTATTGTAAGCATTGCATTTTCATTCATCCCGGCCTCCTTTGCAGTTCCAATTGTTAAGGTATGTATGTAACCTCACCTTAGTTTTGGCAGAAGGTTTTTTGGTTTAATGCTATCTTTCTTCTCCTTTTCAAGTATTTTGCTCTGAAATATGTTATCTTTTCAGGAGCGAGAGGTGAAAGCGAAGCACCAACAGCTTATTAGTGGGGTAAACTTTTCTCTTGACGATTCTGTAATACCAAAACATGCAGAGCGTCAGTCACATAATATTGGCCTTACGATTTTCACGGCTTGCAGGTTTCTGTTCTTTCATATTGGTTGTCAACGTACGTATGGGATTTCGTCAGTTTCTTATTTCCGTCAACATTTGCAGTAATACTCTTCTACGCTTTTGGTAAGTTAGTCTTTCATTTCCATTTGCATCTGAACGTCCCTTTCACTGTACTTTGGTAGTATTTTACTGAAAAGGTTGATTTCTTTCCTTAGGTCTGGAGCAGTTTATCGGAATAGGTCGGTTTTTGCCGACTTTCCTGATGCTCCTGGAGTATGGCTTGGCAATTGCATCATCAACGTATTGTCTTACATTTTTCTTCACCGAGCATAGCATGGCTCAGGTAACTTAAACTTCTCTTTGCTTGTTATCGCTATTATTTTTTTGTTTCTCTCTCTGTAGCTATTTCATATTTTGACTGATGGATGGATGTCTTTGCTGTAATCGCAGAATGTTATTCTTATGGTTCACTTCTTCTCTGGTCTTATCTTAATGGTTATCTCATTTGTCATGGGCCTTATTCCAGCTACAGTTAATGCAAACTCATATCTAAAGGTGTGGGTTCTTCTGATTTCCTGATCTTTGTGAGCCTTGAAAAGCAGACTACGAACTGATCCTTATTCATTATGCTTTTACAGACCTTCTTTAGACTATCACCAGGATTTTGCTTCTCTGATGGATTGGCTTCTTTAGCTCTTCTAAGGCAGGGGATGAAAGACAAATCCAGTCATGGGGTGTTTGATTGGAATGTCACTGGAGCTTCCATCTCATACCTAGCTTTGGAGGTTAGATTTTCCCTTTTATTCAACTTGTTTACATCATTAAGTATCAATAATTTCATTTATTTTGAAATGTAAAAGGTCGAATATTGTAGTTGCTTTTATGTTGCTTGTTATTTTTTCATTATATACACCAAAATATAGTGAATTTATATCATTGAGGTATTTCTTATCTGACTGGACGTATATTTGGCAGAGTATATTCTACTTCCTTTTGACGCTTGGTCTTGAGGTCTTGCCTGTTCAAAAAGTGATGTCTTTCTCGATTGGGGAGTGGTGGCAGAATTTTAAAGGTTTCAAGCAAGGTGCTGGTTCTAGTTCTACAGAGCCGCTTCTCAAGGATTCGACTGGAGCCATTTCCGCTGATATGGAGGATGACATAGACGTGCAAGAGGAAAGAGACAGGGTGATTTCAGGGTTGACAGACAACACTATATTCTACTTACAAAACCTGAGGAAGGTATTGTAACCTGCTCTTTCACCAAAGTGTGAATATAGATTCTCCTCTCTTTCTAAGTGTAAAACTATTTCAGGTCTATCCTGGTTCCAATCATCACGTCCCAAAAGTAGCTGTACAGTCTTTGACTTTCTCGGTCCAAGCAGGAGAATGTTTTGGCTTTTTAGGGACAAATGGAGCTGGGAAGACTACTACCTTGTCTATGTTATCTGGTATGTTGTGCTTCTTAGTATTTTCAAACTATTAGCGCAGCTGTTATCTTGAAGTCGTTTAAACGCTAAATAAACAACTGCATAAAATAATATTACTATGTTCACTTCTGTGGGTGTAACAGGCGAAGAAACACCAACTAGTGGAACTGCCTTTGTCTTTGGCAAAGATATAGTAGCGAGTCCCAAAGTTATCCGTCAGCATGTATGTCAAATCATTAACTTTACCAATCTCACTTAGTCAATAGAATGAACATGCAATGTTAAAAAATCTATTTTTGTCTTTCTTGCTCAGATTGGCTACTGCCCCCAGTTTGATGCTTTATTCGACTATCTGACTGTGAAGGAGCACCTTGAACTTTATGCTAGGATCAAAGGAGTGGTTGACTATAGAATTGATAATGTAAGTGGCATTTACTCTGGATTGACGTTTGATGCTTTCTTACACGCCTTGGATGAATTCAAAATTACAACCATACTATTAGGTATTTTAATGTAGACTGGAAGTTGCTAACTGGAGATTGTCAAATGTGTATTATCTAATAACAGGTGGTAATGGAAAAGTTAGTGGAGTTTGACTTGTTGAAACATTCTCACAAGCCATCGTTCACTCTTAGCGGCGGAAACAAGCGCAAACTATCCGTTGCTATTGCAATGATTGGAGATCCTCCCATTGTCATCCTTGATGAACCATCTACAGGTATAAGTCCAACCAAAAGTTTGGTTGACTTGCGTGACCAGTTTTAACTTTGGAGTTACTGACGTGGACTTCCTCTGTGTTCTTTAGCTACTCTGTAAAGTTTTTGGTGTTTCTTGTTCAATGCTTTCAGGTATGGATCCTGTTGCCAAAAGATTCATGTGGGATGTGATATCTCGCCTGTCGACAAGGAGTGGAAAGACAGCGGTTATTCTGACTACTCATAGCATGAATGAAGCTCAAGCGCTTTGCACTAGGATCGGGATCATGGTATCTGTTAAACTCATTTTGTACTCTCTAGGACCATACTCCTTAAATGTATCCACCTCACAGTACCCAAAACCTCAAATTACAGGTTGGAGGCCGCCTGAGATGCATAGGTAGTCCACAACATTTAAAGACGCGCTTCGGAAACCACCTTGAGTTAGAGGTAAACCTTAGTTCCAAGAGTGTTTTGTTACAGTGGTAGGAAGGATCATTTGTCAAGCTTAATGTTGGCTGTTTTACAAATTAGGTCAAACCAAACGAAGTGAGCCATGTGGACTTGGAGAATCTTTGCCAGATGATTCAGCAGTGGATGTTTAACGTTCCTTCTCAGCCTAGAAGTTTGCTTGGTGACCTCGAAGTATGTATCGGTGTCTCTGACTCTATTACTCCTGATACGGCTTCAGCATCAGAAATCAGTTTGTCACCAGATATGATACAAAGCATTGCCAAGTATCTGGGTAATGAGCAGAGAGTGAGTGCTCTAGTGCCTCCCATGCCTGAGGAAGATGTTGGATTCGATGAACAGTTATCAGAACAGCTCTTTCGAGATGGTATGAACACATGTCTTACATAAGTTCCTGTTTCACAACTTCTAACACAAAAATATCTGTTTGTCTGTTTGATGCTGAACAGGTGGTATTCCGTTGCCAATATTTGCCGAGTGGTGGCTTACCAAAGAAAAGTTTTCAGCACTAGATTCTTTCATACAATCTTCGTTTCCAGGTGCAACATTTAAGAGCTGCAATGGATTGATCATTAAATACCAGGTAAAGTGAACACAAAAGCAGTTGGTGCTACTCCACTCTTTGGTCTTGTGCTCAAATCTATACATGGATTATGTTGCAGTTGCCATTTGGAGAAGGAGGATTGTCACTTGCAGATGCCTTTGGACACCTTGAAAGAAACAGGTAAGACATTGACATTTTTATTTTCTTACACTGAAATCACAGTCTTTGTACGTCTTAGGAAATAGTTTTTCATTCTTGCTATGGCAGGAATCGGTTGGGAATAGCTGAATACAGCATAAGTCAGTCCACACTTGAGACCATATTCAACCATTTTGCTGCTAACTCATAACCAGTAAAACCATTACTGCGGCTTTTGTATAACCCAAAACACTTCATGAGCACAGCTTAAAGAGAGATCTGATCACTCACCCAAAAAATAGTTGTAAATATGGCACATATATAAAAAGCATGAGTTCTTAACGTTCATATATATACACAATGTTGCAATGTACCATGTTTTGAACACTATCAATACTATGTTTTGATCTTTGATCTGGCATGTCTTAAAGAGTATAGCTATGCAAACTTATAAGGATGTGAAGAGGATGGCAAGGCAAATCTATCAAACGATCTCTCTCACTCCAGTTTTACTCCAAACAACTTAAGCCCCTGATCGTCGTCGTCTCGTCGTCGTCTTCTTCTCCTCTATATCTCTCAACCAACTCCATAAGTTGTTTGCATTTCTTCTTGGTCTTCCCCAGTTCTGAACTCAGGAACTCATTTTCATTCTTCAAGCATTTGTTTTCGTCGAGTAGAGCAGAGTATACAACGGAGGAAGAGCGTTGATCCTGAAGGTGATGATCTTCTAGATTCTCCGTTGTTGTTGTTGGTACAACCTGATGAGACTTGTTATGTGAGTGGGAGTGTGGATAACTCTTCCTTCTTCGGATATTGCACATAAGCTCTCTTTGCCCTTTTCGAAACATCTCATTACCAAACTCCCATCTTGTCGTAGACACTTTCCGAAACCCCTACAATAGTTTGTACCCACTTGTTAATACCATGTACCAAATTTTACGTACGAACTTCACATTTCACATGTGAGAATGCATCATGCAAATATGAAACTCATGTCTCCATGCATTTCTTTGTGTTCCTTTTGACGTTTATGTGTTATATTGTGTATTGTTCTATTTGAAGAATATTCACAAATATTTTAGAGTTTTTGTCAATTATTGTTTAGATACTGCAAATACAAATGCAAACTGGACACGGAACTAAAACTCGTCTGATATTTCTAAATTGTTTAATTAAAAAATAGTCAATTCTCTCAGATAACTATTTTAAAGTTTTTGTTACAAAAATAACCCTAAAAAAAGAAAATGACCAAAATAGCACATTTTTATTTTGAATTTTTTTATTTTTATAAATTTGAAACCTTATCCCCGAAACCTCATCCCTTAACTCTAAACTATAAGTCCAGATTAGTTAACAAAACTTATTTTGATCATTTTCTTCATTGAGAGTTATTTTTGTGACAAAAACTTAAAAATGGCCATCGTATAAAATTTCTCTTAAAAAAATTCATTTTTTTGTAAAAAAATCCCCTACACTATATTTACGAAGTGATTTATGCACATGTCGTCAGTACAATCATTCTCGCTGAAAAAAAGATGACATGACACTTAAAATAGATGACATGGTTTTAGAAAATAGTGACATGGCATCATATTAATTGTGAGATGTAAAATTTCCTTATAAAAATTTAAATTTTTTTGCAGAGATTTTAAATATGGTAATAAAAATAACTCATATATTATCATTAATGTCAATTTTCCATATAAATATTTATTTATGGTAAACTATTAAATATATTAATAATTCATATATCACAATTAAAATAATAATATATATGTAAATATGTATCTCACATTAATAAAAATAAACTAAATAAAGTAACACTAATCCAAAAAAACTTGATAGTTAAATATTTAAACATTATTTAAATTTATCTGTTCATCTTCATCGTTTAAATTAACAAAAAAGATTTTTCAGTTTAATTAAAACAAACAAAGTCTCAAATTTATTAGAATTTATATTTATATGTAAATATATATATATATACATATATATATTTAAAATAAATCATCATTAAACACAATTATATAATTAAAACTATTTTTATAAAATCTAATTTTATCTTTATTAAAATTAAAAAAAAAAACAAATTTAAATAGTTATACCAAATCAAAATAAATAAGATTACAAAAATACGTTTATGATTTTTTATAACAATTAAAGTTAAAATATAAATTAATAATGTTGAAATATAAATCAAAATTGTTTTTTGAAATAAAAATTGTTATGTTAAAAATTACTATTTATGCGCATGGTGCAGGAAAACTCCTATTTACAAAGTAAAAAACAATTGTTTGCATTATCTTTGTAATTTGAAATTTTCAGTTTGATAAATACCCGCATATGTTAAAATAAAAAATAAAGAAAATGCACTCAAGTGAACAAATTCATACTAGTTAACTTAATTGAAACAATGGAACATACGATTAACGAAAAATAAAATAAAAAGTAAAAGCAATGTGGAGCAAGCACATACATAAGTATTGAGCTGGCGAACGAAACTAGAGAAGTTGCAATGCTTGAAAAGTGTTGGTAAGAGATCTCTAGCGAACTCTGCCGGCTGCCACACGATGAATCCGGTCCCATCTCCGTTCCAAGATATAACCTCGTCCGTGGTCGGATCCTCAACCACCTTGTATGTCTTTACCAAGAATGGCGGCCGTTGCGACGGCTGTAATTCCGCCGTGGATGTTTGTTTTCCGGTCATAAACTCCAATGGCAAACGTTCCTCGTCGTTGATGTTATCGTGACACCGTAAATGATCATCTTCCATAAGCGAGAAGTATTATTTCTTCAAAAGAACAATCAGGAGAAGATCTTAATCTAGAGAGACGTAACACGACTCCATAGAGGGAGAAAGAGACGTTAATTAGTTTAATAAAGTGGTTGAGACAAGAATAGTAATACTTTGAACCATTTTCAAAGGAACATAGCTTATATACACATGAATTGCAGAATACTACTTAAAAAAAATATACATATAGATTTTTGTGAGTGTCTTTTTTCTATGCGAGTGACTTTATGAGACTGTTAGAACTTAGAATGTATCATATTAATGGAAATGATTATAATTCAACGTTTTTATATAAAAAGATATGAGCATTTCCAGCCGTAACCATTTGATTTTATGTTTGAATCCTATATAATTCTTCATAGTCTTTCTAAAAATGTGAAATAATCATCGATAATAGTTATTGTTGATTCCACAATCGGACGTGAGACTAAACATATAGATTCTTTATCAAGGTTAATACATGAGGGGTCCAGGGGGCCGAAAACCCTGAAGATACAGTATTTTGAAGTTTAGAAAAATCGACTTTAGTAAATTTTAGGGAATGTCAGATATTATGAATAAAATATGAGTTTTAAGTTTGTAATATATTTATTCATATAGTCAATAAACAAACCCTAGAATGAGAATTTGACTCAATCGAGTTTTCACACTAAATTCTTTTGTTTTCTTCTTTTTTTTCTTCAAGTTTAATTAGCAGATTTTTTCAACATCTATGTCATAAACAATCATTTTCTATCCGGTTCACATTTGTATTGAGTTTCTTAGTATTAATATTCCTTTCTTATTTACCGGAAAACATTAGTCGTTGCATTTACCAACCATCTCTATTGTCAATATAATTTAAGTTGTAACGTGTGTTGTATAAGACGTATAGGAAACGACAGAAAATGATAAGAATCACGAGATATACGTGTGATTATACATATTATATATATACAAGTTGGTAAAATTGGATATTTGTGATATGAAGCAACTATTTTGGACCCCCTTTAGGTGTGGTAGTACTATCAGTATACAAAAAAAAAACAATGAATGCAAATCATGCATGTGATTTATTATTTCATGTTCATCTTTTTGTAAGATTTTGTTTGGTCTCATGACAAATCAAGTATTAGATATCTATCTTTTCTTTCTCCTTCAAAATTGAAGACTATCTTTTTGACATTTCATGCTTTGTATTTTTCTACTTTCTACACTTTAACTTATTATTTGTATTTTCAATGAAAAAAAAACTTATTCTTTGTATTCAGTTCTACAATTCATGTGATTTCCAACATAATCTTTTTTTTTAAAACACCATTGCAGTAGAAAAGTATTTTTAGCAGATCTTACACAAACTTAGGGAATACACTCTAGCAGATCGTACAACAAACTTAGGGAATCCAGTTTCATGATTACATTTATGAACACGTAATAAAAAAGTTAAGTTTCTTTTGTTGCATGACATGGTTAAGTAATAATAAGTTAATTAATGTCGCTTTTAGTCAAAGTAATGAAAGAAAATAAAAGAATCACTTTCAAATTTCTATATGTTTGTCAAAGTACCACTGATGCATTTCAACTTTGAAGGGGTTGCCGACAATCTTCCCTTGGCGGCGCGTACTATATCCACACGTCTCTAGCAGCTGAGATTAAAAGAGAGGAGAGATATTTAACCATACAAATTCCAAAAACTCATGTTTTATTGTTTTGGTTTAACATTGACACGAGTAGTAAAATAAAAGTGATCAAACTATAATTGTCCTTGAGAAATGATTTGTTGAACCATAAAGAATTACAAAACTCTAACATGTGTGCTACTTGAATATATATAATATGCAAAGCTCTTTTCGAGCTCAGGTCCAAGACACTTTCGCCCGTTTGTAAGAAAACATACACTACAAGAAAACATGGGCATACTGAAAGAAAAAATCGTCGGTATGTCGTCGGAATAACGTTATTTCGACGATATACCGACGAAACAACTCCTTGGAAATTCATTTTTCCTCGGAAATTTCCGACGGAATTCCGAGGAAATGAATTTCCGAAGAAACTCCGAGGACCACCAGTTCGTCGGAAAGGTCCTCGGAATATACCGAGGGAGAACTTCCTTGGGATATTTCGATGGACTTTCCGATGGTCCAATCCTCGGAAGTTCCGACGAAATGTTCTTCGGAATTTTCATCGGGAATTTCCGAAGAACGGAGCCCTCGGAAAATTCCAAAGAATGAGTCCCTCGGTATATTCCGAGGAAGGAGTCCCTCGGTATATTCCGAGGAAATGTTCGTCGAAAATTTTCGAGGGTTCATTTCCTCGGAATTTCAAAAACAATAAAAAATTTTTTAAAAAATAATTTTTTTGAAATTTGAATTCGAAAATATAAAATTAAAATTAAAATTGAAAACATATTAGATAATATTCAAAGTTGTACAAATAAAAATAAAACATTCCGAGTTTTTGAAAAAAAAAAAAAACTACGGGTCTTGCACGTTCGGGAACACCTCGTTCGGGTACATCCTCTGCATCATCTCCATCATTTGCTGGTTCAGCCTCTTCTGTGCCTCATAGCCCGCCTGTTGAGCCGCCATCTGGGACTCCAACAAAGATATGCGATCATCCTTATCCTTCAACTGAGCCGTAAGTACTTCTGGATCAACAAAGGGCGGTGGTGCAGAAGAAGGAGGAAACGACCGGGTGCGACGACCCAAACCGACCAAACGTCCCTTCTTCTTTGGAACCGACTGAAATAGAAAATAGCCAAATTTAAATAATATAAAAAATGATAAAATAAAAATCAACAAATAAATGAATTGAACTTTAAAAAAAGAACTTACCGATTCAACGATTTCGTTGATTCGAAACCGGGACAAGTTGGTCGAAGCCGTCGAATCGTCATCCTCGGTTTGAAGCTGAGACACTTCGTCTTGCACCTGAGTTTGGACCAGGGTGACCACTTCCCTCACAAGACCGTCATCAATCTGGCCGGTCTTCTTATTGGTATACGCCCTCTTCATTAGGGCGAGATCATCAACCGGCTCGCCATCATTTTCTTCCGCCTTGAAAAAAACATAAATTAAACAAACAATAGAAATTAGAAGAAATGCACAAAAAATAAAATTTCAAAACTTAAATAACTGAAGAAAAAACGGCTGAACTTACCATGCGATCCCCCAGAGTGGCAATAAATTGAGCATTCAAGTTATGCTTGAAGATGCCTTTCCCTTTACGGTCGCTCCTGCGGTTGGTGGAGTTGGTGGAAGAAGTTTCTTTCGTCTCTTCCTTATCCCAATGCGCACACAACTCCGTCCAGACCGTGTTGTTTATCGACTTTGGGACCTTTTAATAAAAAAGAAAAATAGTTTAATAAATAAAAAAATTGTTTAATAAGTTAAAAAATTGTTTAATAAATTAAAAACAACCTTGTTGATTTCCCACTTCTTCTTCCACTCGTGGATCTGCTTCCAATAGTTGTCCATAACTTTATGGACGAAGTGGTGATAGATAAAGAGCGTCTAATCGGAATTCCAGTTGAATTCTTGCTGAAAAAAAAACACAATTAGTAGCAAATTTATATTAAAGATTAAAAATATAAGTAAAAAATTAGAATACTTACCGCAAACTGACGAAACCACAGATGCTGCTTGTCGGTAGGGAAGTCAGTGAAAGTCGGATATCCCTTGTCGAGGGCCGAGTACATCATACGGTTGATCCATGCGCTGATCCCGTTCCCGGATCTGTTGAACCTAATAAAAAAAACAAATTATTAATAATGAATCAAATTTTAATGAAAAAAAAGTATGTTTAATTACCATGTTTGACCCTGTCCATGTGGATACGGAGTGAGATAGGGAAGATGGTCACGACCGGGCTGTCGAACCAACTCCGCAACACTCATCACTCCCGGAGGATCCGGAGGAGCAGGAGCGGGTGCAGCAGCGGGAGCGAGAAGAGCATGAGCAGGTGCAGCAGAGGGAGATGTATGGTAGGAGCTGTGGGGCGAAGCCGAATCCTGAAAATGGCTGGAATCCCGAGACTGGCTCCCCGTACCACCACGACCACGACGCTGTCGAGGTCGGGTCTGATCATCATTAGACCTGTAAATTAAAAAAAAAATTTTTAATAAATATAGAAATGTATAATTTTTTTTTAAAATCCCAAATAATAGTTTTTAATCACAAAAAAAGTTTTATAGATATTAAAAATGTTTAATAAATACATAAAAATAGTTCTAATAAAAAAAATAGTTTTAATAAATAAAAAATAGTTTAATAATTACAAAAAATAGTTTAATAATTACAAAAAATAGTTTTAACAATATTAAAAAAGTTTAATAAATATAGAAATTTATATTATATATATATATATATATTTTTTTTATAAATCCCAAATAACAGTTTTTAATCATAAAAAAAAAATTTATATATATTAAAAATGTTTAATAAATATATAAAAATAGTTCTAATAAGGAAAAAATAGTTTTAATAAATAAAAAATAGTTTAATAATTATAAAAAATAGTTTTAATAATATTAAAAATGTTAAATAAATATAGAAATTTATATTATATATATATATATTTTTTTTTTTTAAATCCCAAATAATAGTTCTTAATCACAAAAAAAGTTTTATAGATATTAAAAATATTTAATAAATATATAAAAATAGTTGTAATAAACAAAAAATAGTTTTAATAAATAAAAAATAGTTTAATAATTACAAAAATAGTTTTAATAATATTAAAAATGTTTAATAAATATAGAAATTTATATTATATATATATACATATATATTTTTTTTTAAATCCCAAATAATAGTTTTTAATCACAAAATTAACAAAAACTAAAAAAAAAATTCCAAATCAAGTGAATACCATAATCAAACTCGATTTTACACAATCCTACCATTCACCCTAACAAAAATCTATAAATATCATTACAAAATCATCAAATCTACTTAAAAACCTAACAAATCTAAACTAAGAGAGTGGAATAGGGTTCATACATGATCAGTGAGTGAAATTGAGGAGGATTAGTGCGGAAATCGCGAGAGAGAAGGAGAGCTCGGCGGAGAGAGGAAGAGAGAAATGGGGAAGAAGATCTTGTTCGACCTAATAAAAGGAGGCGTCCGACGGAAAATGTCCGTCGGAATTTCCTCGGAAAAATTATATATTTCCGTCGGAATTTCCTCGGAAATCATTAATTCAATTTTCGAGAAATATTTGGCGGCTTGGTTTACCCTGTTAAATGAAAATATTCCGAGGAACCATGTTTCCTCGGAATACCCTCGGTAATTTCCGAGAAAATTCCGAGGAAAAAGAGTTTGGGGTTTCAAAACATCGATTTTTTTTGCCGTATTTCATTTCTTATACAATTGTAATGCATATCATTGAGGATTCTTTGTATAAATGATCATAAACCATGAAATAATAAAATTTCAAAAATAATTGTCAGTATTCCCTTTACCGTTTATTAAAATGTATAAGTGTTTCTCTTATGTTGTGTGATTTTCGTTCATGCAATCGTAAAAGTGTTTTTATTGAGTAAAACACCAAAGTTTGACTTCATAATCTGGTTAAGACACTTAATGAAGGTTATATACGTGTTATTCAATCCGCAAAACGTTGTTTTCGGTTTAAAAACCCCTAGTTCCTCGGAATTTCCTCGGAATATTCCGAGGGAATTCCGAGGAAACCCTTATCTTCCTTGGAATTCCGTCGGAATATTCCGAGAAAATTCCGAGAAAAAAGACTCTATAATAAAATCCCTAAATCGAGAAGGTCTATTCCGAAGAAATTCCGAGGAAAACCTATCTTCCTTCGGAAATTCCTCGGTATTTCTATTATAAAAAAAAGTTGATGCTTGTCTGTTTCCGAGTCAACATCACCAGATGAATCTGAATCTGGATCTTGGTGAAACTCTCCAATGACTGGTTCATCCTCTACGTGAACGACGGCGTCCTCTCCGATGTCGGTTAAATCGACTACAAGGCCAACTCCAGCAAGGACATCTTAACATACATGTTTTTGTTTCCGGTTGTCGGTGAACTAACCCCATGAATTCGGTTATACCTCGTTGGTATTCTTCCGTAAGCAATCTCGTGTTCGGATCCAAATGAGGTCGATCGATCCAAGAACGAAAATAATTTGAAGAAAACATGTTTTTTATGAATCAAATTCGTGTGTAAAGAGAGTAAGAGTGAGGATGAAGATATGGAGTGAATGAAGACAAAGAGGGGTGCTTGTATTTATAGTTGAAATCCTGCCGACAGACCGAGGAAATTCCGACGGAATTCCGACGCCAACGGCTAGTTCGTCGGAATTTCCTCTGAATTTTTAAAATCCCCCAACGGCTCTCAAACGGCTATAATATATCCTCGGAATTCATCGGTTTTTTCCGAGGAATACATTTCTCCTCGGTATTCCATAAGAATATTCCGACGGATTGATATTTTCTCGGAATTCTGTTGGTATATTCCGAGGAAACCAAATTTTGTGTTTCGTCGGAATATCCTCGGAAATTCTTCGGGATATTCCAAGGATTTCATTTTCCGCCGGAATGTCCGTCAGAATACCGTTGTTTTCTTGTAGTGATAGTTTACATGTTAAATGCGTATTTTACTTATATAGATAGATGGTGAGATACTTCAAACGACAAACCATCAAACTTAGACGCCAAGTACGAACG
Organism: Brassica napus; assembly: GCF_020379485.1. Taxonomy (NCBI): domain Eukaryota; kingdom Viridiplantae; phylum Streptophyta; class Magnoliopsida; order Brassicales; family Brassicaceae; genus Brassica; species Brassica napus. The sequence continues at coordinate 14,796,610 of NC_063446.1, forward strand.
ACTTTTTATTCTTACCATAAAGTAGCTGTAACGTTTATTGGAATAGCGTCATAACAAATCTTCTAGACAAGAGTTAAATGAAAGTACAATTCGTTGACTAATAAAAATGGAAGTTCATGGAATTCAGACACTGCACTAGACTGAAGACAAAGTTTCTTTGCTTTAATTGGGCCGCTATTTTTGGTCAGCCTAGCTTTCTTGACATATTATAGCATTCTTTATTTGCATGTGTCACCTTTTTCTTCTTGAAACGACACAGAAGAAAAACAAGTTCTTTACTTTTGTATGGCATTAGCAAGAGTCGATCACTTCCCTCACCAACTCTTAGTTTGATTTTCACTTCAACCTCATTCATCACTGAAATAAATATAACAAAATGTACTATTTGTTAAACATTTTTGCTCTTTATTTGCAAATTTGTAAGATATATAATGACATTTTGAAGATCACAAATATTTTCAGGTAGATTTCAATATCATGTTTTCCTAAAAATAAAATCTGAGGTTGGATAATATATATTAAATCTTTAAAATTTAAAGATTAAAAACTGAAATTTTCATTAGGCTTTGTCTATAACTGACATGTAACATATGTATTAGTCTAGTGTGAGAAAGTACTGTATATTATTTTATTCCCTCTTAATATATTGTATCTGTCATGTGAGTAAACCCAAGAGAAGTTCATTCATGCTCAAAAGAGCTCTAATAAAATAGATAACGAGATTAAAATGAATTAGCGCATCGGAGCTTTGTTACTTCCTGCAAGAAAACAAAGGAAACTGAAGTACAATGAAACATCCGATTTCTATTATATGTGAAAAGATACAAGAGAATTGATTTAAGTATCGATGTCAATAAAATGTACTTATTTTTTCGGACACTTATATATTCAGAACTCTAGAGTTAAGTTTGCTTGAATTGGAGTACTGGAAGGATGGGTGAACTATCGGTAAGATAAGTGATTCGTTGTGCGAGTGAGACCAGAACAAGGTCATGTGGTGATTGCAGAATCAATAAACATGACTTTCGAACCTTGGAAAAATTAATGTGCCGTCCGTTGCAAGAATGCCCACTGACCGAAAAGAGCGTACATAAAAGGCCCATTAACCGTAAACGGTTGAGGAGTTACGTACTAATTGAAGAACACAAAGATCATGTGTTTGACTTCATAATGGTGAATAAGAGAGTGTCACAAAGAGGCAACTCCCAGAGTTACTTCACCCATTGTCATTATACACATATATCTCCTACAGATCCAGGACCATCCGGACACTTAAAACAATTATGGTATAGAGGTCAAATGAAATATATATATATATCAACATTTTTGGATGGTTTGTTAGTAGAATGATCTATACATATTCTTAACTATTTAAAATTTGGTGACGAAAGAGAAAGTATTGTTCTAATTTCTTTATAGTCGGCCCTCTGAAGCCTAATAAGATGGATTAATGGACTTCGATCATGACTCATGAGACACTATATTGGACTTGAGTCATGTTCTGTAACAAGTTCAACTCGATAGAGAAAGTGTGTCTTTTCGAGCTAGAGGCCATTTCATGTTTATATAATCTCTCAACATTTTTGTATTCATGAATCATGATGATCACAACAAGTAGCCAAGAAAAACAAAAAACAAAATAGCTCTCCAAAGGTGAAACCCAATATCCAGCCCATTGACCGCCTAATAGATAAAGAAAAAGGCTAAAGCGTCCGTCCACTTATTAAAATGCAATTGGATTATCCTCCGTCAACAACACACATCTCTACAATCGACACGTGTCACCAAAAGAGAGAACTCTTAGATCCAACGGCTGAGAAGCTCTTAAACATGAGGACTAAAAGAGCAAAGAGATAATATGCTTTGGCGCGTAAGGTGAAGAAGGGCAAAAAACAAATGGCTGCAGGCATCGGACTCGGCTCCGTGTCGACTCACCGAGTCGCCGCCCTCTCTCCTCCGCCTCATCTCTTCTCTCTCACTACTTCACGCCGCGGTTCCCCGTTCATCCTCCGCCGAACTCGCTCAGATTCCCTCCCTCGCCTCAGCGTCTCCGCTTCCGCCGATTCACCGTCTTCTTCAGGTAATCTTATTACTTACTCTTTCGACTGTGTACTTTGCAGTGCCGCACGAGTAATCGAGCTCCTAATTTTGGCAGGCGAGGTGATCGAGAACGTAGTGATTATAGGCTCCGGTCCCGCCGGCTACACGGCGGCTATATACGCCGCGAGAGCCAATTTGAAGCCGGTGGTTTTCGAAGGGTATCAGATGGGCGGAGTTCCCGGCGGACAGTTGATGACGACCACCGAGGTTGAGAATTTTCCGGGGTTCCCTGAGGGGATTACTGGTCCTGATTTAATGGAGAAGTGAGGAATTGGATATGATCAATATAAGCATTTTGATTCACTGATCAGTTTCTGAGTCAGTCTTTTTGATTTTGTGTAGTATGAGGAAGCAGGCTGAGCGGTGGGGAGCAGAGTTGTATCCAGAGGATGTTGAGTCTCTTAGTGTAGGAACTGCTCCTTTTACTGTGCAGAGTAGTGAACGTAAGGTGATTATTTTTCTCTGCATGTCACTCCTTTTGTTAGTTCAAAGTAGGTAGAGATTCAAGATGTGTGTTTAACACTATTGAAGGTAGAGACTAGTGTTGATAGTCTTGGAGATTTCATTAGTTCTTCTAGTGCAGATGCTTTTTCGTTGATCTGATGAACATAAGCTCTTAGGATTAGTTTGTGAGGTTCTATACACATTGATAAATCTCTTTGTATATCAACCAGTGTTGTGTTTATACTGACGGAGTTGTTATTATTTGGGTTTGGTTTTGTAGGTCAAGTGCCATAGTATCATTTATGCCACCGGAGCTACAGCAAAGAGGCTGAGACTACCGCGAGAGGAAGAGTTCTGGAGTAGGGGAATTAGTGCTTGTGCGATTTGTGATGGCGCTTCGCCTTTGTTTAAGGGGCAAGTACTCGCTGTGGTTGGAGGAGGAGATACGGCGACAGAGGAAGCTTTGTACCTCACGAAATATGCTGGTCATGTTCATTTGCTTGTTCGTAGAGACCAGTTGAGAGCCTCCAAGGCCATGCAAGATAGGTGAGTGTTTACTGGTTATTGTATTATTAGCTTCGGAGTCATACTTTACTCTAGGAAATGTAATTTGTCAGGCTGTGGAGTTAGAAAACCAAATCAGAACATTCTATAACCAACCAGTAAAACGCTTATCTCCGTCGTTGTTGGGATTTGGGATTATAGACTAATGAGCACACTGTAAGTTGAGTCTTTTCAACACCCTGAGTGTTTTTTTAACAGGTTGGTTATGGCGAATGTTTCAGAGTGAACAACAATCCAAACATCACAGTGCATTACAACACGGAAACGGTGGACGTATTGAGCAACACCAAGGGACAGATGTCTGGCCTTCTACTCAGAAGAGTTGATACCGGAGAAGAAACCGAGCTCGAGGCAAAAGGATTGTTTTATGGAATTGGACATTCGCCGAATAGTCAGTTACTGGAAGGCCAAGTGGAACTCGACAGCTCGGGGTACGTGTTGGTTCGCGAAGGAACATCTAATACATCAGTTGAAGGTGTATTTGCTGCAGGAGATGTGCAGGTTATGCTTTGGAACTTTTAGTTATATTTCGGTATTGCTATTAACTCTTTGAAGTCATATTGGTTCGATAATTGTGTGAGCTACTATCCCATTTCTCATTCTAGGACCATGAATGGAGACAAGCTGTAACTGCTGCTGGATCAGGATGCATAGCCGCTTTGTCAGCTGAGAGATACCTCACAAGTAACAATCTTCTTGTTGAATTTCACCAGGTATGAATGATATTGTCAAAAATTAATGTATTCATTTGCATACTTCACAAGGCTTGCACTCTTTCAATGTTCATGTTTTGCCATGTGGCAGCCACAAACTGAAGAGACCAAGAAAGAGTTCACACAGCGGGATGTCCAAGAAAAGTTCGACGTTACTCTTACAAAGCATCGGGGACAGGTGATCTATATGAACCTTATTAACTTTTTATTACAAGCATTTTCTCTGCCTCACATCTTACGTCTTGTGTTTTGTTTCCCACTTTCCCTGCTTTTAGTATGCTCTTAGAAAGTTATACCATGAGAGTTCAAGAGTTATATGTGTATTATACACGTCGCCAACATGTGGCCCCTGTAGGACTCTGAAGCCAATCTTGAACAAGGTGACTCTTCCTGACTAAGCATTTGCTTCTTTCCTGATTTTCCAACCATCGGTACATTAGTCTTATTGCTGTTGCAGGTGGTCGATGAGCATAACAATGATGTGCATTTTGTTGAGATTGATATAGAGGAAGATCAAGAAATTGCTGAAGCAGCCGGAATCATGGGAACGCCATGTGTGCAGTTCTTCAAGAACAAGGAAATGCTCAGGTTGGGATGCGTTCTTTCATTAATAGGATTATTGTGATCAGGTTTGGCTAAAGATGACGAGTGTGTGCAGGACTATATCGGGTGTGAAGATGAAGAAAGAGTACCGGGAATTCATCGAGGCTAATATATGAGGATCAGCAGATTGATTTGATTGTTTCTGGCAGAAGCCAAATTGTATCATGATGATTCAGTTTTGTTTCATTCAGATACTTTGGAGTTAACGCCATTGAATCCCAAATGAAAACAATTGAATCTTCTTTTATCTTATAATAGTGTGTTACAATTTGCTTTTGTTTCTACAAAGCTACTAAGCTACTACACGTTTCGGACTAGACAGGCTATCCGCTTTGTCCCCATCGACTTCTGAGAGAGTTGTGTGAGTGATCGTTGCACTTGTAGATGACAAGATCCAACACAGTTTTCATTCTCGAGCTGGATATCTCATCTCATCCACGGAAATATATCTTTTACGTTTATTTTTGTTTAACTCTGATCCTAATTAAGGATAATGTTCCTTTTTTTATAATATTATAAATAATTCTGCACATTAGGTGGAAGTCTGTTGTGTGTTATACGATAACGAATATACAAAGTACATAACACCGATGATAGGAGTATAGACTAGAGAGCATAATTCAGAACTGTGTTTTGTTTATTCTAACCTATAAAGATATATAATAAGGTCAACTAGGCATATATGATACAATGATTTTAGAATAAATGTTTTTTTGGTAAAATGTTAGAATAAATGTTTTTTTCAAACAATTAGTATAGTATGGTTCAGTTTTGTTGAAAAAAACTGGACCACCAGATCAAACCGGTCTGGCCGTGTTTTGTTGAAAAAAACGAATCTGGTTCAGTTTAAAATCCTGTTAGAATAAATGTTTGTATGCACTTTAGTCTCGATTGATAATTATAGATATTAAGAAATGTTTATTTCGACATATTTGACTTTTGTGTCCCACTTCTTAAAATGTGATTAACGCGACGCTGCTAAAATGAACGAGTTATTCTTTAATTCTACCTTATATATAGTTTTGCCGTTCGTTAATTACCAAATCTAAGTACAGGAGTTTTTTTTTATGTAACTAGGTACACGAGTTATTAATGGGTAGATATTACTAAATTTTCTACTACATAGTTTTTCATTTTTTTGAGACATTAAAAATTATTGTTTCGGTTCACACAAGTTATATGCTTGCGTAGTTGTTAAGTAGAACGTTAGAACGACAAACTTGATCACGGCTAAGAATTTTCGAATCGGTCCACGGAGAGTCGGAGACACGAAGCTGATTCTGTATTACTTTTGGAATACATCAATGTTAATTTTGTTTTGAAATTGAAAAATACGGGTCGAAATTGAACTGCCACTATTAAAAAAAGGGTTAGCACACACATGCATACTGAATCAGTTTTGTTAACTGTTAACACATGCATTTTGTGGATCATGCTAGCATTTTGTAGTTAACTCTGGAAACTACCAGCCTATCCACATGTATCCTCGTTATCCTCTACATTTCTGTCTCTATATGATCTCATCTTCTTTATCTAATCTAGCTATGATGCCTATATGTATAGAGGACCACATGTACGTACGTATTTCTAAATCTGTTAATAACTTATCCATTTTAGTAGTTCATATGAAGGGTATGTATGCACTTATATCTACGAGCCTCGCTAATTATTGCTTTGTATCGAGTTTATAGTACAAATTGTTCTAAAGTTGTAGGGGCATTGTTTTTTTTTTCTTTTGCAAATCAATAAAATCGGATTTAGTTTTATAGCAAATCATCATGTAAAATCTAAACTAATAAAATATATATCCACTATAAATTGATCAATTGTGTAGATCAACTAAACAAACAAAAATTACCAGATGTGAATATTTTTATATATGTGGTTGCAATCAACCGGGTACCTTATGCTATATCTTGTTAAACCTACAACTTTAAATCGTTAATTAGATTGTACCATATATATCTTGAATTAGGAAATACAAAAGGTGGTTACGAATTGACTGTTACGTTACAACTTTCTATAATAATAAAGTATTGTTTAGTTTAAAATTAAGTTGCTCGCTGCATTACACGTAAAAGCGAATTTGCCTTTGCTTAAATTAAATACAGTAAATAGTTTATAATGAAGACAACAAGAATATTAATTTTGGCATTAATCATGGCGGACCATGTGCGGGTCTTCATGCCTTGCATATAAGCAACCAATGTAAACACTAATCTTTTTTGGACAACTGCTGAATTTTGTAATAAAGTAACCCAAAGGAGAGTCCCTCGCAGGGCCAATACGACCCGACCCGCATGAGTGCCAAGACCCTTTTAACTCAAAACCACCTACTCCTGCCCAAACTATACAGAAGGACTCTATACCTCCACTTAATATTAACAAAAACCTACTACACCAAAACATCAACCGACTGTTAAATTTATGACATGAAACAATCACGGTGTAAAAACTGGATGATCCATACATATATTTACATTCTTTTGTCAGTTTAGAGACCATATAATCTATATATATATTAAAAGGTAAAAATTTGGAAACCAAAATGGATTGTTTTGATCAACCGGTAGAGTAGTAGACCACCAAATCCAAAGAAAATACTAACATCGTGACCACTAAACACATCAAGAAGTCATAAACAGAGGCTACAACCTTCCCATTATTAAACACATCAAGAAGTCATAAAGCCTTGAACCATTTGATTTCTTTAACCTATCCAAAGATACACTTTAGGAATGTGATAGACAACCAAATACTAATCATATTCTTGATACTTAACCAAAGCAATTATACATAAAATTTCTGTAGAAAGTAAAAAGAAAAAGAAAAAGAAAAAGAAGAACAAATATACCACATCAAATAAACAATTAGAAAAACCTAACACACCCTCCTAGGCATTCTCACTATCGATTACATATACTTCATGAAACAACATTACATTCATCACTAATGTTTTAAAACGTCACCAAGGACATTTTCACATTGTGTAATAAGTTAAAAACATATTTGTTTTACTTATATTCTAAGAAGAAAAATACTGAGTTCAGGACCTCCGTTTTTGTCAGGGTTCATCATGTAAAACGCCTCCGAGTCACGAGTCCCCACGACTCGTTCAAATCTACCTCTCATATACAACAACTCCCCAAGCTCCTTTCCACCACCTGACGCGTAATCAATACTCTTCGCCGTCGGAATAACTCCAGCTCCAACCGTAACCCTAGATACCGTGTTCAACACGCGCCAATCCGACTCTTTACACGCGCCGCCACGCGACACCGCGTAACCGAACTTCCTCCCGTTACAATACATGGTCCACTTAGGCTCGTGGAAAAGCTTAGTACCCGACCGGTGACGTTTCTCGCACTCCAACGCGATCCTGACGAGTCCAGACGACATCTCTTTGACTAGAGTTGCCGTTGACATGGCTAGGTCCAAGAGAAACACTGGGTTGGAACTCGGACCGTACTGGACTGAAAACGTGACGTGGCCTCTTCTCTGTCCATACAACGTCCCTGTGACTCTTTTCCCGAGGGAAGAGGAGCCACCGGTGACGAATGAGATCATCTGGTTAGAAACGCTGGAGGAAGAAGGAAACGAGAGGAAGTTGCAAACGGGTAGGTTAATGAGGTTGATGAGATAACGTAAGAAGTAAGAAAGCCTCAAGTTGACTTTCACGATGCTGCTAGAGGAAGAAGAAGACGAGGAGGAGAGTCTCCGGCTTGGTACGAGGAAGAGTTCATGATGCTCAGGGTTGGTTGGGATCAAAGCGAAGGAGGAAGGAGAACGGGGATGAGAGCCACGCGCCGGAGAGGTCTCTGGATTGATATTTCTTGTGTAACAGCTGAAGCTTCTCTGCAGAGCGAGCTCTTGGTACGGCACCATTATTATATGGTATGTCTTGATATTGATCGACTGAGAAATTAAGAGAGGTGTTGATATACTTATTATTTGTTTGGAGAAAGAGATGTTTTTTTATTTGAGTGTATGTGAAGAAAGCTGGCGACCAAAGTGATTATGAGTGTTGGAAGAGGTGTGGCCGATTAGTGTGTGTATTTAACTATTTATACACATTTTAAATCTATATTTTGTAAAGAGCACATGTGTGATAATGTTATTTATTCCCTATCACTTGAAAGCCCCCTCAATAAAATTATATATTGCATTTTTTTTATTGGGGTTGAGGATATCAGAAAACATAGAGCTAGTTTTAACAATATCAGTATTACACAATTAGTCTATTGCTTGTTTTTAGGTACAGTACTCATCGATACTCGTATGTGACTGAATCAGTTTGGTGTATGTGGTTTAACCAATGTTCGCTCTTAGCATATTTTGTATTGATATAGTACAGGACTGCTATAGTATACGTTCTTTAAAGGCTAAACTCGCCAAGGTATGTATATAGGAGTACAGGTTTTCATGATTAATACGACTACGACTTTGTACTTTGCTTTATAATAACGGTTATCTACAAAAGAAACTTTTAAAGTGATTTTTCAATTTTATCTTCTAAATATATAAGATGCAAGTCAAATTTACAAATTTATATTCAGTTATATCAACCCGTAACAAAAAAATTCTATATGACTTCAAAATTGGAGAATTTGACCTGCAATTTTTATATGAGTTATTCTTGGATTCACCCCCTAGGGTGAACCTTTAGGTTCACCAACCAATAGGATTTCATTATTTCAAATTCGATATCTTTTAAAAAAAAGAAACAAAATATTGTCAAGTTATATTATACTTTTAAAATAAAATGTAAAAAAAAAACTAGTTACAAAAAAAAGAATTAAAAAAAATCTTTTTAACGTCGTCAACAAAACACTAAACACTAAACCCTAATCTCTAAACCATAAATCCTAACTCTAAACCCTTGGGCAAACCCTAAACCCTTAGGTAAACTCTAAATCTTTGGATAAATCCTAAACCTTTGGATAAATCGTAAACTCTAAATAAAAACACTAAACCCTAAAACTCTAAAACTCTAAACCCTAAACCTTAAACCTTTGAGTGTTTTAGTGTTTAATGATTTTGATTTAGAGTTTAAGATTTATCCTAGAGTTTAGGGTTTACCCAAAGGTTTAGGGTTTAGGATTTAGGGTTTAGGGATTAGGATTTAAGGTTTAATGTTTTGCTGATGACGTTAAATTTTTTTTTTTTGTAATTACTACTATTTTTTATTTATTTTTTTTTACCTATTAGTTTTAAAAAGATAATATAATTTGACAATATTTTATTTACTTTTTTAAAAGATATCAAATATGAAATAACACAATCCTATTGGTTGGTGAACCTAGAGGTTCATCCTATCCTATGGGTGAATCCAAGAATAATTCTTTTTATATTTGAAAGGTCAAATTGTTTGAAAAAAGGTTGAAGAGTTTATTTGGCAGAAAGCCTTACTAATAATAATGTACGTTTTTGCAAGTTTACATACCCACAAGAAAAATAACATGATGAATTCGTTTTAGAGTAACTGTTAGAAATGTAAGTTTGCAACGATCCATATCAAACGCATACTGACAAATTAGTGGCAAACACACATATAGTGTATATTTTTGTCTTTATGTTGCATGTGTGTACAAGTGTGACTGTGTGAGGTCACAATGCTCCCGCAAATGGCCACGTAGCCTTGCTTTCGTTATTAAAATCAAATAAATGTACGACCATAATCATCTTAAGCTAAAACCTAAAAGTGATTATAGTTGAATCCGATAATATAAAATAGAGAATTGTACTGGGAGATTAGTTACGACATTTGGGCGGTTCCAAACATAAGATGTGGCTCCTCGTTCATGATGTAATATACTGGTGACCTAATTACCAATATCACAAACCGCATACGGCATATCATGAGACACATGGTTTCTTTGGTTCACTGGTTCGACACATTTTTTGTTCTACTTCTTTTTTTTTTGAAACACTTTCATGCAGGCAAGTTGCAGCCTGCAATCTTTTTTTTGGTTCTACTTCAGTCTTCAGTTACAAGCACTTAAACCTATTAATCCATTTGCAATGGGAGAAAATAGAAGCTAAAACGTGGATTTTGGCTATCCTTGCTTAATTGTGCTCATATGTTATGTATTAATATCATTGGTTTTAAGTTTTAACAAATTCTATCAAGGAAACTATCTCCTCCGACTATACAACATGTTGTGATCGGTCACCCAAAGAAGCCCTTTAATCTCTACGTACAATCAGAACCAGCCTTATTTATTAGGGCCAAACCTTAAAAATTGTGGCCCATGTACTTTTTCCGAAAACTATAACTAAGTAGAGAATGTACTGGCAAGGTTTTGAAATTAATATGGACACAATCGAAAGCCAAATCCTCATCGATCTCTTCTTAAAACATACATGAAACCAAAGTAGTACATGCTAAATTCATAAACTTATATAAGCTTTATAGCATTTCATATTTGACTTATTGCTTGGACGTGATCAAACTATATGATGAATATTGAATACACCATAGACATTCAAGAATTTGCATGTCACTCAAATACGTTACATAAGAATGCTACTCTTTCTTCCTATTCTTTTTATGTAACAACCAAACGAGAATCCTCATCTCTAAATCTTTTTTCTGTTGGAGAAATCATAGGAACGAGTTAACGTTTCTATGAATCTTCTCAAGTCAAGCTTCACGTTTCACCCTTGTAGATAAATTTTCTTTGTATATACTGCCATCCTTTTGTTGAAAACTCGTTCCTATGAATCTTCTCAAGTCAAGCTTCACGTTCCCTTAAGATAATTTTCTTCGTATACTGCCATCCTTTTTTGTTGAAATATACTGCCATCCTTCGTATTTGCACAGACATCAGGATTATGACTGAGTATCTGGGTACATACATTTCATATTCTATATTAATTTATATTTGCATTTATAAAGAAATATGATCCCATCTTAGTAACATGTTTTTGTATTCTAATTCCTAAATTTTTAAAGGCGTTTACTCTCACTATTATTTCTATTAAAATTTATTTTTAACAATATGTTTATTATAATTTATGTTCCATGTAATCTGTTACCTTGATTTGAAATCAATAAAGTAAAGATGTTATAAAAAATCCTTTTTTTTATAAGAAAAAGTCTTTAAACTTTGATTTTTCATAAGAAAAAGTCTTAAAACTTTGATTTTTATAAGAAAAGGTCATAAAATTTTAAGGGCATTTCTCCTAAATAGACTATTTTGAAGTTTTGGTCACAAAAATAGACTACAAGGAGGAAAATGACCAAAATGTTTTATTTAATAGGTAAAATGACACTAATACCCTAGATATATATATATTTTAAAAAAATTATAGTTTTAGATTATATGTTTTCAAATTTAAACTTTTTATAAATTTTTTTTTTATTTTTTTTGGAATTTTTTTTTAAAAAAAATTCTTTTTGTAATTCGAAAATACTTTTTGAAAATATTTTTAAAATTTTTATTTTCAAATTTTTAATATTTATTTTTTTATTTTATAAAATTTTAAACTTCAATCTTAAATCTCCACCCCTTAACTCTAAACCCTAAGATTTGGATTAGTTAACCCTATGAGTATAAATGTATATTTATCTATTTAATGAAATATTTTGGCTATTTTGATCCTTAAAATCTATATTTGTGACAAAAACTTTTTTATTGCTATTTTTGAGTATTTCTCATATTTTAATTATGCACATGGCCCAGATATACTTTGACCCGGGTTTGATCGTTCAGACTATCCGGAGCTCTCAATTATAGGAATATGATCATCTTTGCTATATTCATAGTATAAATTAAGAGCTTTCTTCCGGCATATATAATCTTGTATCCAATGTATTTCAATTCTAGTATCTTTGTTGGTTCGCCATAATAGGCTGATTCTTCGTTTGGAATCGGAATCTAAGTTACGTAAGAGCATCTTTATAGGTGGGACTTATTTTAGGGTCCTTAACTAATCTTTATTATTATTTTTTGCTTAGGGACTCAACGGTTCAATCTAAACGAGACAATCAAACAAGCTACAATACGAAACAATCAAACGAGTTACAACGACTACAATAGTTCAATCTATACAAAACAATCAATCAAGCTACATCGAAAATAATCACACAATCCAACCATTTAAATTTTTAAAAATCTATACGAAAGTAGGAAACATTTGCGAACCCTAGAATCTGTACAATTGTTCTCGAACAACATAGAATCTATACCACTACTCAGCATGCACTATTCCTAAACCCTATAATTTTCAATTTCAGATGGGAGTTAAAGAAAATACCTCGGTAACGGCTAAGGATTGAGCTCGGGTAGAGTTTCAGACGATTTGGGGAAGATGAGACCCTTCATACAAGACCGGAATCGAACGGAAGTCGATGGAGCTCGGGATCTCGATCTGCGGATCAAACGCCAACGGAAGCTGCGATCTCTCGTGGTGGTGAGTTGGGCTTTCGATTGAGGAGACACGCCGACAGAAACTCAGGTGAAAAAGAGATCGATCTGAGGAGATCAGCTTATCGCCTTCTTCATTTCGTATTTCGCATTTGTGTTTCAGAATGAGATTGACGCGAAGACACAGACAAACGCGACGATTTCATCTCCCAATCCCGACCCGACACGTAGCCTCACGGGACGAGCCCATCATCCCTTATTTTAGGCCCGTTCCACTCATTTTCTTTTCTTTTGGATTTATTTTCGACCCAAATTTCTTAAGGGCCCTGCCTTAAGGGACCCCGATGCTGATGCTTACAGGTTATCCAGACGAACAGAAACGGCACAGCATTTGGTCGCGTGTGTCTAAAACGGCGAAACTATAATGGTTCATAACTTCATATACATTCTTGTTGCGCATGTGTGCATGTGCACGCCGCCGACCATTTGCTTTAGCAATTACATTCGCATAATATAAGCTACTTTACAAAAGTGAATGAGTTGTGTCTCTTTGCCGATTATTAGAGCAAATAATTTTTTTTTTTTGAATGAAGAACAATTGAGCAAATACAGCCATTAAAATGAATAATCCCTCCGTTTCATTTTAATTGTCGTTTTAGCTTTATGCACCCAAATTAAGAAAACATATGATTTTGTATATTTTCAAAACAAAAACACAATTACCTATATATCTAACCATATTTTAACCAATAGAAAAATAAAATGAAAAATCTTATTAATAAATTTTGCATTGAAACTCTAAAACGACACTTATTTTGAAACAAATTTTTTTTCCTACAACGACAATTAAATCGAAAGAGAGGGAGCATTAATTATAAGGATACAAGGCGCGAAATCTCATCCCTTTCAAATTCCAACGATTTTCGAAAAACTCAGACTATAGATTGATTTGTTCTCTTCTTCTGCTCCATTTATAATATTTTTCTTGGCATGAATGTTGTCGGAGAATTATTGTTGTATATAGCTGTATAGACAAGAAATACGTATCAAATGTTATAAGAATGATGTTATGCACTGTTTTTATAGTAGGTTGACTTTTCTAAGAGCAACTCCAACCCTATTCCATAATTTACCGTAAAATGGAAGGAGAAATGAAATAATAAAGAAACAAAAAAAGTGATTATTTCATTTATGGAGTGAATTTTTATTTTTTGTTCATACTCCATTTTTTATTCTATTTCCGTAATAAATTTTAAAATGGAAATAGAAATGCCCAAAGCCACTTACTTCGAGATTTACAATATATGTAACCAATTGTTTTGTTACTCTCTTTTTTTTTTTTACTAAAAGCTTTCAAATTAAAATAACATAACCGTTTATAAGATAACACCATATATATAGTCTAGTTGGGTAAAATTTGCATGAAACACATTGCGTGATAAGATAATCTCAAACCTAAGAAACTTTCATGATAAGTCAACAAATTGAAACAATTTTTTTACAAAGTTATCTTATGTAACTCACACGGCACATATTTACAACTAATAAAATCAGAATCTGAGACACAATGTTTACGAGCAAAAAGTATAAAAAAAAACAAGATAGAAATCATATACAGTAAAACCTCTATAAATTAATAATCTCTATAAATTAATAAATTTCGCTGGTTCCAACTTGGACCGGTTCAAAATTAGACACAAATCGATAAAATAATAAGATAATAATTTTTTAAAAAAAATCTATGTAAATATATGGTCCCATTGAAATTATAAATTAATATTTTATATGTATACATATTTTATATAAGTAAGAATTTATTATTATATTGTTTGTTTTATATTCACAGTGAAATTATCTTTATATTTTCTTAACACTTAATATATTTTTAATGAGATTTAGTAATATTATATCTAAAACCACATTTAATTTCTATGCAATATATATTAGGGCAAATCTCCAAAATAGCACATTTCTAAGTTTATATCACAAAAATAGCACTCAAAAACTAAAATGACCAAAATAGCACCTTTCTAAGTTTATCCTTTGAAAATTTTAATTTTTTTATTTTTCAAAATTTGAAATCTTATCCCCAAAACCTCATTTCTCAACTCTAAACCCTAAACCCTAAACTCTAAACCCTACACCCTAAACCCTAAACCCTAAACTCTAAACCCTAAACCCTAAACCCTAAACCCTAAACCCTAAACTCTAAATCCTAAACTCTAAACCCTAAACCCTAAACCCTAAATCCTAAACCCCACCCTTTAACTATAAACCCTAAGTTTATGACTTTTGATAAAACATTAAGTGTTATTTTTGTGACTTTTGACCTTGAGTGCTAGTTTGAGAACAAAAACTTGATTTAGTGCTATTTTTGTCCTTTTCTCTATATATTATATACAATAAAATTAATATAAATGTCAAATTTCAAAAAATAACAATTAATGTCTATACATTAAAATCAAATATATTTTTTATCTTAGAATAAATATATTTTAAAATAAAAAATCTAAATAAAGAAACTTTTGTAAATTAATATCTCTATAAATTAATAAAATTTCAAAATTTTAACATTATTAATTTATAGAGGTTCTACTATATAGTTTATCCCTTTAAATTCATTAAGTAATATCTTTAATACAAAATATTGTAGTCATAAATGTAAAATCTTTCCTGAGTGTTAGATTTTTTTTTTTTTGGTAAATTATCAGTATTAGATTTTTTCTACAAAAAAGTTATGAAGTCGCATAACATGGACATAAATCAAAAGGGGTGACATGTCGACTTCGGAGCGAAGTGGTCAATTTGTCTCACGTACTAATGCGTGGCTATTTCAGGAATATCTTTTTACCTAATTAGTATAGTATGGTTTATTTATCTTGAATGTATATCGAGCAGAATGTGGTGATTATTCCTCTAATCTAGTGTTTTGAAAACTGGACCGGATCGAATCGGTCTAACCATGATTTGTTGAAGAAACCGAGTCCAGTTCAGTCTAAAATCTGGATATGAAAAAATCTGGTAAAACTGGTGATCTAGTTTTCAAAACCCGAAGCTAAATAATCAACATATAATTAATGTGTTTTCAATTATTATTAAAATTTAATATCTCACAATCAATATTTTTTTCTATCACTATTTAATTGATTTTCTATTTAATTCTATTTTTTAAATGTTAAAATATATATTTAGCTCTCATATATTATTTTTATCGTGAAATATTCATAAAATTTGAGACTAAGTTGTAAGAATAAATAAATAAATAAATACGGTAATTTGAACGGTCAATCATTTTGTTTATATCAATTTACATAATATCTAATTATTTACTCTATATATATAGTTAAATTTGTGGTTAATGTTTATTTTTCTAATTAATAAAAGAGAACATAGAACATAGAACTACTTCTAGGTCTATATAATTGATTATATATTTGATTTTTTTTAAACTAGCAAATCCGGTTTTTAACCATCTGAACCGGTATCTGGTCTGATTATAAAAACATTGCTCTAATCTCAAATCCAAACAGTAGACAAGTGTATTTATGTTTGTTCCTATACCCAAACGCTCGTAAGAAATGCCAACTAAAATCCAACCCATGCGACCGGTATGACTTCCCTTAACAAGTCACTTAGTATTTCTTTTTCCTCTAACAGACAAGCAAGCTCCAAAAAGGCCCAAAAAGAAAAAAACGTCAATTCACCGTCCGATTAATTATTAATGGGTCCCGCGAAAATCAACGATCCAGATCATCTCGTTTACGTGCACCTCAATATATTCCCCTGTCTCTCCTCCGTCTATAAGAACTGAAAACAAAACCTACCGGTTCCTCACCTTGTCTCCCCCACACACCGATCGCGTTTTGTCTCTCCCGACGCAAGCACCATCTCAAATCTGCAACCGATCAAAGATCCAATTAGGGTTTTCCTCGCAGCCATGTCGGACGCGTACTGCACGGATTGCAAGAGGGAGACGGAGCTGGTGGTGGATCACTCCGCCGGAGACACGCTCTGCTCCGAGTGCGGCTTGGTTCTGGAGTCTCACTCGATTGATGAGACCTCCGAGTGGCGTACCTTCGCCAACGAGTCTTCCAACAGCGATCCGAACCGTGTAGGTGGCCCCACCAACCCGCTTCTAGCGGATAGTGCTCTCACCACGGTCATCGCGAAGACGAACGGCTCCTCGGGGGATTTCTTGTCGAATTCTCTCGGGAGGTGGCAGAATCGTAACGGCAGTGCTGAGCGTGGGTTGATCCAGGCGTTTAAGACCATTGCTACCATGTCTGACAGGTAGTGCTCGTTTTTTTTTTTATTTTATCGGATCTTTGCAAGTGTTGGCAGATTAGATTGTCAATTAGCATAACTAAAGGAGGTTCCTTTATTATCTGAATTGAAATTTTTGAGAGTTAAGTATACGCTTGATGCCTCTTTGCAAGTATTTACAGAGAGAACATTGTCAAGTAACGTAACTAAAGGAGGTTTCTTTTGGTTGGCATTGTTGTTTGTGTGGAGTGTTTGTTTATGTTGCAGCTTCATGTCCTGTTCTGTGTGTTCATTGTGATTACGTGTGAGGGTGCTTACTTGCTTAGTTGACGCCTCTTTGCAAGTATTTACTCGTTTGAGAGATCACGTGGTGAGGTTCTTTTTTTATGTGCATTGAAAGTTTTGTCCTTTGTGATGATGCTTGTTGCTGCTGTGTTGTGTGGAGTATTTGTTTATGTTCCCTGATTCATGTCTTGCTGTGTGTGTTCATTGTGAGAGTACTTACTCGTTGATTGATTTTTGTTTTCACAGGTTGGGGCTTGTTGGAACTATCAAGGTAACGTTCCTCGTCTGTTTCTGTTAATCTGGTTTGCTAAATTCATAGCATGCGGATATGTTGCTAGAAAGCTAATGTCGCTGGTTTAGTATGTGCTATTGGAGCCTATCATTTAACGGTTTGTTTATGAAATGTAGGATCGGGCTAATGAGATATTTAAGAGGCTGGAGGATCAAAAGTCAACCAGAGGAAGGAACCAGGATGCACTTTTGGCAGCCTGCTTGTACATTTCATGCAGACAAGAGGACAAGCCACGAACTATTAAGGGTAAAGATTTCTCTTTTGAGAGAGAGTCTGGTTCCCCTCTTGATATTAAAAGCTTTGCCATCATAAGTCAAATCCAATTCCTCAACCTTGTGAATAGAAATCTGCTCTGTTGCCAATGGGGCGACAAAGAAGGAGATTGGACGAGCAAAAGACTTTATAGTTAAGACGTTGGGGCTGGAGACTGGTCACTCTGTGGAGCTGGGCGCCATACACGCTGGTGATTTCATGGTAAAGTCCTTACAAGTACCTTAAAATTGATATTGGTATTGGGCTTTGTATTGACATTTGCGGTCATGTCGCTGGGAATTGCAGAAAAGGTTCTGCTCTAACCTTGGAATGTCTCATCAAGCGGTTAGAGCTGCTGAGGAAGCTGTTAAAAAATCTGAGGAATTTGATATAAGGTACATTTCATCTTATTCGAAGATTCAGTGCCTATAGATAGACACAGCAGAACCTTTACAGATGCTTGATCTGGCGCCTTGCAGGAGGAGTCCTATATCAATAGCAGCAGTGGTTATCTATATCATAACCCAGCTTTCTGATGACAAGAAGCCTCTTAAAGGTTTGTTTGTTTGTTTATTTGTTTATTTTTGACAAGAAGCCTCTCAAAGAGTTATAAAGAAATCGTAAGACTGAATAATATTTTGGGGTTGAGTGCAGATATAGCAGTAGCGACAGGAGTAGCAGAAGGGACAATAAGGAACTCATACAAAGACTTGTATCCTCATCTTCCAAAGATAATCCCAAGTTGGTATGCTAAGGAGGAGGATCTTAAGAATCTCTCTAGTCCTTAAACTTCTTCTTTGCAACAGACCTGTCTTATATATATCTCTCTATCGAGGAGGATACAAAACAAGTGTTTCTCTCGAGTAGAGAGGCTTTGGTTCTTTCTGAAAATTCTTTTCCCTTGTGAGTCCTTTTGTTAAGATTATTGTAATGTGTTAACAACTTGAAAAACAGATTTTAAAAGTTTTCATAGTAAGAAAGAATATTTATTTATCCAATCTACACCAGCAGTTAAAACTGCAGCTAACTGATTGTTAGGAGCAGGTAATGGAGTCATAACTGATCTTACCTGGTATAGTTAACATCAGACTTTACAGAACAACCGATGCAACTACCATTAGCTTTTATAAATTACACAGGGCTTGCTTGGCTTTTAGAATGCATTTCAGGATAGTCTAAAGTAGAATTGCTTATTGGTATATTGAAGTTGATATTTTCTTAGTAAAAAAAAAGCCATAAAGAGAAAGATACAGTACAAAGATTATGACGACTCAAGAAACTGAACAACAATCAATTTTAAGACATGATGTTTAACATAGCAGAATCTGCAGTTTGCACAAGTAAGATCTTAGAAGTTCGGATTATGAGCCATGACAGACTAATCAAGGCTGATCTAGAAGGGAAGGCCTGTAGAATGCATGGCTCTGTGCAATCTCAATCCTGTCTCTTGGGTCATTCAGTGTTTCATCCCTTAATGCTTGCAGAATCGCTTGTGTTGATTGTTCTCTGCAAAATCCAGACACAAAATTGAGCAAACATAGTTCATTACAGAATGAACGAAGCAAGTTCCAAGAGAGATTCAATGTTCTTACCTTGTGATGAGTATCTTGTAGAGTGTTTTCAAAATAGGACATGATTCAACCGGAGCCACAGGTTTCTTCTCTTCAGAATGCAATATACTTAGGCTGGACTGACTAAGCAGTTGATAAAACGCTCCCACTGCAGAAACACCCTATTCAAACACAACCAAACATTCATTCACATTAAGCCTTGATAGACACCAAAAATTTCAAACTTCTTTGTTCTCTCACTTAGAATTGAGATACCTGAATCATTCCCTTTCCGCTTATACTATCACCCATGTCTCTATTTATTTCTCCTTTAGCAAGCATCTGACCATACCAGGCGTTACGCCCTTTCAACAAGGTCACATAAGTGTCAGCTAGCAAAGGTCCTGCAAGTTTCTCAGGTTCTTCTGCTAGTAAATGAGTTATGAATATCATCTCAGATGTACAATGAGCAAAGTACACTGATTTGCTTGTAGCGCTCTCGTTAGTAAGCGCTGCCACCATTCCTGAAAAAAAGAACAAGAGGAGAAGGATCAAAGCCAAGGTAAAATCCCTCGAGTCCTTGTGTACATGCAGACACTTACCAGCTCCAATGGCGTACACATTCTTGAGACCTCCCATTACTTCATGTGTCACAAGATCACTATTGTCCCAAACAATGAAATGAGGTTGTCTTAAGAACTTTGCTAGTGGTTTCCTCCATTTCTCAGCTCCACAGATTCTAGCATTAGCATATTCCTTGTTGTAAATTTCAGCAGCAATGTTTGGTCCACCAAGATAGAGTACATTCTCAATCGGCACACCAGCTATATCCACAAACACCAAAGACAAGAACCAATCCAAGAAAGAGTTAAAATTACAGACAACTAAGCTTAGATATGTCGATAGACTCTATGCCTGGACGTTTTTACCCTAAACCGAAGTCCAAACTTTAACCCGAACCAAAAAAACCAAAACCGTATAAAAATATCCGAATGAGACTTAAGAACAGTTACTTTTGGGTTTGGGTTCAACACAAAGCAAACAGAAATTTTAGAAATTTTAGAATATTTTAAAGATTTTTAGTTTGTCTTATTTGTTATTTTGAGTAATTTTTAGTTAGTTTAGGTAGCTTAATTAGTTTTTAATTAAACTTTTTTGAATAATTTAAATAATTCTAGTATTTTTTGGTCAATTTTTTTTATAATTTTGGGAGATTTCACACACTGGTTATAACCCGATCCGAATCAAAAATCCGAAAATCCAAATCAACAAAACAAACCTGAACGGGATACCTAACCACCATGCCTAATAGACTCAATAGTAGAAAGAAGAAGAAGCTTACTTGCTTGATGGATCATCTTTGTTGGAGTAATGATATGTGGAACTGGCTCGAGAGCAGTTTCAATACCCTTAGACAGAGAGATAATAATAGGAACTGTGATCCTCTCTTTCCAATACTTGCTAATCTCTTCAAACACTTGTCGTGTCTCAGTCGAAGGTAATCCATTAACAACAATATCAGCATCCCACGCAGCTTCTTGCAGGTTTGTCACAACCTTGAGAGGGCAAAGCGGCGTGTCAACCATGTTAAGACAAAACCCGTCTTTCAATATCTCATCTGCATAGAGCGTCCTATCACCGAGTCTTGCCTCGACGTATTTCAGATAAGCGCAGCGTCTTATCAGTCTCCTCAGGACATCTTCCCGAGAATTGATCACTTCGAACAAATGCTCAGCTGTTGATCTACTAACAGCTCTACCGGGTCTTCTCCATATCCTGATCTGAAACTTCTCCCTGAAACCTCCGTAGCTTTCTTGGAGAAGAGCTGCAAAGACACTTCCCCAAGCACCAGCTCCAACGCTTACAATCCTTAACGGATCTTTGTCTGATTTTCCAAGAAGACGACGAAACTCATCAAGCTTATCCTCCAAGTTGAGACCATTGTGTTGAGCAGAACATTTTGATAACAGGCTCTTGGCCTCGATGCTTCCCACCATTTTTTTTAGTCTACACCAAGATATTCAACACCAAACAAAAGGCAATGCCAAAGAGCAATCAATGACTATCTCAGCTTTTATATATTGAGTTCAATCAAGAATACAAAGAAATCAAATGGGCATTTTACCAGTCAGCTTCTTGCTCCAAAAGAATAAGTAGACTTTCTTGGTTCAATAACTCAGCTATTCTCACCAAACAGGACCTGAGTTTTGTCTTTGTGTGTTCTAGCTTTCTTCTGCCATGTAACAAAAGGGAGATCAAAAACAAGACACTAATGCAATAAATAGTAATGCTACAACCTGAGAAAACTACAGAGAATAACATCTTACCAAAAAAAAAAAATACAGAGAAACAAAGCAAATCAAGAGAGAATGAAAGATTATGAAATAAAATAGAAATAGACAATACCTTGTTAGCTCCGTCTTTGAGTTGTTCATCTAACACAATGAGAAAGTTCGGTAAACAAAACACAAAGTCAAGAAGAACAAACCTTTCGTGTCGGCAACCATAAAAGAAATAACAAATCCAAATCAAGAAGGAAAGACAAAAACGCATGAGAAGATTTATCTACTGGCAGAAAATCATAAAACTTTCATGAGAAAGGCAAAGTAGTGAGTTAGAATTAATACTACAGAGCAAGGGAGAGGAATGGGCATAAGCATTGATGGGTACAGTCGAGGAAAGGAACAGACTCTTTTTATTTAATTTTGGTTATCGGTGTACATTTAAGGGAAGGTGCCTAACTTCGGACACGATCTTTAATGGCACAAAAGAAATACAGCATTTACTATTACAACCATTTTTTTTATAATATTCTTATTATGTTTAAAAATATAAATTGTTTTCATATTGTTATACAAATTTTATATTTCCTTCGTTGATATTAGATGTTGTTTAGAATTATGCACATATTTTTTTAAAAATAGTTAGATATTTTTTACATTTTGTAAACAAAAACATAATTAATTATCCACCAAACCCAAATTCAACCAATAAAAAAAACAAAATCCATAATATAAAGAGTCGTGTAGCATTAAAATCAATAATTAGGTTTTTTGAAAATTGAAAATGCCATATAACTTGAAATAAAAAAAATCTCCAAAACATCATCTATTAGAAAATGGAGGAAGTATTTATCAGAATTTTTTTAATTGATTAATTTTGTATTTTCTTATTGAAGCATTTTATACTAAAAAATACTTTTTGTTTAATTATTGGTTTTATGAAACCATTTATGTTACAAAAAGAGAGAACATACATTATCTTGCGATATACTCCCTCTGTTCCCGAAAATAAGATTTTCTATAGTATTCACGTTTATTAAGAATTCAATAAATATTTATAATTTAACTTATTTGTTACTTTATTATACACTTTCTAATAACTTTCCACCAATGAAATTTAATCAATTCAAATATTCTCAATTAATGTTTCTTAAAAATAAAAAAAAATACATTAATAATATAGAAAATCTATCTTTTTGGAACAAGAAAAAATTCTACAAAATTTTACTTCCGGAAACGGAGATAGTATTAAATATAAATGATTTGATCATCTAACAATGAACAATTTATGTTGTAAAAGAGAGAACATACATTATCTTTTATGGGGTAATCTTTATATATAAAAGAGGGTTTACTCCCTCCTGGTGAAGCCACCTCAGCTTCCACATCACTAATTCGAAGTCTGACGTCGCGACACCTGTCCCTCTTCCAAAACGCTGCACTTCGCCTGTGTTCTCTCTTCTTTTTTCACTTTCTGTGGTCTTTTCTTCTCGCCGTAATACTTCGCCAAAACCGCCGATTTAAAAATCGGAGACATCCTTCCCGGTGAATCTCCGGCGTACACACGCAGTCCAACACGCAGTCCTGGAGTTAGAAGAAACGCCAAGAGGTTGGTGAGTGGGCCAAGAGAAACCAGGACCTTGGATGGTGAAGCTTCCATAGTCGGTATCGATCAGGTCGAATATCCAATTAGCGTTTTCGGGTGACACCATCTCCTTAAACTCCACCGGTAGATCGATTTTTTCCGTTAAAATTTGATTGGATGGAAGGAAGAGAAAACTGTTGGAGGAGACGAAGTGTGGAATAATCCCAGAGATTGGAGTTGTTTTCACGTGCATTACTTCATCTCTTTTGGGCAGTAAAACATTAAAGTTTTTTTGTTTTCTCTGTTTTCTAACACAATCTCATTTTGCATTTGGTTTGAAATCGTTGGCTCTGATTACATTTTGGGGGAGTCCAGAGTTATATCTGATTCCTTAATTCAGTTTTGCACTGTAGAACCAACGTGATGAAATCGAAGCAAAGTTCTTCGAGGAGAGTCAGAGAGCAGCACTAGAAGCTAAATATCAGAAATTGTATCAGCCTTTCTATACCAAGGTAATGCAAATGGTCTTTGATTCTATCATCACATGAAACCTCAACTAATAAAATTTGATTAAAAATACTTCTATGTGTTGCTACTTACTTATATGTTAATAGTGTTGAGTGTTCTTTACTTCTTTTTGTATTCCCACATGCTTATAACTGATATATTGATGTTTTTCTGCTTTCCTAAGATGACTAATACAAGTTTAACAAGACTTCTCTCTGTCGTATGATTATAAGTAACTGACACTAATGGTTTTCTGCTTTCCTATCGCATTGTTCACATAAAACAGCGATATGAGATTGTCACTGGTGTGGTTGAAGTTGAAGGTGCACCAGAAGAAGTGAAAACAGAAAAATGAGAAGACAAAACTGCTGAAGGTATGCTATCTATTGCGCACACTAAAACCTGATTATGTTTTTAGTTTCTGATGATCGTGAAATATTGTTTCAATTGATACGAGCATCTGTTTTTCTTTTTTGTTTCCTGCAGCGAAAGAAGTACCTGATTTATGGCTTATTGCATTAAAAACAATGAAATTACTGCTGAAGAGGTCCATTATTAGGATACTCTTATATTGTTTTTGTTTATTAAAATTCGATTCTCTTTATCTTGATGTACTTTTTCCCCAATGATTCTAGATACCTGAGATGAAGGTGCTCTTAAGTATCTTAAGGATATCAAGTGGAACAGCGTTGAAGAACCAAAAGGGTTTTTAAGCTCGAGTTTTTCTTTGATGAGAACCCTTACTTCAAGAACACAGTCTTGACCAAGACATATCACATGATATGAAGATGAGCCTATCCTCGAGAAGGCCATTGGATATGATCTTTTGATTTTATCATGCATTTACTGTTTTATGGTTCTCTAGAAGTCTTATTGATCTTTTAAGTATTATCCAGGACGGAGATTGAGTGGTTTCCTGGAAAGTGTTTGACTCGGAGGATCCTTAAAAAGAAGCCAAATAAGGGATCCAAAAACACAAAGCCGATCACTAAGACTGAGGACTGTGAGAGTTTCTTCACCTTTTTAAGTCCACCTCAAGTTTCTGATGACGAAGAGGATCTTGATGATGACATGGTATGGACACCCCCCAAGTGCAGTTTTAATTTTTGACTTGGTATTTCAGAATGCGTTAACTTGATAATTCAAAATAATAAAGGGATTGCCACCATCTTTGTTTTACTTTTACTACCAATCCAAATACGTAAAGCTTCCCCTATGATTCTATTATATAAAATTTAACTGAACTACTAAGTTGATAATTAAAATAGCCTTCAGAATAAATATTATACACATTCCTCTAACTCTATGCAGTAAAGACAAGTACCTTATGCGCTTATTTACATCTTCAACCAAATTTCATACAAGAACTTTTTGCTTCAGTAGTAGCAAAGTAAAAGTATATCTCACCTAGGATTTGTTTGTGAATGAGCTATACACATTTGATATCATGCGTTTTCACTAGAACCTAAGTCCAGGCATGAGTTAGGAACTTTTCATTTGTTTCTTTCTATATCATAATACTCCTCCGTTACTGTCTCGGCAGTGAGTCTAACCTCGAGACAAGTCTTGAGCCAAGCTGCGTTTGGTACCCACCAGACATATTTTTGTCTAGAAATATGATTTGCTTTTTGACTTTTGAACAAATGGAACAACTGAAAAGCATAAGGCAGTAACTTGAGAAAAATAATATTTAATTAGTTGTACATTTAACAATATTTTACAACAAAACTTATAAAGTAAGATAAATAATATTTAGATAACGAGTCTAATTAAGTGCGTTGTAAATGAAAAAATTTTATTGTAAGAATTTAGTCTATAATTTTTAAGTAGTTGTAAGTTTTTTGATCAAGATAATATTAAAAATTTTAAACATATGATTTAAGAAAAAAATCACAAAAATATATATTGTAGATTTAAGAAGAGGGTCCATTAAATTACTCAGAGACAAATTGGAAAAAAAAGTTATAAATGATACATGTCTACAATTCAGCCAATTAAACACCATAACTAAAATTTAATTAATTTTTTTCATTCTACTCATCATTTTATATATAATTTCCAATAAAAAATTGAATACAAAATTTGGATTTGCATAAGAAAAAAAAACAATGAATAATTTAAAATTATTTTATAATTATCGAGCTACTTATATTTGTGTAATAGATTATAATATTTATATATTAAAATAAACATACTAAATATATAATTAAAATTAAAATTCAAACAAAAAACCCCGGCGTAGCCCGGCCGATCCTAGTACTAATAAATAAATGGGACCTTCGTCAAAAACACGTACATTATCTTGTTATATGTCATATATAAATGATTTGATCACCTAACAAAATGAACATACTTTATAATCAATCAATTTCGCACAACATAGTTCATTGTTTCTTTACAAATGAAAAATAAAAAAAAACATCAATAAATCATTGTTCTGAGAACAGTTGGGCAGCACATCCTCTTTCACATACAAAAGGCCAGCTACACTACTGACACACAAAACACACATGTATGTCCAGTTCAAAACCGTGACTGCCTAGCTGCCCGAGTAGGCGCTGCTTGGACATCTTCCGCAGCGATTTTGGTATAATCACCCAACAAAACCGGACACCAATTACTCAACCCATTTAACCAATTAGTCACCCCGTTAAACAACTAATTAGTCCATTTACCGAATAATCAGCCCAATTTTCAACTAATGATCCGATTATGTAAGCCTAAATTATAAACTGTGAAAATATATATTGGGCTTTGGAGAAATTTCGAAGCTCAAATGCCTTACATTTTTTAGCATGTGAACTCTATATATAGAGTAAGATTTTGCCTCTCTTTTTCTCTATAACAGAGGTAGGACTTTTGTAAATCAATACTAACAATGTGAAAAAAGATTAAATTGCAGTCAGAGCATCAATCCCCGGCGTTAGAACATGTGACTTAGCAATTGGGAAACTGTTGTGAACAAAGGTAAAATCGTGTGTGTTTTTCTCTGTCTTATTACTCAATCAAAGTGTTCCCTTATATAGGGGTTACAAGGAATAGATAAAAGGAAAGTGTACAAATCATTATCCTAAAGGAAAAAGGAAAACTTCTTAAAGATAAACATGAAGAGATAAATGGAAACATCCTAAGACTAAAGTCGGCCACTCTCTCTCCCTTTGGGCCGCCGACTCTCTCTCTCTCCATGGGCCACGGTTTGGCCATTTGGTTACTAGCAATCCATATTGTTCATAACACTCACCCTTGGATGCTATAACCATATGGGCTCGTATCATGCACGATGTTGCCTCGTTAAAACCTCTCTAGGAAAACCAAAAACCCAAGGTGGGAAAAAATGGAAACCGTAGACAGGAAAAAGAGTACAACACATGACACTCCCCCTGATGAAGGCATCACTGAAGATCCTTCAGCCGGCGCATACCTATCTGATGAACCAGCTTCCTGAACGTTGAGGTTGGCAGAGACTTGGTGAAGAGGTCGGCTGAGTTGTCGCTGGATCGGACTTGAACTACTTGAACCTCCTTTGCCTTCCGCAAGTCGTGGGTGAAAAAAAACTTGGGCAGGATGTGCTTGGTCCTGTCTCCTTTGATGTATCCTTCCTTGAGCTGAGCGATACACGCTGCATTGTCCTCGTAGATGATCATTGGCTCCTCCTTCTCTTGTCCCACGGCCAGACCACTCTCTCTTAAGACATGGCCGGTCATGTTCCTCAACCAAACAAGCTCACGGCTTGCCTCATACATGGCTATGATCTCGGCGTGATTAGATGATGTAGCAACTAAGGATTGCTTTGTTGAACGCCAGCATATTGCGGCTCCACTATGTGTAAACACATATCCTGTTTGAGATCTAGCCTGGTGTGGGTCAGATAAGTACCCAGCATCTGCATATCCGACCATGTTCTCTTCTGGCCGGTTGGTGTAGAACAAACTGAGATCCTTTGTTCCTTGCAGATACCTGAACAGATGTTTCACTCCGTTCCAATGCCTTAAAGTCGGACATGAACCAAATCTAGATAGTAAGCTCACGGCAAAGCTTATGTCCGGTCTAGTATGACTAGCTAAGTACATTAAGGCCCCAATGGCACTTAAGTAAGGCACTTCCGATCCGAGTGCTTCCTTGTCCGGTTTCTTAGGTCCGAATGGATCCTTTTCTAGGTCTAAGGACCTCACGACCATAGGACACGGCAAGGGGTGTGCCTGGTCCATATTAAATTGCTTGCGTATCTTTTCTGTATAAGTTTCTTGATGCACAAGGATGCCATTTGCTTTATACTCAAACTGTAATCCCAAACAGAACTTAGTTTTCCCTAAGTTTTTCATCTCGAATTCTTTCTTTAGACACTCGACCGTTTGGGAAATCTCTCCAGAGGTTCCTATTATGTTCAGGTCGTCCACATAAACAGACATTATAACATAGCCCTTGCTGTCGAATTTCTTTATGAATATACATGGACTTATTGGATCATTCTTATAACCCTCTTTGGTTAGGTACTCGGATAATCGGTTATACCACATTCGACCTGATTGCTTTAAACCATAAAAGGCTTTATTCAGCTTAATGCAATGTTGTTCTCGAGAACCTTTCTTATCTTTGAGCTCAATACCCTCTGGAACTCTCATATGTATTTCATTATCCAGTGGTCCGTACAGGTATGCAGTCACTACATCCATTAGGCGTAAATCAATGTTTTCTTTCACGGCCAGACTGATCAGATATCTTAGTGTAGTCGCATCCACCACAGGGGAATAAGTTTCCTCATAGTCTATTTCTAGTCTTTGTGAGAATCCTTGTGCTACAAGCCGTGCTTTGTATCTCACTACTTCTCCTTTCTCATTTCTCTTCCTTACAAAGACCCATTTGTATCCCACTGGTTTGACATCTCTAGGTGTCAAGATTATAGGGCCAAAAACGCATCTCTTTCTCAATGATTCTAACTCCACGTTTATAGCTTGTTTCCATTTGATCCAATCTGATCTTAGCATGCATTCTTGTATGGACGTGGGTTCTAGATCCTCATCTTTATCCATGATCTCAAGTGCTACCTTGTATGCAAATAAATCATCAACGTTGATATCTTTTCTGTTCCATTGTTTTCCAGACATTACATGGTCTATAGAGATCTCTTGGTTGTCCGGCTCTTGTGTCCCGTGAAGTCCAGCGTCCCGGACCTCACTTTGAGGGACGGCCGGATCATCGGGTGTGGTCGGTACACTCGGCTGAACCGTCATGGTCGGCTCGACCGATCCATCTATGTCCTGGACGGTTTCCTTGATGCTCTCGGATCCAGCACCTTTCTTGGATTTCCGAGGCTGTTTGTCTTTGGAACCAATTGGTCTACCACGTTTTAAACGTTGCTTAGACTCTGTAGCCACTTGACACTGTCCATCTTGGACGTCTAATCTTATAGGTGCATTACAAGCCAGGATGTGTGATATTGTCACTCTATTTGGGTCAGCAAATGTATCTGGCAGTCTATTGGCTAGCTCTTGAAGATGTATTATCTTTTGGACTTCTAAATCACAATCTTTAGTCCGAGGATCTTGCCAAGATGTTGATGGTCTAAACCATTCTAAATCTTTTGTTATCAACCGGCTGTTATCTCCCCCTAAGGGCGGATATTTGGACTCATCAAACTGTGAGTCTTCGTATCTGGCCTTAAACAAATCATCGGTTGTTGGCTCAAGATACTTTATAATGCTTGGGGATTCATATCCTACGTATATTCCCATCCTCCCCTGCGGTCCCATCTTAGTTCTCTGTGGTGGAGCAATTGGAACGTAGACGGCACATCCAAATGTTTTGATGTGGGACACGTCTGGCTCATGACCCGTAAGTAATTGGGTGGTGAATATCTATGCTCACTAGATGGTCTGATGCGAATCAGTTCCGTTGCATGTAAAACTGCATTTCCCCATGCTGATACCGGAAGTTGAGACTTCATAAGTAATGGACGGGCTATCAGCTGGATACGTTTAATGATGGATTCGGCCAAGCCGTTCTGTGTATGGACATGTGCCACGGAGTGTTCTACTTTTACCCCCATGGACATACAATATTCATTAAATGCCTGGGACATGAATTCACCAGCATTGTCTAGACGTATAGTCTTAAGAGGAAAATCTGGAAAATGTGCTCTCAGCCTTATCATCTGAGCAAGCAGCCGTGCAAAGGCTAGGTTCCGAGTGGATAGCAGACATACATGCGACCATCTGGTCGATGCATCAATGAGGAGCATGAAGTATCTAAACGTCCCACAAGGTGGGTGTATTGGTCCACATATATCTCTTTGGATCCTTTCCAGAAAGTTTAAGGTTTCTTTATTAACCTTGGCTGGTGATGGCCTAGTTATGAGTTTCCCTTGTGCACATGCTACACATGTGAGATTTCGTGGGATCACTCCTTTAAATGTGTGCCCTTGTGAATTCATCATCAATTTTCGCATCATTCCTGTTCCGGGATGGCCAAGCCGGGATGCCCTTGTGAATTCATCATCTGAGCAAGCAGCCGTGCAAAGGCTAGGTTCCGAGTGGATAGCAGACATACATGCGACCATCTGGTCGATGCATCAATGAGGACCATGAAGTATCTAAACGTCCCACAAGGTGGGTGTATTGGTCCACATATATCTCCTTGGATCCTTTCCAGAAAGTTTAAGGTTTCTTTATTAACCTTGGCTGGTGATGGCCTAGTTATGAGTTTCCCTTGTGCACATGCTACACATGTGAGATTTCGTGGGATCACTCCTTTAAATGTGTGCCCTTGTGAATTCATCATCAATTTCGCATCATTCCTGTTCCGGGATGGCCAAGCCGGTTATGCCATAAAGTGAATAGCTCGGAGGTGTTTGCCTCGACCATGCTGATCCTTGCATATTATAGACCAGTAGACATTGCGGGCATAGTCTCTAGGATCTTTTTATTGCCTTTGGTGATCAAAGTTATGTTAAGGATTTCTTTGTTTCCTTCTTCCCATGTTTCAAGGTGGAAACCATTCAATCTTATATCCTTGAAACTCAATAAGCTTCTTCTAGAGCTTGGGGAATACAAGGCGGTTTTGATCTCTAGGTGAGTGCCCTTGGGCATCATCACATAGGCCTGGCCGTGACCTTTAATCAGGCTAGCCTCACCCGCAATGGTTTGTACCTTTGCACTTTGCATTGTGAGATTCATAAAGTACCTTTTGTCTCTAAGGATTGTATGACTTGTGCCACTATCCACCACAAGTATACTCATCTCATCATTCATTTCTATAAATAAAATTTAGAGACTTTATAAGATCTTTAAAACTTTTATTATTATAAATTTCATTACATAAAATAAAAACACCAAATCAAAGACATAAAGCAATAAGACAATGTGATTCGAAAAACTAGTCCTTTAGACAGTCGGATGTCTCAAAATCCATTTGGTCATCTTTGTTGTCCCTGTCGGATTCATTGTCAGCATCATATCCATATCCTTTGTCATCATGACCGTTTTCTTGGATCATGTTTGCCTCTGGGTTCTTGTTCTTGAGGCTCTCTTGATAGAGTTCGCACAAGTGTTTCGGAGTTCTGCAGTTCTCGGCCCAATGGTTGTCCATCCCTCATCTGTGACATAATGACTTGGACGTGTAAGATGGTTTGGATATGCCACCTCGTCCACGGCCATAACTCCCTCGGCCCCGACCGTAATTGGAACCACGACCACGGTTATTGTGGTTTCCTTTTCGGCCGGTTGAGTAGTTGTCTCGACCGTTATGATTGTCACGCCTACGCCCCCTGTACCCACCACGGCTATTGCCGTATGGTTTCCTGTTGTCTTGGGTGTAGTAGGTCTCTTTGGGATCTTTCTTTTCAACCTCATGGGCTTCGGGTAATGGTGCTGTCCCGGCCGGTCTAGCTCCACTATTCTTCATAAGAAGCTCATTGTTTGCTTCGTCCAAGAGTAGACATGAGATCAGATCAGTATATGTGGCAAAACCTTTTGTTCTATATTGCTGTTGCAACACAGAATTCGACTGATTAAAAGTCGTGTAGGTCTTTTCAAGCATCATCACATCGGAGACTTCTTCACCACAAAGCCTTAGTATTGAAACTATCTTGAACAAGGCTGAATTATACTCATCCACCGACTTATAGTCCATGAATTTGAGATGCATCCAGTCGTGCCTTGCCTTTGGAAGCAACACCATCTTTTGGTGATCATATCTGTGCTTTAAAGCATTCCAAAGATCCAATGGATTCTCAATCGTCATGTACTGATCTTTAAGACCTTCAATGAGATGATGGCGCATAAAGCTTATGGCCCTGTATCTATTCTTTTCATTCTCATTGTTGTCCTCGATGATAGTATCACCGAGTCCCTTGGACTTTAGACTAATCCTTGTATCTAGCGCCCACTGCAAGTAATTGTCTCCGGAGAGATTAAGGGCTGCGTAGTCTCTGTTTGCTATTTTCGACATCTGATTCACATTATCATATAAGATTTTAGATTCACAATGTGATCACGTGGCCGCAGGATATAAGCAAGCTCGGCCACAACACGTCTTATGCATTTATGATGTTCAAACAATACTAATCGACCATGGTGCTATCAATCATGAGCCACACGGCCCTATAGGTTTACTAATGCAATCAACCTAAGCTCGTGTGATCTATATGCTGGCCGATCTTGTTTTAACCCATTGTAAATGCAATATCATGTTCGGATTCATGCAAAACGATTTAAACATTCTTATGATCCCTAGGGTTTTCAATCTTTAAATTCTATCAACTTATGTTTAAGGTTTCAAGGCCTTAAGTATTTGTATTTAATTCAAGCAATCTAATCATTCCTAAACCTCAAATCAAATAAGAAATCAAACAATCAAGATCAATCTTAAAATCGGACACTAGCTTCTTTTAGGGTTTTCGATTCCTTGATTAGGGTTTGCCATGTTTCAGATTTAATCAATCAACATACAATCAGGTTCTAATTGGAATCGATTTATGTTTCTAGTTTTAAGACTTGTCGATTTTAATCTTATGGTTTCTTTTAGGGTTTCATCAAGACATTGTTTCCATAATGATGGAATTAGGGTTCTTATTGTTCTAGGTTCTCAGATTATGTTTATACCTTTGTTTCGTAGGGGATTTAGAACCGGACCACCTGAGAATGGATGAAACTTCGAGCTGAGATGATCGGACGCTTGCTGCCTCCTATCGGGTCGCGGATGAGGTCGATCGCGGGCTGGAGGCGTCTAGGCTGCGAGCTGTTCGGGGATCGGATCGTCTCGGGTCGGTCGCGGACTTCGGGTTCGATCGCGAGCTGGATGGCGGTTCTTCTGATCTGGAACATGATCTGAGAAGCTTTAGGTTTCAAGATTGATCTCCTGAGTTCTTAGATGAACAAGATTAGGATTAGGGTTTAAGTTTTTAGTCGCCGGTTTAGGCTTTTAGGTTTCGATTTTGGTCTCAGGGTTCAGAGGCTATCGTGCTGATAATGTGTTGTGAACAAAGGTAAAATCGTGTGTGTTTTTCTCTGTCTTATTACTCAATCAAAGTGGTCCCTTATATAGGGGTTACAAGGAATAGATAAAAGGAAAGTGTACAAATCATTATCCTAAAGGAAAAAGGAAAACTTCTTAAAGATAAACATGAAGAGATAAATGGAAACATTCTAAGACTAAAGTCGGCCACTCTCTCTCCCTTTGGACCGCCGACTCTCTCTCTCTCCATGGGCCACGGTTTGGCCATTTGGTTACTAGCAATCCATATTGTTCATAACAGAAACAACAGATTTTTGGTAGAGTTAGCAGAGGTTAATATATATACACATATACATATATAAAAATTAAAATCCTAATCTAGATTAATTTGTTTTTCAATTGTATGGTATCAACATATGTTAACAATTAATTTTGTTCGACCAATAAATATAAATTTCAATGATAACATACGAAAAACTATTACATTCTAATATATTTAATTTAAATACTATAACAAAATAAAATAATAATTAAATTAGTCTCTGCGTATACTTTACTTAATCTTCGATTTTTTGGTAATTCGAAGTCGGGGGTTAATGTCCGACTATCGTCTCCGTGTTACAGCTTTTTTCTATTAATCAAATCAAAACCTTTAAAGAGGCCTCTCAACTAAAACCATATAGACTTAATTAATCGAGTGGGCCTTTGAAGACCCTCTCTTAATAGGCCTAAAACCGTAATGGGCTCTCATCCACCGTAGAAAGCGATAGACTTCTCTCCTCCTCCTTCGATCGTTTTTCTCCGCTGCATTTGTGAGAGAGTGAGTTAGTGAGAGAGAAAATGGAGTCTGGGCTAAGCGAGATCGGAAGCACGAAGATGTTCGATGGCTTCAACAAAAGATACAAACACTACAGTGAGACACTTGGCTGTTCCATGACTTTCTCCATCTACTTCCCTCCTTCTGCTTCATCTTCCCGTAGATCCCCTGTATGCTATCTTCACTACTTTGATCTCAGTTTTAGTTATTTAGATCAATCTTCCTCTGTAAAGCTCTGATCTTTTTTTGTAAAAGTAGACAAGGTTTATCTTCAGCATCCATCTCGATGGTCTGTGTTCTCTGTGTTTCGATCAAAGAAGCAGACTTTAAGTTTTGCATTGGTTTGAACACGCTGTGATGCCAAAGTCATTTTTTTTTATTGGCAGGTGCTTTACTGGCTCTCTGGCCTCACCTGCACTGACGAGAACTTCATCATCAAGTCAGGAGCTCAACGTGCTGCTTCCACTCGCGGCATTGCTCTTGTTGTCCCAGATACTTCTCCAAGTTAGCCACTGTCTATAATGTCTTTGCGTTTTGTACATGATTTTTATTATAACCTATCTTCCCTGATGGTTTTGATATTTGTAGGAGGATTAAATATTGAAGGGGAAGCAGACAGCTACGACTTCGGTGTAGGTATGCTGTGCAACGTTACATGCCTCTAGTTTACATTCCGACACAGTTTTTGTTCTGACTATGTTGTAGCTTTGAACTTATTGGTTGGATTTTGATAGTTAGTATTCAGGTTTTGCAATGAAGTTTTTTTCTTTCCTTACCTGTTTAGGAGCTGGATTTTACCTCAATGCTACTCAGGAGAAGTGGAAGAACTGGCGTATGTATGACTATATTGTCAAAGAGTTGCCGAAACTCCTGAGTGGTAACTTTACTCAGCTTGACACAACAAGGGCATCTATCTCTGGACACTCCATGGGTGGGCATGGAGCTCTTACTATTTACCTGAAGAACCTCGATAAGTATAAGGTATTATTTTTCTGTATTGCTTGTGGCACTCCAATGTTGAATGCAATGCTTTGAACTTGGAAATTTGGAATGGGTGTGTGGATAATATGTTTCAGCATAAGATTTTTTTACTCGTTGATCATTTACTAAAAAGTGTATGTGCGTATGTGTGGCATTTTTCAGTCTGTGTCAGCATTTGCACCAATTGCCAATCCCATAAACTGCCAGTGGGGACAGAAAGCATTCACCAATTATCTAGGTGACAACAAGGCTGCTTGGGAGGTAATATAACCTTACTAGATTTGATTCTGTATGCATATAGCCGCCAAACTATATTGATTTCATTCTCTGCGTTTCTCTGAATCTCAGGAATACGATGCCACTTGTCTTATTTCAAAGTTCAACAATCTGTCTGCCACAATTCTTATTGATCAGGTATATACCCTATCACAGCATGGTCTTCTATGTCTTCACTTGCTGCTTATGAACACGCATGAGTAGTGTATTCATCTCCATGTGTCCTAAAACACTGTTTTGTTAAATGCAGGGAGAAAACGACCAGTTCTTCCCTGATCAGTTATTGCCAAACAAGTTTGAAGAGGCTTGCAAGAAAGTGAATGCGCCGCTCTTACTGCGTCTGCACCCAGGATACGACCACTCCTACTACTTTATTGCAACCTTCATCGAAGACCACATCACTCACCATTCTCAAGCTCTTAAGCTGTAGCTCACTCCAGTTGCTCGATATCATCATCCAGCATTGGCTTTGTCCACATATTAATATCAATAAAAGGAAGTGGACTTGTTATGTTTTGTGTTCAATAACTGTTTTGTGAGGTGTGTTTGTCTTCTATAATAAAAAGATCTTCAGTTCCATGATATTGGACCATTATAAGAGTCGAACATCATACATAGCCTTCCTCATTTACAATGGCACAAAACAGAGATAGATATGTATAACCCTACTTAGTTACTAGAGCATCATACCTAGCTGATTGCTTTACAAAAGAAAGAAACAAAAAATAAGAATTTATCACTCTCTTGCTGTCTAGCTGAGCCGTTTAGAATGAACACTGGAAACTTTTACGTTTGTGATTTACAGGTTGGTGGCCTCTGCATGATAGCCTCTTTGGCTTAGAAAAGTTGGATGGGAGATAACTGTGTTGCCTTTTGGAAAATTCTGTGACCAGGTGCTAGAATTGCCAGAGGGTCATACGTATGTTTCCTCTTTGCAAACGTTTCCCATCTGTTTCCAAAGTGTGATCTCCACTCTCTTTGTGTCTCGTAATGGGGCAAGTACTGCTTCACGTTGATGTTTGTTGCTGAGCAGAAGTTAAGCACTCTTTGGTTTTGTCTCAAAAGGTACTCAAGTTACTTGTCCCTGAGTTAGGATTTGGCACTGCAGAGGGTAGAAAGGCCACGAGGTAGAAGATATCTTCATCTGGAGTTATCAAAGATGTATGCTTATTCCATCTGCAACACACAAGAAAAGTGTTGGTAAATTTATTTATTTTCCAGAATCATTGGAAGAATATGCTCACTTACTTAGATTGATTCACTGGATAGATAAGGATAGGACCGTTGTTGTTGCTTGTGAGAATGTTGTTGAAAACTTCTGTGGCAAATTCAAAAATGCTGCTCTTGGGAATCAGGAGATTCAGCCAGGGATGTGGAACCTCCCATAACCCCTTTGCTCTCAGTTTTATCTCAGCTATATGCACACGGTCCAGAAACTCAATGTAGGGCACTTCAGATGAGAACAAAGTAGATGGAATATAACTCAACTCTGAAAGTAACTTCTCAGTTTCCTGCAGGGGAAACCGTTCCTGCGATGTTAGCATATCTAGAGAGTATATTGATTGTCTCCGTATTGCTTTCACATCTCACCTGAGGCACAGAGTTAACTTCTTCTGTGTTGAAGTATTTCACAATTTCTAGACAATAAAGAGTTTTTCCTTCTGACTTGAACTGGCTTGCTCCTATGGAATCATTGGGACTAAATGATGACCTCCAGTTATCGAGTAGGTCAGTTCGATTCACTGTCACAAACCCTTCAACATAGTCAAAACCATTCTTCTTGGTAATTAAATGTTCTTGGTCTCTTGAAAAGGCAGAGAAGTCTGAATAGAGTACCCTGATCCACTTCACCTATTAAAAACCCATACCCATGTGTCAAGAAACTGGTGCTTTATATCATATCCTATTAACCATGCTCAAGATGAAACTTTTACCATATGTGGTGCTGGTCCAAGAGCTATCCTTGCCCTGGTGATTATGCCAAACTGTCCAAGCCCTCCAAGAACACTGTAGAAAAGTTCAGAGTTTTGCTTCTCAGAACATGTCATGACTTCTCCTTTCCCTGATTCAATATGTGGAATAATATTTTTTATCTACTGCTCTTGTGTGCATTGCATGTTTTGCACATTAATGCCCTCATTGAGTAGTTTCAAAAACTATTTGAGTAAAGTATTTTTGAAGATATGCATATACTTTACAGGTGCATAAGATATTAACCATGAATGGAATACCTGTGACGATTTCTAGCTGGCAGACGTTGTTAATTTGGGGTCCATACTTGAAGGCTTGACCACTGATTCCAGCGTTAGATAGAGTACCTCCAACAGTGAGATGAAGGTAGTCAGTCCATGACTTTGGTGAAAGACCGTATTTTAGTGTCTCCCTTAGAATGTTGATCCATGATTCACCACCTGAGACATCAACATACGGCTGTTTCCCCTTGTGAATCTTGATATCAGGACTTCTAAGTGACTCCATGTTGATGACAACACCTTGATGAGCTAAAGCTTGTCCTTGAAGGGAGTGACCATGGCCTCTGGCTGCTACTGTAAGATTTGAGGTGGAGCCAAGATGTACTATACGCCTCACCATTGTTGAGATATCAGAAACTGACCTTGGATGGAGAATTGCCAGAGGTGGTAACTGGTATCTGTTGCCAAAGTCCTTGGACGCGTTGTGGACATCATTGAAGCTTATGTACCCCTCCAAATCTAGTGAGTCTAATGAGGAACGAATATCTGGAGGTAAATCTATTGGGGTGGTAACAGAATGATTGGAACAAAGATTGGTTCTACCTGGTATACAGCTTAGAACCAAGATCATGAAGATTCTGAGGAAACTCTTGTTATTTCTTCTTAAGGATGAGGTCAATCCCATTTTTACTTTCTTGAGAATAACTGAAAAGACTGATAGGGAGGATGATATGGAGGAAGTAGAGGTAAACTTGAGGTTTAGAGAACTCTCAAGAAAAAAAGAGAGAGTAGAGAAGAGAATTTAAAGGAAAGTTTTGGGCGGTACAGTCATATACTTGTACATGTTCACTATATAGCTGTAATGCCATTACTTTTTGTCTCTTTCTCTTAATTAAGGCATCTTTATGACGTTTTATTTTGTGTTGCATACTTTACATATGAAAGTTACTAAAATATATTTTGTTTTACTGCATAGTTTTTTCTTCTTGTTATTTTACTTTGTCTCTTGGCTACACTTAGCGTCAGAGCATGTACAGTAGGGCCCCTACTTGGGTCTCTCATGGTACTTGAGCTCAGTTTGTGGGATGAGAATCTTGCCCACCTCCCTCTACACTCACTCTAGTGACCTCATTGGATCATGCATATTGGACCATTTTTGCATCAGTTTATCTTGTCAGCTCTTGCAGTTTTTGTGTTTGACTATTAAGTTTGGAACTAAGTTACCCCTTAGGACCAAACATCAACATTGGCTACCATTCCTTTCAGGATGGATGCAGCAGAGCTGTTTGAAACACATTATGTGACCAAGAATTTTTTTGTTCCAGATTATTAGTAGAAAATAATAATCTTGTTGCATATCAATGTTTCCATGGTGCATTTCATGTGTACCTTCGCTTGCCATAAGTTTCAGCATGACATATTGAAGTGGGCATATAAAAGATTCTAGTCTTCTGTTGTTAATGGTGGTCCTCACATACCAAGTAAGGCCTTGTCATGATATTTCTTCAAGAGTAATTAAATCTTAGTTGTGATATGTGCTCTTTACTCAAAGTTATCATATTAAAAGGCTGGTTTATAGAGATTTTTTTTTTTTTTTTTTTTTTTTTTTTTTTTTTTTTGGACAAAGATGGTTTATAGAGAGATAAGTTGAAAAACCAATACTAGTGTGGTACTTGCAACAAAGATATGTATAGTGTTGACTTTGTGGGCATATGTTGTGTCTTCAAATCGTATACGTCATGTTCTTTTTGTTGTGTGATTGAAAGATGGCCTTGCATACACAGTCGGAGGCAAAGGCTGAACAATACTGTAATGCTGGTAGTCGAGTGACAGTTTGAACAAAGGAGGCACCGCGAATAAATTTATCAATTGATTTTGTTTGCTCATTTGAACAGGAGTGTTGTACACTGATAGG
Organism: Brassica napus; assembly: GCF_020379485.1. NCBI lineage: Eukaryota > Viridiplantae > Streptophyta > Magnoliopsida > Brassicales > Brassicaceae > Brassica > Brassica napus. The sequence goes on from NC_063446.1 coordinate 14,836,050, forward strand.
TTCATCTTTTTAACTTTCTTTATAGTAATATCAAGTGGCATCAAACAAATATAGTCGTAGGATATAATGACTAAACGAGTCTATGAGACAAAAAGTTTACAGTAGCCAATTATGTCAATAGATTTGCAGTGAATAACTACCCTTCGTCGTGTATCTGTCTTATGTGACTTGTGTGCAATTAAAAGCAGTGGTCTAAGCATTATTACTTCTTTTTGAATCTCTTTTTTTTCTTCATGGTGCAGTGTTACATTCTATTTGATTTATTATATTCTTTTATATATTCATGATTACACTGTCCTGGGGGCATTGGCTAATTCATCTTTGTTTTTTTACGTAGCTCACAATACAATGGTCTATGTAGTGGACAATTATACAAAAGAAACAGCTGAAGATGAATTCTTCTAAGTGTTTAATGAGTTAATTAGAAATAAAGTATGTAAGAAATCTCATTTATCAGAAGTAAATCGGTTTGATTACATAAATGAAAGAAGGTTAACAATGTAGCGAGCTCGCTAACGAATCAGACTCGAAATATAAAGACTAGTAGGAGAATTTTGAATTCGAGTATTTATATTTATAGAATCTCTCTAAGTGCTTTGGGAGAAAAGATGGATTCTCACATCGTTGAATGAGGAGGCTTCCTTTTATAGATGAAATGACACTCCAAATACGACCGAGAAGAAAATTTGCCTTCCTTGTTGATGGCGTCATATATTTATTTCTGATTTCGATGAGATCATATATATTCGATGTGAAGCGGATGCTCCAGGCCCCGTCCCGAAGATATTTAATGCTTGCAGACTGTATCATTCATACTTTGTAGGCAGAGGCGGCCCTGGCCGAAAGCAGAGGAAACATGTGCTTGCGGCCGCCTTTGTAATAAGTAAAATATCGGCCACAGTTTTTAAAACTCCGTGTTGGTCTAGTGGTCTACATGCATATTTTCTCAACACCTTATGGTGGGTTCTAATCCCTTCTCCTGCATTACATGCCACATTTTTTGGTTTTTGCTTGTAGCTCTTAAATTTGTAGGACCGGCTCTGTTTGTGGATTATCAGATATGCCTTTGCGCAAGTGGTCTTGCTCGTGTCAGCATCGCGCCTACATTACTATTGTACGCTTCAAGAGAGCAAACTCAACTTCAACCAGTGGTTCTGCGGAGCCACTGGTTATTTAAGATGGGAGAAACTGCTTCTAATATTTTTTTCAAAATTCTATATAAAACATAGAATAATTTCAATTATGCCCCTATGTTTATAGCAATTTACCCTTAGTACTTTAAATAAAAATAATTTTTCCCCTACAAAATATTTTTCTGCATCCGCGCCCGCCTCCAACAGAAACTTTTTTTACTGCACATGTAAGAAACTCATTTTTCTATGTTTAGACGTATGCATATCAGAGCGTCGTAGTCTAGTGGCACAAGCCTCTCTTCATGCTAAGCTTAACCGGTCAGTATCATGAATACATCAAGCTGTTTTTATTTATATATGAGTGCTATATTCTCCTATTTCTTGTTCTAGAGGATCAATGCATTATCAAAGAACAGCATGCAATTCAGTAGACCCCAAGTGAGTCCATTTCCGTACAGCAACATTATTGAACATTTAATCAACTTAGTGGCACTAAGCTGTTGTTTTTTTCTTTGTAAAGGTTTATTGTTCTGTGGGTGAATTCTTTTTAGTTGTTTATTTAGGCCTTGTCGAGTTTTTGCAGGTCTCAACGTAGTGTCACTTTCCACTCAAAAGTATCATTTATAATAATTCCACAGGTAAATCGCCGTGAAGATTGCAATAAAAAGATAGTTGGGGCATTAAGACTGTTTAAATGGCATCATGATGCGCCCAATATGATATTAAACCACCACCATTGCCGCAAAAAAATAAGGTTAGACTCCACAAACGTATTTAATCATTACTCTATGTGATACATGAATCTCAATTTCCATCTCGTTTTTTTTTTGCCATTCTAAAAAACATTATGGCATAAATTGGATATAAAGTCGAAATATGCCAAATTACCGTCTAAGATCCATAAGCATTACATTATAATAGATAAATAGATATTTCAGTTTCAACTTGTTGATACTAGAAAAAGAGAGAAATGGTCCCAAGATAGAATGTTGAGGTGGTGATTGTGGAGTTGGGCTCATTGGCTAGTTCGTTGACATTAGGTTTCTCTTGTCTTCAATTATTATAGAGATACCTTTTTCTGCAGTGATGGGTTATTTTCATTCTTTTGTTTCAGAAAACTATGTCTTCTTTCTCCTCCAGTTTTCATTTTTAAGTTCGAAATTTACTTACCAATCGCCTATATACTCGTATGTAGTTTCTAGACCATATTAGCTCCTTTTATTTCTGATATCAAATTGTTTTGGGGGTTAATTAATGCAAAGAGATCCTCCAAGCAAATCTTCAATTAATATATGCTTTTTACTTGTATAAAGTTATCTATTTACTATTTAGGGTAAGTAAACAAATTATGTGTCTATTTAGGGGAAGAAAACAAATCAGTTTGTCTATTAATGAATGTGTTTTAGCCTACTAAAGTTTAGCTCAAAATGTTCCTGACATTCACTGTATAACTTTTCATTTAAACTTTCTTTCTCAAGTTGTATAGAATATACATTCAAATGTTTGCCATAGTTCACTAAAGAGAAAAAAACCTTATAATAGTTTGATTTTAATATCAAAGATTTGCTCTCAGGAATGAGTCTCATCGGCCAAACCCAAGCCGGCTTAATGGAGAGGGCAAACAGTGCACCACCTGCAATGTTAGAATATTTGATAACAAAAAGGGTTCAAATATCCATTTTTCTCTCATAACAAGGGTCCAATTTTTTTTGTTATATTTATGATGTTGAATTTAGAAAAATATTTAAACGACATGGTTAAATTTTTTTAAAACCTAATAACTTTAATTAAATTGTTTTAAAATTATATATTCTTCTAATGATAACTTGACAACATTATTAAAATTAATTAATTATAGGGTCTAAGAATATTTTTTGGCCCAAGGACCCTTCGTCTTGTTGAGCCGGCCCTGGTTAAACCTTGCATTAACCCTAGGACATATTTATAAGATTGTGTTTTGCTTTTCTATGCATCGATTGGTCTAAATGTATTTTATTTTATTTGTAATGTATACTTTATTAAAAAACTGAGAGTTTATTTACAAGGGTTTATTTGCTATCTAACCAAATTTTGAAATTGAATTATCATATGACATTGATTTTGACATTATTAACAAACTAACATTCAGCTCACATTTTGTCCGATTATACCCTTACTAGTAGCAAGTACCCGGTCATAAAAAGATAGAGTGGATGACCGATGACGTCGATGCTTTTTGCTATAGACATAAGTTAGTAACTACTATTTACTATCAAATCTTGTAATGAAGACACATTATACATTTATTTACCAAAAACATATTTATTATAAATAGAATAATAAAAGACAATATATAATCTACAAGTCTGTGGGTGACTAAGAAGAAGATCAAATTGAGTTTGAAATTCTTATTTTATTTTGTAATATGAAAAACATTGTTATATTCTATTTAATAAAATTAGAATAGTATTGAATTTTGTATACGAAATAAAAATGATCTGCCACTACAAATTGAGTAAGTTGCTATTCAATTTATAGACTCCACCCAAACTTTCTACATACTAAATTCAACTCAACCTTAAATACTAAACTTTAGACCTTATAACTTCACCCCACTCTCTAAATACTAAACTCTAAATCACAATCACTAAATCTTAAACCCAAATATTAAATCTCAAATCCAAATATCAAAATTTGAAAATAATGCATAATATTTAGTAATGTTAAACTATACTATATAAATATAAATTATAGAAAAGAATTAAACTCAAAATTGGTAAGAATAGATTTGTCAAATAATCAAATTTATGGAAGAGAAGACAATGGAAACATTGAAAGAGAGGCAACAGATGAAGTTGACAATTGCATATATGGACATAATTAAAGATTCACTGTTTCCTATCAAATCACCAAAGATGCCAACGTCACACAGTTATTTACCGCATACTTCCTTTATAAGATATATAGTATGGACTCTCTAGGTCCATTTCATTTGTATACGTAAATTAATAACATCGCACGTCGTATAAAAAATAATATGGAATACCGAATTGATAGATAAATAATATAAACTCTTATAAATAGAATAATCTCCACTAGTCCACTATATAGTTTTTACTAGTTTACCGTGTTCAACACCTGTTACCCATATTTGACTTTCAATAATATAACCATAATATATTATTATTCGTAAATACTTAGTTTTGATTAATATGTATAAACCAATCGTTTTATAAAAATGATACAACAACAAAATATAACAAATATTTATTTATTGTACACCCATATTTATATTCTACTTTCACCAAATAGAATAGTACAATACAAATAGTATATTGCAACGAAATGACCGGATGTGGAGTTGATGAAGTAATTAAAGAGAAGAATAGGAGGCAAATGAGATGATCTGGTTTGTAGAAGAACTAGTGCTCGAGTTGATGATGGAGGAGAATAAACCACCATGGAAAATGGAGGAGAAGAAGAGACCGTGAGAGGAAGTGAGGACACATGGATGGAGATGGTGATGGAGAGAAGATGGTGGCAGCGATGAAACAACTGGTTGTGGTGCTAATTTTACATACGGAATAATAATAAACATAATATATATTGAATTTCATTTATATTTTATATGTACATAATAGTATTAAATAAAAAAAAATCATTTATTCCAATTAACTTTTACTAACTTACGATGGCGGAGGAGAAGTGTGTGATAATAGATGAGGAGTAAGTTTTTTTTGTGTTGGTATAGTAGGTGATAGAGAATAAGAAACAATGGAAAGAGGTGAGAAGAAAACATATGACGGCGAGGATGTAAGTAGATACGGTGGCGACAAATGATGATGATGATGGTTGTGCTGGTTGTACATGTATAAGTGATTGAAGCTATGTGACGTAGGTTTATATGTTCGTCGTATCAAAAAAAAGCAGAGATCTAAAATGGAGATTAAGAAACAAAAAAGAAAAAGAAAAGTTATTATGAAAGGGTGTGTGATTCTTCAATGGACACGAGTTATTTTTAGAATATAATATTTATTTGTTTATTTTTATTTTTTACAGGTTTTGCCGGTAATAATAGAGGCTAATATGATAACATTACATAAAAGACACGAGATACAGTGAAAGAATAGGGTTTTGGCAATGGATTGAATTATAATTTTTATGGTGGTCAGGCAATTTCCCTATTTACAAACGAGTGGAAAAAGAATAAGGAACAAGATGAAACTTGCTTCACTTTCTTTAAGATTTGGCTTCTATTAATAATTTTTTTTTTTGAAACAAATTTATGATAAATATATCTTTTATATACTAAATCACAAGTCACTAAACCAATAAAAACCAATAAAAATCTGACACATATTTCTATATTTTGCAAAAAAAATCAAAAATAAAAGAAATTAAGCAAAACCTTACATTCCTAGATTTTCTCATTCCACTATCTCAATCGGTTTAAGCTTTTTTATATAACTTGGAACAAAAGAATGTGGATGAGCAACAATCAGATCGTCAACCAGAAAAAAGAATCTCCTATTGTTTCTTCTTCTTCAACTTATTTTCTGTTTTGAATGAAAGAAAGAAATGCATACAATAATTTTTTCTGAACTTAAATTTATTCAGATTCATTTTTATTCTCATTTTGACAATTTCAAAGCTCTTTTTGCATGATTCAGGTTGAAGATATACTCAAGTATACTCATGTTTCAAAGTTTAGCTCTTTAACATGGAAATATTCAAAGGTAACAGTAAGTATTTCAAGTATACATGAATCTAATAAATACAAACTGGGTATTTATAAATCTGTTTGTTATGGTTTAACTATTTAACAAATATGTTTTCTTATGACATATTAGAAATTGATGCATTTAAACACCGGAAGTGCTGCATTTAAACACGAACAATAGCACTAAAACTAACACTTAGTAAAAAAATTAGAAGTGCTACATTTAAAAACTAACACATAAACTATAGAAAAAACACCAACACAAAAATTGCTTCTAAACGTTTTGTTTTAATGCAGAAGTTCTAATTTCAGGTGTCCGTTCTAATTTTAGGTGTTCGTTTTATCCAATGTTTAGGTTTTATAAAAATTAAAACATAATAAATTTAAACAGTTAGGGATAAATTTAAATGCCAGCTGAAACTGCCCGTGTGGAGCACGGAGGCAATATACTAGTATACACTAAACTGCAAACGTAAATGCTAGCAAACAATCGTTCTCTTAGGCTCACAACAAATAAGTTTTGTTCACAACTAATAAGTTTGAAATCACATTTAAGTTAAGAATCTAAGCTCTAACCTTTTTTGGGGTATGTGTTATCGCTGTATTTTATGTTACATGTAGATACAAAGCTATTTCTATTGATCATATAACATATTATAACGATTTTACAAAGAAAATTATTATAATTGCACTAAGAAAACACTAATAACTATTATTATTATTATTATTATTATTATTATTATTATTATTATTATTATTATTATTATTTATTCCCAGTAAAATTAATGGTATATAAATATATTATCATGATCCACGATTTGCGACTTAGGTGTGTATTAACACATAAGTGATAGGTATGATTAGTTTTTTGGGTGCTATTTAGGCATTGTATTTAGCCCCCCATAGGAGTAATCAACAACAACTATATTGCACATAACCTTTTCCTTAGAGCGAGAACTATTCATTAAGATTTGTTAACGATCATTTATTTAAATTGTTATATAAACGTAGCACTCATGTTCTTGTCTTCTTAATAATATATTCAAGGCAAACAAGCTATATCATTCGATTGTTTTGTTGGAGGATCAGGAAACCAAAAGAAGACCAATTCAGTGAACAAAAAAAAAGCTTTCATATATTAATAATAAATTTTGTGGTTTATGTCCAAAGCACCATATTATACATCTAATCACCTTTTTCTCTTTTCTTGTGGAGGATGATTAGCTAGCTATTGTATTATGTTTATATGAAAATACATATCTTCGTATAAGCGTACATCCACATGAAATAAAAGATGTATCAAAGAATTTTATATACGGAGTTACGGGCTATTTGTTGGTGCTTTGTATTAAAAGCTTATATAAGAAAAAAACATAATCAAATGTATTGTTTCTTAATTTATTTTATTTTTTTTTGCAAAAAAAATATCTATTGCAATATCATGAAATAACTCCACGCGTAATTAATCAACTAGAATCTCATGGTACAACCTATACTTAAAATTCATGTAGCTAGTTTAACAATCATGTCTAAACACAAGGGGGATAAGCTTCAAATATCACTATACAGTTATATATAAAATAGGGTAACCATTTATAAAAATAATAATATACCAAAATAATCTTAAATAATTACTAGTTAAGACTTAAAAATATCAACTATCTACTCAAAATTATTTTACTTAATTAGAACTTTTTCTTTATGGGGAATTAAGTTGAATAGCCAAGAAACTTACCAAAATTAAACAAGCAATCATAAAAATAGGTTAGAACATTTTGTGTATAATATATACTAATTACAAGGTTGCCTTTGACATATAAAAAAAAATATATACATTCTTCTTTTTACTTTTAATTCTAGTTTACTCCCTTTCATTTTACTTACATCCAATTTATAAGAAAAAAAAAGATACAAAAATCACGATTTTGTGAAAAATATGTTTCACATATACCATATTTTAATATTTTTAAAACAGATTTAAAATCTTCAAAATTAATAATCACTTGTTAAGACGTAAGTATTCCTTTTATAAACCATAATTTAATTAAAATATATTTATATACCATTAATTTTTTTATATGAAACATAAAAATAAAAATATATTCTATTGTTTTTTTTTGTCTATAAGTTTTTGGGTTTGGGGTATAATTAATTTTTTAGTGATATATATTTTTGATTTTCAAAATAAAATACTATTTTATTCTAGTCTATTATGTATTATATACTAAATGAGTGGAACGGAAACAAATTAGTTTTGTCAAGTTAAAAAGAATTAGAAAAGTGGAAAAGTAAAAATCAAACAAAAAACTAATGGAAGGGCCGGGAATCACAAGCACACAAAAATGAAATGATATTACATAAGCAGAGAATTACAATATTTTTTCTTGAGAAATAGAATAGAAATTAAGGAATACTATTGCATGTCTGCACAAATTAACTTTCTAAACAGCCTAAATATCAAGTAGATATTTCATAAGCTTTTGTTATACAGTCAGTTAGCTATTTTTTAATCTACTTTTCTCTTTTTCGGAAAATGCATTTTTTTTAAATTAGCATTCACAGCACTTTAAACTTTCAAAGATTTCGGTTAGCACTTTAAACTTTCAACTTGACATTTGTATCACAAAAACTTCAACTTCACTATGTGAACAAGACTATTCATTTACGGTAAAAAATGATGATGTACCAGTTTTTAATAAATAAATAAATACATAAAAATAAATAATATCAGAAAAATAAATAAAAAATAGAGAAATAAATATTTTTATAAATAATCGTAATTTTTAAAATGTTTTTACATATTCAAATAATTAAATTTTAGTTTTTATAAAACTAAAAGAATATTAAAATAATTTTAAAATTGGTTAAAATTTAAGAAAATTAAAATGTCGTTTAAACAAAATCAAGTAAAACTTTTAAACTTATCAATAAGTACATTCAAACCTTAAGAAAATATCAATTTTAAAAATTCAAAGTTTATAAGTTTTTGAAAATTTTAAATTTCTTAAGGTTTGAATTTTTATTTATGTGTATTATAAGTTTAATAATTTACTTGATTTTTAAAAAAAAAATTAAAATTTTAGTTTTCTTTAATTTTATACAACTTATAAAAGTTATATATAATTTATTTTAGTTTTAGAAACTTTAAAATTATTTGAACATGATAGACCTTTTTTTCAAAAAATTATGAATTAATTTATTTGACTTTTTGAAAAAAAAAATCGAAATTTTAGTTTTATTTTGTATTTAACTTTTCTTATTTTATTTAGTTTTAATTATTATATATTCTTCTTATTTATTAATAAATTGGCACATCATCACTTTTTCCTATAAATGAATAATTTTGGTTGATGACAAAAAAAAATAAAAAAAAATTGGTCATATTTTAACTTGATGAACAAGTAAGTCAAGTTGAAAGTTTTTTGTGATACAAATGTCAAATTTAGAATTTAAAGTGGTCGTCAAAAACTTCTTAAGGTTTAAAATGTTAGTGAATACTATTTTGAAGAGTTTTAATGTGATTTTCTCTTTCTTTTTCGAGTTTTATATATACATGATTATTTCTTGTATGTTACATCTTCATTCATCACATACTAAAATATTAAACAGTTAACCTATCAAGAAATTCATAAGTGCAAATGTTAATCGTTATCTCATATATATATACACATAACATATAACCGGGCCTCGTGGTCTGGTGGTAAAGGAACCTCGGCTGAGGTGCCCGCCATCACGACTTCGAACCCCGGCCACAGCGGATTTAACATCCCTTCCGCTGGGGCGCTGGACCCCCTACGGGGGGATAGTTGGGACTGTGGCTGCCCAGATACCAGAGTTATCAAAAAAAAAAAAAAAAAAAACATATGGTTAAGTTCTTATTTATAAATAAAAAGTCAATGTTTTTAATAAAAGTAATTCGCTTAAAATCTCTTAACTTTGTTTAAAATCTAAGTGCCCATAAAATATTTAGTTGTAGAATAGTGTTCCATATGTTTCTTTTCTAACTAGATATGCATGGAAGAGAAAGATGGCTGGCTTGTCAAAAGCATGATTAAAATAAACCCCATTCTTCATCATATTATGTTTTTTTTTTCTCCCGTTGGAAACTGTATTTGGATCCGAAGAGGTAAAATTTCAATGTAAATTTGGCATAATTCCTTCCTAAATCATAGGCCTGGGCATTTTAACCTGGACCCGAAAACCCGAACTGGAACGGAACAAAAAATACCCGACCCGGATCCGGATTTTACAAGTACCTTTTGGGTCTAATTTTTTTTTACCCGAATAGACCCGGAACCGAAAATAACCGATCCGAATAGACCCAGACCCGAAAAGACCAGACCCGAAAAGAACAGACCCGAATAGATCCGACCCGATAAAAACCGATTTGTACCCAACTTAAAAACATGTATATCTAAAACTATGATGTTTTTGTGTTCTATTTTATATATATTATTTTATGATTTAGTTGAAATATCTTTTGTTAAGAATATTTGTTATTATTTTGTAATATTTTTTAAGTAATATGAAGCTTTAAAATGTAAAATTTAGAGTTTAAAAATGTTTTATTTTAATTATTAATAGTTTCATTTAAGTTATTTTGTAAAATTTTAGATATATATGACAAATATCAACTAAATTTGATGGAATTGGGTATGTCATGTCTTTTTCAAATCATAAATACCCGAACCCGACCCGGACCCGATATGGACCCGAAAAATTATGGGTATTTTATAGGTATTTTAATTATAGATCCGAACCAATCCGGACCCGAGAAGAACCGACCCGAAACCCGAACCAAAAATTTCTAAGTACTTATTGGGTCTAAATATTTAGGACCCGAAAGACCCGGATCCGAAAGGAATCGGCCCGAACCCGGCCCGAACGCTCAGGCCTACTAAATCATATTGGTTTAATCACACTAGTCAAACTCAATAGATACAGCTTTATAATTATTTTGTTGACCTAATAGTTTTCAAAATTCTTTATATTTTAACCCAAAATGTCTTCTTCTTTTTTATAGTCAAAATTTCATTTTATTATTCAAATAAGTGGTGGTCTAGATAGTTATACCAGAATAAAACAATCAACGAAAAAGTTTCTTATGAAAACAATTAACATTTATATCTAATGAATCATCATTTTCATTATGGACTCGAAAAATATATGAAATCTTGAATGATGAAATTTTTTTGTAACAATGCTATCTCTTTCATCTTTGTTGAAAATTTTGGTCATGTCTAAAGTTCCGTAATCATGGTGATCAAGTCCTTGTAATCCTATTTTTGATAGGTATAATTTTGTCCGAATTAGTGCTTTTAACTTTGAATGCAAAAAGATCTCTCGTCTTTTTAGATTTCTTGTACTTATTAGCTGAATTTTTCCAAACATGTCTTTCCAAATCCAACCACAACCACTGAATTGCAATGTAAAAGTTTATGAGCCATCCACCAAAAATATGTTCTCTAGCATATAACTTGTGAACAATTAATATATTGTGGTTCTGTCGCTATAGTAGCTGCTGCACTTGCTGAGAACTAAGCTTGACAGTTTCATTCGGCATGTCTAGTCAGAACTGAATTACCATAACGTCTGTTATTATTAATAAGGAGAGAACTTTGACATTTATGTGGTACAACCTAGTCACGAAGGGGTATATAAAAGCAGAAGTTAAGTTTTTTATATATACATAATTTTGAATGCAAAGAGAAAAAAGAGGTTTGAAATGGAAATGAAGCCCAAGGCCAAATGATCCCTTAGGTTCATGACAATGACTATCTTCGGCACGCGCAACTTCAAGAGTTGAGAAACTTGCACATCACTAGGAAAGCTACATCTCTACAGAGAAGCACCATTAGAGAGTCTCCTGCAACAACTCAGGAACTGTTTTCAATGTCTTAGAGAGTAAATCAGTTTGTGACAAATCAGTTTCCTTTGGACCCCATTGGATAATATGGGGAAAGATAAGCATTTGCATAAAGTTTGTAACACAATCATTTCAGAGGCATAATGTTACACCCCATATAACAAGTTTTGTCTATAATTAAGGTCAAGAAAAACAATTAAATTAAACTAAAAACAATGATCATATGTGAACGAATAATTTAAAGCTAAGCTCGTGTGTTAGTGGGACACAAACTATAACAGTAAAGATGAGGAAATATTAGTAAAAGGAATAATAATTACCTCGTAGAACAATATCTGACGGTGTAGGGACATTCAAGAAGATATGTTTTGAGTGATTTATTGAAACCTGAGAGAAATAAACGAGTCAATTTGATTAACAAGATTCAGAGTATAGATCCTATGTGATATTAAGTTCAATGAACTAGTAAATCTTTAAAATCTTATATTAGAGTGAAGGTAAATCTTTGAAAACAATGACTGATCAAGCATCAAGTCCCAAGTATTTCAAACGATAGCGACAAGTGAGTAATGGTCTATATTGAGGGTTATAGAACATAGAAAAGGAAATTATCTTATCAAGCTCTCTTCACGTGGTAAGTGGAGCCAATTCCTCACCCACTGCACTATATAGAAAGTAAGTAAGTAACATGAGTAAGAAAAGGACTTAAGATAACGCGAAAAGACATCTAAAAGACTTAGAAATTGAGCAGACAAAGTCTAGGAACCAGAATTGAAGTAGAAGAAGAGGAACCATCAAGTCTATTATCTCAATGGCTGAGCTTGAAAGTCTCAAACAAAGTGGAACCACTTTAGTAGAAAACAAAGTCACGAGCCATATGCAGTAAGGCCCCTCCTCTAAGCCATGTCTCGGCATGCGCCACGTGGATACTAATATGATACGGTAGGATCAATATCTTTGACCGATTCAGTTGACTGATAGTTACCACTCACCAAAAAACTAACGATAATGTATGAGAAAAAAAAATGTATGAGAAAAAAGATTGTGGGGTTGGGCAACTTTTGAGACATCAGAAGAAACTAATACTGTGGAGAAGAAGGGGAAAAAAGTGAGTGAAAGTAAATCAGGAGCAGTAAGGTGTAAAGATTTCTAAAGCCTGAACTGTGACTTTTTGTATGTCACGTACGTTTCAGAACTATGCTAAAATATTGCCTGAATCAGATAATCTATTGAAACATGGTAGAGAGGCTAAAAACGTCTTCTTCAAGTACTCATACTTGTAAGAGAATCATGTCTATTCAGAAACAATAAAACCCGTGAATTTGTATGAAAAGAGAAAACATAAATGCACTAGGAAAAAAAACTAAATGTGGTCAACTCAACTAGAAAAGCATCCTAGTCAAAGCTTACAGCATCTCTATCCATTACTATTTTTATCTTTATGATAGGTGAAATTGTTCTAATCCACCACTATTTATTCTTCTATAATAGAAAATGTTATTTTTCTTCTATAGAATAAATAGCAATTATCTATTTTTTACTCTATAATTAGAAATTGTTATTTTAGAGCAATACATTGGAACAAATTTCACCCTTATTATAAAGGTTTTCTATTTTAAAAGTAAAAATAGTAAAATACATTCGAGATTAGGTGAGAGGTCACATGATCAGTGCCGTTTGGAACAGAACTACAGTTACATGTTATGTATGGTTATGTTATGGTAATAAAAAAATGGTTATGTTATAGAGTTCTTCTAATTTAAAAGTAAAAATAGAAAATTACATTCAAGATGATTAAAACGTGAGAGGTCACATGATCAAATGCCGTTTAGAACAGAACTAAAGTTACATGTTATGCATGGTTATGTTATGGTAATAGAAAAACGGTTATGTTATGGTTTCGGGCATGGAGTAAATAAAATGTTATCCATATCAATTTTGAAGAGGATCACTCCTGAGTGGATTAATAAAAAAAGGATTTTCTTACCTAGAAACAAAAAAAAAATAAATAGAACAAGTGACAAGTATATACAAAAATAAAAATTGGACTATAACTATTCAAAAGGCCTTCTGACTACATTCTACAAGATTGGCTGCATTAAGATAAGAAAAGGAAACAACATATATAAATATACAAACTGATTTTTAAAGCTACTACACATGAATCATGAAGTTTTAGACGTTAGATAGTGTATATGCTGAAGTGAATACCCCATGCGTGTATGAACAATATAAATGGAAAGCCCATCAGAAAGGCCCAATTGAATGAATCCGGGTCCAACACGGGTCAACCCGTTTCAAAGAAGTTTTTTTTTCTGATTCGGCTTTTCGCTTCCTCTCTGTTTTGCTACTTACTCCCTCTCTCGATTCAAAAGTCTCTGCTTTGGCTTCTGGGTATCGACGAGAGTAACGTGATTCGGAGACTCAAGGTAAGCCTACAATCCCTTCCTCGATAAATCTCCTGATCGCTGTTGAAGTTCTAAGCTTTATGGACGAGCTGTGGCAATGAAGCTTGAATGCTATGCCTGCTAACTGTTTGTTTAAATTCCCAAGAGAGTACTCATCTTACCCTCTTCATGAGAACTGATCTGAAACTCTTCTGTGTTTTCATTCTTTGTTCCAGTGTTTTGTCTAGAATTTCTGTTTCGTTGGTGTGTTCTTTAAGGAACATGGAACACGACAATGTAGGTAATGTTTCAGTTCTTATTACTCAAATCACAGCAGCTTTCATACTAATAAATCGCCTGGAACTGAAGCTGCTGTGATAAGCAACCGGCGACACAAAACATAACAGCCAAAAAAAAAGAAGAAAAAGGAAGGAAATTGCAGATTTTCATAGCTTAGAAGGAAGAAGAATGAGAAAGTCATTGTACATCATAGCAGCTCATGCTAACCTCGTATCTCAAGTAAAGTATGAACCACAAGAAGGCTACCTCCCTCCTGGCCACTGCATCATACGACATGAAAGTCAATGTATATCCTTCTGTTGTCCCTTGCCTTAGTTTTTGTTTCTTTGTTAATCAATCTTCTGTTTGATTCTACCCTTTCTACCAGATATGGTCAGACAGAGATTTCTCGCTTGTTAGAAGCTTAGCAGGACACGAGTCAAAAGTTGCCTCATCAGATATCACTGCAGATAGCTCGTGTATAGCAACTGTATCACGTGACCGTACCATCAAGCTTTGGACAAGCAGTAGCAACTAAGAGGAAGAAGAAGGCGGAGAAACAATTGACATAGACTTATAATAGTATCGATTTGTAATCTTGTTGTGGATTATCCATAGGATGATGATACATTGTCTTTGAAAATTTTGCCATGACGGTCAACAAGTTTCCCTGAGATACTATTTGACAACATGATAAGAAAAGAACGGAGAGATGGGATCTTCTAAAGACTCTTCAGGTTGCAGGTTTATTTGTACCAACCAGAAGAAAGTGTCGAAGTACGAAATAGAAGGCTCAGGCTAAAGCCTGTAGTAGAAACAAAACAGAGAGTATCACAAAACAATATCGATTAATTATTTTCTTTCTATAAAATGGTGTTCTTCATTGGCTCTTCTAGGTTTACTCTCACAACTCAAAAATAAATCTTATATGTTTTTGTAGCTACCCAATAACGCATGTTTTACATGTTTAGACATAATTATACATCGTATATAGTGAACGGAACTCAACACCATCAAAAGAATTATTTTTTTTTTGAACTGAAAAAAAAAGACAACTGAATTATTTTCAATAGATAAGCACACTTGAACAAGAGTCAATCAACTATTACTTTCCACCATCACCATGCATACCAAACTCGTTACGCTGAGATAGTGGTGTGTGTATACCAAACAAACCACATATGTTCTGAACGGCGTATTTTAAAACTAGTTTGAAAATGACGTTGAATAGCACGAAACTCGCACACATGATAAAATTCCCACGTAAAAATTGTTTTGAAAATTAATATTTAATCTAAACCCATTAACTCATCATAGTGGCAACCAAGTGTATATACCAATACAAATAAATAAACAAAAGGAAAAGAAAGGCACTACGGTTCCATTCAGACGAAGGCTGGCGTATGAATGTGTGTATATATACACTAATCTACGGTGGTGCATAAACATCATTGTATTTTCACCGATCACAGAAATTTAAAGAGATAGAAAAATATGGGAGTGTACTTAGGCAACTATTGTTATGTGATGATAATAGTGTTGGTATTGGGAAAAGAAGTGAGAAGTCAGTCTTTAAAAAATGGTTATTATTCATCTTCATGTCCAAGAGCTGAGTCCATAGTATGATCCACTGTTGAATCTCACTTTGATTCTGATCCCACCATCTCTCCTGGCTTGCTTAGGCTTCATTTCCATGACTGTTTTGTCCAGGTTCTAATACTTATTTAATCACAATCTCCTTTGATCATAATTTAGTTATACAAGTCAAACTGATTAGTTGAAATTTGACCTATTATTAGGGTTGTGATGGATCAGTTTTAATCAAAGGAAAATCTGCGGAGCAAGCAGCTCTAGCTAATGGTGGTCTTAGAGGGTTCGAAGTGATAGATGATGCGAAAGCACAACTCGAGTTAGAGTGCCCAGGAGTTGTGTCATGCGCAGATATACTTGCACTTGCTGCTCGTGACGCTGTTGACTTGGTATGCAAGTTTACTAAACCTAAGTTTTAAGGTTTTAATTATTCCTTTGGAAGATTCTTTTGTATTGATTACGTATGGTAACAGAGTTCTGGACCAAGCTGGCGAGTTCCAACGGGTCGTAAAGACGGTAGAATCTCGTTTGCATCGGAAGCATCGAATCTACCTTCACCATTTGACTCCGTTGCTGTTCAAAAGCAAAAGTTTGAAGCTAAAGGGTTGGATGCTCATGATCTAGTTACTCTACTTGGTATGTTTTATTTATCTCTCTATTTTGTTATGATAATTATATGGGCAAATTCTGTAGATAGCACAGAAATAAATTATGAGAAAAATAGTATAAAGAAGAAAATTTTCTAAACCAGCACTAACTAAAGAGCAAAATGACTGACTAAATTACTCAAAACCCTAAACCTTTACCTTAATCTCACTATCTAAATACTAAACACTAATCAATTCAAATCCATATATGAAATATTTTTTAAAAAAAATTTAGTTAATGCTATTTTGAGAATTTTTTTTTCTCTGTGCGCTATTTTTGAATAAAAATATGTTTTATTGCCATCTTAGGGTATTTTTCTATTTATTTTGCACTCATATATACACGTACAAAATAATTATATTAGTTTCGTTTTCCTTAATATTATTGACGTTTATAAATTGATAGTTCATTTTATGAGGGCATGCAGGTGCACACACAATAGGACAAACGGACTGTCTCTTTTTCCGTTACCGTTTATACAACTACACGGTGACCGGAAACTCGGACCCAACCATAAGCCCATCGTTTCTTACGCAGCTCAAAACTCTTTGTCCTCCCAATGGAGACCCATCGAAACGCGTTGCTCTTGACATTGGCAGTCCATCAAAATTCGATGTAAGCTTCTTCAAGAACCTAAGAGACGGTAACGGCATTTTGGAGTCGGACCAACGGCTTTGGTCGGACTCCGAGACAAATGACGTGGTGAGGAAGTATGCGAGTACTATTAGAGGTTTGTTAGGGTTAAGGTTTGATAAGGAGTTTGGTCAAGCTATGGTTAAGATGAGTTCCATTGAGGTAAAGACAGACGTTGATGGTGAGGTCAGGAAAGTTTGCTCTAAGATCAACTATTGACTAGAACATATATAAAAATATATAAATAATACCAAATGCATGGTAGATGATCTTGTCGTTAGCAAGGAGTGCTTTGTATAAATGTCGACAAGTTCGACCCTCATGCTTGTATGTTTAACTTCTCATACTGGCCAAATAAAATTTTGGACCAAAGGTCTGAAAATTCATGTAATAAAAATATATAGAAATGTTTTCTCTAGTTTAAATTTTTAGCTACTGAATGTTCCATCATCGTAGATGGAGTAGTTGTTATATGTTTCAAGAAAAAAAATGCACAATAATATCGATATTTTGAAGGATAAATCTCATAGATAACACTAACTTTTTAAGACAAAAACAATACACATGAGAGGAAATTTTAAATTATCACACTAAATAACAAAAAAAAAAAACTAAATGCATAAACTTTATACCATAGTTTTATCCTACCTATAAATATAAAACCCTAAACTATAATCATTAAATCATAAATTTAAATATAAATATAAATTATGTTATTGTATTATTTATTATATTCTAAAATTTATTTTTAACTAGATACATACATATTTATTTTATATATTTAAATAATATTATTTTGAAGATGTTCTTTTCTATATACTCTGTTGGGTAATTTTTCTAAATAGACAATTTTCAAGTTATGATCACAAAAATGGACTACAAGGAGGAAAATGACCAAAATGTTTCAATTAATAGGTAAAAGGATCATAATACCCTAGATATATAAAAAAATAAAAAATAATTATTTTTAATAGTTTTAGATTATATGTTTTCAAATTTGAACTTTTTTATAAATTTTTTTTTAATTCTTTTTTTCAAATTTTTTTTAATATTTTTTTGTCAAATTTTCTTTTTTGTAATTCGAAAATACTTTTTGAAACTATTTTTAAAATTTTTATTTTCAATTTTTTAATATTTATTCTTTATTTATAAAATTTTAAATCTCAATCTCAAATCCCCACCCCTTAACTTTAAACCCTAAGGTTTGGATTAGCTGAAGAGAGATGTACGTGAAACCCTCTCAGGCCCGCTTCCCAAGGTGTGCCGCTCAGATGGATCTCTTCTGCCCTAGCTCGGCCGCTCCTTCCTCCTTCCTCTGAAGCAGCTCTGCTCTCTCTCCATGGTCTTGATGGTGACTGCTCCTCCATCGTGTATCAGGCCTCCTCCACATCCGCCGTCGTTACCGTGTAAGCCCCTTCCGCTTGAAGCTTGCTCTCTAATCATCTTTCCGGAACCTCCAGACCCTACAGCCGCCCTCATTCGCCTCCTCGCTCCTCTACACATCCTCGAACCTTCCGTCAGTTCTTCGGTTCATGTGGTTGCAGTTACTCCTTTAAGTTTCTTTGCAACGACCAAAGGTTTAACCAGATCTGTTTTCGTATCATTTGGAGTGCGAGTTTCTACTACGTGTAGATTTCAGTCCAGTCCCACTTTCCAGATCGAACCATGGTTTCTCTTTGTAGGAACCTCTCTTCGTTCAAAAGGTCTTCTCTGTTTCTTCTTGCAACAAGCCCTACATGGATGAGTATTACCTTGTTTTAGGTATTAGTTGTGTCAAGATGAATCATTTAGCTCAGAATGAGGATGTTGCCCTCTCTTTGAATCTTCTCTTACCTCTGGTTGAGGATGTTACAAGCTCTCTGCCTTTACCTCAGTACGAGGATCTGACTTTACCTCATACCATCTCTAATGTATTTTTCTATTTTTTCCTCTAAAATAGGGAAACTATATAATAGAGATGAGTTTGTCTCCAATGTATTCCTCTAAAAATGAATATTCATGATATATTTCTAATTTTACAAATAGTATCTTTTATTTGTGAAAGTTGAAAACCAACCCAATTTAGTGTAACATTCATAAAATTACACTGAATATTTTTATAGAAACTATTATGTAAATAAAAAATATGATTATATATTTATATAAACAGTAAATTTTCACTAACAAATATTTATTTTGGTTATAATTGTTAAAGTAAAAAATTAAAGGATCATTTTGTAAATAAAAAAGTATGTCTCTATTATAGAGGAATATTATTTCTTCCTCTAAATATAGAGGTGAAAATAGCAATCTCTATTTTAGAGAAAGAAATAGAATAGGGTTGGAGTGATTTTATCTCTAAATGCTATTATAGAGGTGAGTTGGAGATGCTAGTACGAGGATGTTGCTCTGTTTTGTAAGACAGGCCCACAACACAGTGGCCCAAGAAGAGCCCAAGACTCATCTTCCTCACTTGCCATCGTCGAAGGAGATTTTGTCATGTTGCAGAGTTGAAGAGAAGAGTACGGAGAGCCTTATCCGGAACCGTTACACTCCGCTCCAATCCTTATGTGCTGGCTAATCTACTTTATGCTTTAACAGCTGTGTATTTAAAGTAGTCTAGATCCTTCATTGGATTCTATATATTGTCTTGTAATCCCATCTATTGAGGTAATGTGAAAGTATTATTCAGTCTAAATCTCTTCGAGTTTGTCTTTCACATGTTTTATCTCCTTTTAGTTACTCTGTATGAGGTTCGTATTAGGACCTTTGTCTTGTCGGCTCTGGTTTCTATGGTTGCAGAAATTGATGCTTTTAAAAATGGAGGTTTTGGATGGTATACCCATGGTATGTATGTAGCACATGGCTCTCAATGCTCTATTCTATATGCGGTTTCAACCTTTGCTGTCCAAACCTTGACGATGTAGGAAGCTCTTCTTGCAGGATCGTGTGCTGGACTCTCAAAGCTTTAAGTATTTTCAGACTCTAATGTCTTTTTCCCTGCCCTGCATTCAGGGATGAGTTTGAATGGGATCGCAGGTTGTCTTCTTGACATCACAAACCTTGCCACTCCCTTCACTCTGTTATCATTTAAGTTTTATCAGTATGTTTGGCTGTTGCTTTTGCTATGTACATGTGTTTTTCAGACTATGTTTCACTTTTACTCTCTTTTGAATTATGAATTAAAGAAACCCTTGACAAAAAAAAAAAATTAGATTAGTTAACCTAGAGGTATAAATGTATATTTACTTCTTTAATAAAACATTTTGATCATTTTGATCATTAGAGTCTATATTTGTGACAGAAACTTTTTTAGTGCTATGATAGGTTATTTCCCTACTTTTTATCACAAAAACTTGTTTTATTGTGAAAGGTAATTAAACAAACTAGTGGTCTCCAAGGTCTCAATTTCGAACGTTTATCATTTTTTACTGGCGTTTGTATATTTGTGTTGTAGAAAACTTATGATGAATGTTTTCTAATTTTGATTGTTTTTTTTTTTAAAAGAAAAATCCTTCCAAGTAAATTATAAGGTTAATTAATTGCAAGTCTTATTGATTTTTTTTAACCTTAAGGGAAATATCAAAAGATTAACCTTTTCATTTTCAAGATACTACATCGTGATGAAGATATTGTGACTTCTGAAAACTCCAAATTTCACATAAGCAAAACTTGTAAAATCTCTAGCTAACAGTCATTTAGAACCTTAACCAAAACACCAAAAAAGCCTGGAATAGTGAAGCTTTGAATAGATCAGAGCTTGAGAATAAGACCAATGGGGCAATGATCACTGCCATTGATATCAGGGAGAATATAAGAATCATGAACATTGGCTGAGATCGATTCAGATACCAAGAAGTAGTCCAGTCTCCATCCTGTTTCCACACACTCACACCAATTCACACAGTTTAAACAATCCAAATATGATTCTGAATATGGATCAAAACAGTATCAACAGTTTATTTCTATGCAGAGTTGATTACCTTTGTTGGTTTTGCGAGTACCATGGCGATAACCCCAATAAGTGTAACCTAAAACACCAGGATGTTGTTTTCTAAAGGTATCTACAAGGCCCTTGTCTAAGAAGTTTTCTCTGAAGGATTGTCTTTCTTCTATTGTAAAACCAGCACTTCTTTTGTTCCCCTAATCCAAAAAAAAAAACATTTGGCAAAAGAGAGGTGATTACTGTTGTTTCAACTAGTCAATAACATAAAATGAAGAATCTGAGAGTTAGTTACCGCAGGATTGTAGATGTCAATTTCTTCATGAGCACAGTTTAGATCACCAGTCAAGACTACAGGTTTAGTCTTCTCCAGCTCCTGCAGATGCAAAGAGACCATAGAGAGATCAGTGTAAGAAGAATATATAAAATAAATAAAGAAAAGTTTCATACTTTGATGTACTTGCTGAGGGTTCGATCCCATTCTTCAATCCTGTATGACTTGAGAAACCAACACCATTTGTTAAACTAATAAATAAAACAAGAAAATGTACCAAACGTGTAGAAACTAAATGCCTTAAAATTGAAGGGTACCAGTCTTTTTAAGCCATCTCCAGAGTTAGGGACATATGTGCTTATCAAGTAGAAAGAGTCGAACTCAGTGGTCACAATGCGTCCTTCAATGTCATGATCTGATCCAGAGTGACCAGTACCATATCTAACTGAGAGTGGTTTTATCTGTCAAAAAGACAAACTTGATTAGAACACTTACAACTCAACATAACACATCAGACACATTCTTGTCTTCTCTTTACCCTTGAAATAATAGCAGTTCCAGAGTATCCAAGCTTTGAGACGCTACAAGACCAGAAACTATGATCATAGCCATCACTAAGAGCTTTTTTAACTTCCTCAACATCCTTCACCTGTACCATAAGTGTAATAGATAAGAATTTAATCCTTTAGGACGGTGCTAATGTTTATGTAGTGACCTGGATCTTTGTCTCTTGCAAGCACAAGACATCAAAGTTTTCTCTCTGAGCAAGCTGCAGAGCAGAGAAGCTCTCTAGCTTCAACAGTGCTCGCAATCCATTAACATTCCAAGTCATAATCTTCACAGACTTGGTTCCCTCTGGGAGAGGGGGAGGTCTCATTGTCTTTGGGTTATAAGCTTTCCAGTCTTTTTCAGGCTTCTTATGTGCAAGTACCGTCCATGGTTCACTTTGAACTGAGGATGAGATGATTTCATCGGTTTTGAGGACTTTGCTAGATATGGTCAATGATGCTTCTTCCTCTTTTAACCGAGACTTCTGCTTACCTAGGAAGATTAAGAAAACACATAATGTTTCATAATATTCTAAGTAGATGCCAGTATTTAGTACAGTGTTAGTTTTTTAAAACACATGACAAACCTGCTTTGGTTAATGACTTGTGTTGTTCACTTAAGATAGCTTTTGAAGAAACTTTGGCTTTCAATTTTTTCTCAGTAGACTGTTTTACTCTTTTTTCTCCATAAGCTTCAGAGCTATTGCAGTCATCTTCTGTAGACTCTTCCTTGTTTCTGATCTTTCTTTTGATGGTGACACTTTCTGAGAGGGTGGATGAAGTAGTTTCCTTTGTTTCTGCACCAGAACTTTCACCTGTAACAGATAAACAAGACAGGACTTACCAAAGAGAGAAGCTATAGCAAGTCTGAGACTTTCCATTCTACTTTAAATTGAACAACATATCAAAGAAGTCCACATTCCTTTTTTCCATTCCACACATGAGAGAAAGAGAGAAAGAGAGAGAGATAGTGGATGCGTAGTAGTTACATACCTTGTAAATTGCTGTCCATATGAAGTTGTAAAGCTGAGATAAGTTCTTGTTTGAGTCCCTTCACAGGTAATCCAAGTTTCCTATGATTCAAAAACAAAGAACAAGTATTTGGATGTCTACCGAAACAATAACAAAGAAAAGGCGCATAAGCTTGCCTCAGCGTGGCTCTAAGTTCTTGAACCGTCATGGCCTCAATTTCCTTTTGAGGATCCTAAACAATACCCCATTTATCAAAACCAACAAATTAAACAGGAGAACCAAAAATCCTTAGCAATCAATCACAACCTTTGAACCAACTGTCTGATGACAATTCTGATCAGTAGCTGCTGCTACCTTCATCATTTCCTTTCCCTTGGTGTTGTTGTTGATAGAGAAAGGCGTAGTAGCATTTGACATGAGTCTCTTGTTGAAACTTGTTGCTCCTACTACTCCAACACTAACAATCGATGAACCAAATCTTAAGCTTCTCCTAAGTGGCACCGCCAGAAACCTAGAATCATCAACAGTCGCAAAATTTTCACACAGTACAAGTATAAAAAAAAACATGCAAAAATTGAAAGCTCTGCAATTCAGACAGAACACAGAAGAAGAACAACGAGGTTTGATCTTGTCCAAATGTAAGAAACGAATCAGAAGATAACACACACAAAAGCCCTAAACTTTATGGAAGAAGAAGAACAAAGCGGACAATCAGCAAACAATTCGAAGATGGAAACGTACTTGGAGCTGTGGAGACCGAACTGAAGAACCTAGTTCATCGATAAAGGGGGCACATGCCAGTTGCCACATTAAGCGAGACAACCGCCAAAAAAAAAAAAAAAAAAGGGAGCGCCTTTGTTTACAGAGTTTCGCTCGCTCACATCACATCTGCGCGTATATACACGCGCCGGATTGTCTTTGGTTCACTTTTTTACATGACCGGCTCATTTTCTTTATATCAAAGACCAAAACCAAACCAACTCCTACGCACTTTCCTAACATTTGCTACCTTGAGATGATTCTCTAGCGATAGCTTGAGGTTGGAGAGTTGTTTCTATTTTTGGAGAAAGACATGAGCTGAAAACACCTGCTTCTCTTACCTCTTTGGATTATAACCTGAGAAAGATACTGAACTCAGCTGTAACCATTAAAGCATCTATTCTATTAAAATAGACCATTTCATAAAAGTATGGTCCAACTATTATTTTTTTATCTTTATTATTATTTAGAATATTATTTATTATGCTTTATGCCATTAGACCTATATTAAAATTACCAATTGAAAAGACCTAAAAAGATGTAAAACAAAAAATATACCCAAGGGCGGATCAGGTCAGAATCTAGTTTCCTCTTAATTAAGTTGAAGTCGAAGCAATGTTGAATGCCTACAAAAACAAAAAGATTACAAGAACTATACAATCTTTTACCCAAAAAGAAAAGAACTATACAGTCTATAGTGGTGAACTATAAAAAAAGAGAACTATACAAGTTGAAGCAATGTTGGTCATAATCATCATTATCATCCATTCATACTATATTTCTTACTTACCCTCCAACTAGTAGTATCTTGAGAACACTGGACTGGACATTACATCTAGTCTGAAAGGTATCTAGGACGTGAAAATCATCTATCTACATGCGAGTCTGGCTCTTTCTCTCTCTCTCGCTAGGTCTTAAAGCCAAAGCAACACTGATGCTACTGCCTCTTACAAACCATTCTAATAAAGCTTGAACAAGCTTGTCTAGAAATAAAATCTAATTCTCATTTCTCTTCAGAGTTTACAACTTTTTTTTTAATGTTTTTACATTTTTATTTGATAATGAACAAGGTACAAAGAACCAAGTTCTCTTGTGGGAAAGTAAATAATACTAAGAAAATTACATAAGGTACAGTGGCTAACATACAACCAACTCTGACTAGTTAACAACAACTCCTCCTCCCTCTCTTATTCAGCGAGGCTGGTGGATGTTTCTTGGAGAAGCAACCCTCTGGTTTGCCCACTTAGCTGGCTTCTCTGCATACTTCGCCGGCTCTACAATCAACTTAGGACTCCTGTTCCCACTCGATCTCCTCACCATCTCACCATTCTTCCCTAAACCTGATCATCACACAACGAATTAGTCTCTAAACCTTGTTGGTTCAGGAGATTGTTGTTGATAGAGAGAGCTTTACCAAAGTCAGAAGGTGTATGGTAGATCTCCCCACCAAACTCATCAGCCTCGAATAGATCTTCCATGTCATCGAAATCAAACGACTCCGGAAGAAGATCAGCTACATCAACTTCACCATCATAGAAACCATCTGCACCTTGATGCTGGCTGATCCAGTAGTCATGGTACCACGTCGAAGTCGTCACCAACTGCCACCACTCCGGAGAGAAATCCTCCACTTGTCGTACAGCCGCCGGAACAAACAGAGGCGCGTCGGGGTTTAGAGTAGAACGTCTTCCTGAAACCATCGCCATGTTCTTTTAGATCTCTGCACAAAGACTAACAATATCAAATGATCTGATGGTATCAAGAAAAAGAAGAAGACAAAGAGATATTTTTTTTTACCTTTGGGTTAAGATAATATCTGAAACTCTTTTTCTTGTCTTGATAAAAAGCTAAACGGATTAGGCCGGACCAGAACACGAATGTAAGAAGATGTAGAAGAGAGTTGTGTTATTATATAAAGCGAGGTTCAGTATGCCGAAGCTGAGGTTTGTTGTGTCCGAGGCAGAATTATATGTGAGAGACAAGTGGGTAAGGGTGGGACCCGCGCCTCACATGGTTTTGTGTAATCTGCCGTCCACGTGTTTGCGCGTTACTGTTTGCTTTATTTGACTTTTGTTTCGTACCTATCCGTTGGCGATTCGTAATAAAGTTAAATTATTGTTTCTCTTTTTTTTTTTTTTGTGAACTAAATTGTTTCTCTTTTTTAAAAATTAAAATATCTGAAATTTGGTCGGAGAGGATAAGATCGGAAACTAATCTAATATATAGGCCCGTTAGGTTATTCTCTTATCTGAGAAAAAAAAATTGGTTTAAAACTATCCAATATAGGCCCATTTGTTAACTTGGCTCTTTTTTTTTAATACTAGGATAACAAAAATATTTGTTGATATATGAGTATTTTTTTAAAAAATTTTGATCAATAACTTGTATTTTGCAAATAAACTTTTAAAATTTTCTATTTTTGGAAAGTTAATACTTTTTAATAGAAAATAATGTAGATTTGAGAGTGTGATTAAGAAGTTAGGATAACAAGAACATTTGTTGATAGATGAATATTCTTATAGATTTTTTGATCAATTGGTTTTATTTTCCAAATAAACTTTTTTTTAAAAAATTATTTTTGGAAAGTTATGACTTTTTAGAGAAGACAATGTAGATTTGGGATTGTGGTTTATAAATTAGGATAATAATAATATTTTTTAATAGATGAATATTCTTTTAGAGTTTTTGATCAATAGGTTGTATTTTTTTTTAATTTCTATTTTAGCAAAATTATCACTTTTTTAGAGAAATATATTAGATATTTGTTTGTGATTTAAAAATTAAGATAACAAAATACTTGGTGATAGATGAGTATTCTTGTAGAATTTTTGATTAATAGGTTGTATTTTTTAAGTTAAGTAAATTTTCGATTTTGGGAAAGTTATCACTTTTTAGAAAAATATTTAAGATTTGGGTTTGTGATTTAGAAACTAGAATAACAAGAATATTTGTTAATAAATGAATATTCTTTTAGAATTTTTGATCAGTAAGTTGTATTTTTAAAATAAACTTTTAAAAGTTTCTATTTTTATAAAATTATCTCATTTTTGGAGAAAATAATGTAGATTTTATATTAAGATAAGAAACTAGGGTAAAAAGAATATTTGTTGATATATGAGTTTAAAAGATTCTTTTAGAATTTTTTAGAATTTTAGAACAAGAAAATTCTTTTAAAATTTTTAATCAATAGATTGTATGTTTTTAATAAACTTTTAAAAATTTCTATTTTTGTAAAGTTATCACTTTTTTTGAGAAAAAATGTAGAATTTAGATTGTGATTCAGAAACTAGGATAATAAGAATAATTGTTGATAGCTGAGTATTATTTTAAAATATTTTGATCAATATGTTGTATTTTGCAAATAAACTTTTAAAATTTTCTATTTTTAGAAAGTTAATAATTTTAGTAGATTTGAGATTGTGATTAAGAAATTAGGATAACAAAAATATTTGTTGATAGAAGTATTCTTATAGAATTTTTTATCAATAGTTTGTATTTTCTAAATAAACTTTTAAAAATTTCTATTTTTGGAAAGTTATCACTTTTTTAGATAAAACAATATAGATTTGAGATTGTAATTTAAAAATTATGACAATAAGAATATTTGTTGATAGATGTGTATTCTGTATTAACGATTGATGCATCAATGACTGTATCACCAACTTCATCAAGACAGACTATTGACATCCACGAGTTTCGATTTTCATCTTCGTAAACTAGTACAAGGCTACGACTTTATCGATCATATAGTTTTGAAAGTTTAAAATGAAACTAAAATGAAAGTGAGAGAGAGACTAGAGCTAACTCAATATCACCGAACTATTTGGATTGGCAACGACCTTCTCAGCCTTGTTCTCCAACTGTAGTCCATTCCATTTTAAATCCTTCTTAACATTAATTCATTTTAAATCATTTTGAGATGGTTTCATTTAAATCATTTTGAGATGGTTTCATTTGTCTTGCACATCAAATCGATATCCTTCTACTTAGAGCCGCGCCTAGAGTTTTTTCATGTCACAAGCCAAACAAAATTGATATTATAGTTTTTATTAGGTTTGGTACTTTTATCCGAGATCCGGATTCGATCTGAGATCCGATCCAGATCCGTTCCAAAAATCCGGATATCCGGAGAGGCCGAATCCGGATCCGGATAGTAAAATGTTGGATCCGTCAAAGCCGGATCCGGATTCGCCGAATCCGGATCCGTCAAAGCCGAATCCGGATCCGGATATCTTGATTTTTTAGTCCGGATATCCGGATCCGTAAGTTTTATTAATAACTATTTCAAAAATAGTAATATCTATACATAAAAACTAATTTTATTTAATATATTTTCATCTTTATAATAGTATATATAAATTTTATGTAAATTTTGTAATACTATACATAAAAATAATTAAATATATTATATATTTTTTTATTTTAAAATTATTGTTAATATTTTATATATATTTTTTATTTATTTTAAGGATCCAAATCCGGATCCGGATATCCGCCGGATATTATAATTTTTAGAAGGATATCCGACACCCGGATATCCGAAAACCTCGGATCCTGATAAGGATAGTATAATTATGGATCCGCCAGATAAAGATCCAGATCCAAATATCTTAAAACTGCCCGGATACCCGATCCGTCTCAGGCTACTACATTTTTTTACAAATGTCTCTTTTGCAAAATAAAAAATTGATAGAAAAGATTACCAAAAAGACTTTTATTATTTTATGTTAACTTGTGATGCAAAACTGTAATACACTACACTACATATTATCATTAATATACAATATTTTCTCTTTATTTTTAGTTACACAAATTATTTACAAATTTTGAATAAATAATAATATACAAAATAAAGTGATTGAAATTTTATAATAGCGATCTAGGTTCAAGAAGATATGTTTTATCATAACACTTTATAAGATAAGCGTATTCAGAAAAAGAAATAAGAAAATAAAAAAATTTAGTTTTTTTTAAATATATACATAATCGTAAATAATTAATTTAAATTTAAATTTGTGATTGAAGAAAAAAATCTTAAAAACGTAATATAAGTTGTCAAACAAACCTAGAAAAAGTGGGTTACCATTAAACCATATAAACTATAAATAGTATTTTTAGAAATATGCCCTATACATTTTGTTATCAGAATTATGCCCTAAGCCAAGGCCTATAATTCTATTTAGGCTGACATTTAGTGCGTTACTAGTATAACACACAATGGGAAGCAAGAAGTTATCATTCAGTAAGTTTTTTGTGCTTTTCTTTTTTTCTTTATTAAAAATCTTATATATTAAAATAGAACTCATGACTTCTTTAATGTGTGATTTTTTAATTTGGACCATCACTTACAAATCTTACTAAATGTATTTATTAAGACTAAGAATATATAGAATATTTAAAATACTTTAATCATAATATCTTTTGATATCTTTTCATTTTAATAGTATACATATATTTATTTTAAAATTCTAACAAATCTGTTTTAAAATATTTTTACAAGATCTTCATTTTCGAAATTATATTTAAATATTTTCACTAATTTCTAAATTTGTTTGAAAAGTTATTATACATTAATATATTCAGTTATCGTTTATCAAATGAAAAATAAAAAAATTCTATAATATTTTATCTATTATATAATCATAATCAATCATATTAAAAGAAATTATTATATTGAGCTAAATATAATAAAATTTTATTAAATTTATAAATTTATGAATTTTATTTTCGTAAGTATAAAATACTTATGTTCAAAAATAAAATCTAATAAGTTGGTAAGATGAGTTAACATTAGCAAACTATATAATACATGTATAAAATTTAACATGTATTTCTTTAAAGCTAATAATGTAAAATCTTTGTAACTACTTTAATCATATATTTTCATTTTAAATACAATATATATTTATATATTATATTTTAAAAATTCTAATAAATCTGTGTAAAATTTTTAACAATAACTTAATGTATTTTAAGTTATCGTTTATAAAATGAAAAATAAATAAATTATATCCTATTTTATTTACTTTATAGTCATGATCATGTTAAAATATAATTATTATACCTAAATAAATATGATAAAAGTATATTCAACTGATAAATTTATAAATTTTATTTTCATAAATATAAACTATTTATTTTTAAAATATAATATGATGATAGAATGGATTAAAATTAGCAAACTATATAATACATGTCTAAAAATTAACATATGTTAGACTTTTGTATATACAATAATATATTATCTAAAATGAATAAGCATAAAAAATATTAGTAAAAAGAAATCCAGCTTTGAAAAACGGATCAGAATTTAGCATAAATTAAATACAAAATTATTTTCAAATATGTTTTCTCATGAATATATTAATTTTCTTAA
This sequence comes from Brassica napus, assembly GCF_020379485.1. Lineage (NCBI taxonomy): Eukaryota > Viridiplantae > Streptophyta > Magnoliopsida > Brassicales > Brassicaceae > Brassica > Brassica napus. Next base: position 14,866,136 of record NC_063446.1, read on the forward strand.
TAACTAAATGCAAATACAATAAGATAAATATATGTTTTGTGATACATCAAGTGTAGGTAGTTAATCAAATTTTGGACCAATTGGAGAGCCAAGTCTTATGAGTATGACCTTGACAAATGACAAGTAGCAGCAAGATTTGACAAATCTTATATATTAAAACAGAAGTCACATCTTTGATTCATGTGTGATTTTTTTTAAAAATGGACCCTCACTAGAAATCAGTTATCATTCATTTATTACTAATAATATGAATTAATAATATATCATTTATAATATAACATCGACTCCTAAAAATCCGGATTGGTTAACAAACTCACCTTGATTCATGTGTGATATTTTTATTTGGATCATCATTTAAATTTTTTATTAGATATATTTCCTTAATGCTAATATATAATCTTTTAACTATATATAAATATATATATTTAATTTTCTTAACAAATGTGTTGAAAAATATTATAACAATATCTTAATTATCAAAAATTGTATATAAATATTTTCACTAATTTTGTAATTAGTAATTAAATTAATGTTATTATACATTAATATATATATATATATATATATATACTCAGTTATCTTTTACAAAATGAAAAAAAATATATCAAATTACTATTTTATAGTTATATCTATCATTTTAAAATAAAACATAATATTTAATTAAATATGATAAAATTATTTTAAACTGATAAATTAATATATTTTATTTTCACAAACATTAAAAATTTATGCTAGAAATATAATATGTTGGTATAACGGGTTAACATTAGTAAATTAGATTATTCATGTATAAAATTAACTTATCTTAAATTTTTATATATAGTTATTATCCTAAATGAATAAACATAAAAAAATATTGATAAAGAAAATCTAGCGCTTTGAATTACGGATCATGATCATAATAATTGAATAAAAAATAATTTTAAAATATATATAATAAAAAATAACAAATATATGTGATGATTTGAAATAATCAATTAACTTACAGAATAAAGACTATCAAATTTTTATATTTAAAATAATTATATATAACCATTTAAATATATAAATAACTTAAAAATATATTTTAATTATGTAAAATATATGTAAACATGAAAATTAATACCCGCACAGTTGTGCGGGTCCAAATCTAGTATCAACCTTAAACGGTCGGTTAGCAATAGCAAAGCTAGTATATACTACAAGAAAACAGGGATGTTTTATTATTTATAAAAAAATATATAATTAAAAGTAAACATAAATATCTGCTTTTATATGGCGGAGGTTCATCGTTTTTGGGATAAAACCAAATAAAAAAAAGTGATAACTACTGCAAAACGCGTTTTACTTAAAACACACTCTCAATGACTTTTCCTTCTCCTTATCGTTCTGTACACATCTCTATAAGTTTATGGGTCTAGACTTTGCACTGTGAGTCATCTCCTTTAGTCAACGTCGTTTCTTGTTCTTGACCTACACGTTTCGCAGGAGATCAGAAACCTAGAAAAGAAACAACAATGACTGATCAGCACAATCAACCTCCCGTTGGTGTCCCTCCTCCTCAAGGTTTCTTCCCAACTCCATTATCTTCATGCTGAACTTTTGGGTTCGTTAAACTGCTTTGATCTTGTGATAACAGGTTATACACCAGAGGGGTATCCACCGCAGGGATATCCGCCGCAAGATTACCCACCGCAGGGCTACCCACAGCAAAGCTATCCTCCTACGTATGCGCCGCAATATCCTCCACCACAGCAGAATCAGCAGCCGCATCAACAGAGCAGTACTACTGGGTGTCTACAAGGATGGTACGTCAAAATAATTTTTATTTTATTAATTGATATACTATACCGCTTATTTACAAAAATCAGGCATACCACATATTTTGTCATACCACTCCATTCTCATTCCACTTTTTGTATGTTATCAAATAGAAAGTCATGTGCTAAAGCTAGAATATTCTTCTTCTAGAACTTGACTCTTCATCCTTTTCTCTTCTCTGTCTATATATCTCTCTCTGTTGATAATCGATATTGCATTCATTAGGATGAACATGCTTACATTCAAACATTGAACTGGTACTGGTTATAGACTACATTGCATATTTAAAGCAATTGAATTTGGTAAGCAACACGGAGGTTTTTCACCCAGCTTCTTCTCAATAAAATAATAACAACATTTTTTTATAAAAAGAGGAGAGATGATAGACACTTTAGAAACGATTGTCATATAAAAAACTCTTTGACTTCTGTTGAAAAACTGTGTTACTATGTACTCCCTTCGTTTGTAAGTGATGTTTAGGATTTTTGTTTTGTTTCAATTCAACCGTGGAAACAGTACTGTTCACTTTTTTTAAGAATATGTACGGTGGAAAAAATAAAGTTTTTGTGTCATAATTTATTTAATGTCTAATTTGATCAACCCATGATACATTAATTATCGTTTAGTTCCACAATTTTAATAAAAATTGATCCGGTCCATCGGAAAAAAATTATATAATAACAACAAAAAACATTGTATATGTATAAATAAAATGATCAAATATATAAAAAAATTATCGATAATATATAAAAATAAACTCACTATGCGTAAGGTGCGTGTCTTTATCCTAGCTAAATATAGTATTGGTGAGATTTATTGCAAAGTGTATTGGTGAGATGTCGCCATACTAGTATTGGTAAATGGAAATATAGTATTGGTGAGATAAAGTATCTACAATTAATGATGCTCTAATTGTGTTACTGGTTCTGAGAATGGTACAGGTTTAAAGTAACATATACTTGCAAAAGTTTTGGTTACTCTGTTTTTATCAAGAATAAAACTGACTGAGAATGTGAGCAAATGTTATGATTTTTCAGTCTTGCTGCTCTATGCTGTTGCTGGCTATTCGAATGTTGTGCAGAGCTGGCATTTTAATTGCAAGAGAGTGTTTGCAACACAAGAACCTTGGTTGGAATTAAAATAATTTCTGGATACAATCTCTGGTCTATTATATTTCTTTATGTTTTTATGTTCTTAGGCTCATAAAAAAACTATGGCCTATCCACGTTTTAGCTCGATTTGGATTTGAGAATAATGGGAATGTAAACTGGTGTAGTGACATTATTCCTTTGCCTCCCTCAGTCAATTGCTTTCTCTCTTTGTTCATATTTCATATGAAAACTGGAGTTTCTTGGGCTCTACGAGTTGTACTTAACGTACAAGTCTTAAAATGCATCGTAAATCAGATTATTCACCTCTGATTGATCAGTTAAGCCAAACACAAATTGATGATCAGAGCTTAGTCAAGAAACAAATTCCTTTTAGTTTATTTGTGCAGTGGTTCTAAGAGTGGTATCAGCTCGTATATCGAAAAATAAAAACATGAATGCCTTCTGATTTCTTGATTCAAGATTGGAGTTAATGATTAAGATGCTCATATGTTCTCCTGTTTTTAGAAAAATAAAATTTCCATGCTCTATCAGGCTCAAGGAGAGTGCTTACCCAAGAGAAGTCTTAAGATACGGAATAGGTTCAGTTTAAAAAAAAAAGGTTCAGTTGAAGTACGTGTTCATAAATATCAACTCAACTTCATGGGATGTACAGCATATATACTTTCAGAATAGCATACATTAAAGATAATGATATTATCAAGCATCATAGGTTTAAATCCACATGGTGAAGAATAATCAGTGGTAAATAGTTATGAAGATATGTGCATATCTCTTCCTTTTTTCTTCAGTAATTCAGTAAATCTGCTTGCTTGGGATTTTGTTTTAATTGATTCTAGGTCTCTAATCGTCTATATTTTTATCCTTGTTGTTTATAGTTTTATGTTTGATTCCAAAGAATTCGTGTAATTCTGATGGTCTTTTTATTCCAGAGGACATTCATATTCGTGATGGCTTTGTTTCCTAATTATATATCTCAAAATTGTATCTTATCTCTGTATCTTTCTAAGATTAATGGAAATTTTAGTGTGAAAAAAAGTTGCTTGTCATTGATTCCACTTCTTAACAAATTTTGTCTATATAGTTCTTTTTTTGTGCACCTGTCTATATATTTCTTATATACACAAATTATATTGTCGTGTGTTACAAGAAAAAAGACGTGGGTATAACTAGTAACCATCATTGTAACATTAGAAATAGATAGGAAAAGAATGAATATGAATAAAATTTTGGGAATGATGAAGAATGGTGATTTTTTATAAAAAATTAACAAGGAACAAATTTACTGTATAATTCTCTACAAGAAAAAAAATGAAACGGAGTGAAAAGGAAAAACTATTTCTCATGAATGACAATTTTTTTAAGGAATGTTACGGAATGTATTGTTCCCCTTCATTCTCAGAACTCAGTTTTTTTATCCGTGATCCAATCAATCAATATATTGTTCAAAAAATTATTTTTATCTTTTTCCTAAATCTATTTTGTTCATACATATTTGAGATATTTATCATAGCTATTTGAGTTCCCCCTAGCGAAAGAAACTCCAAACAAAAAATTAGATAAACATGCATATGTGCCGTCTTAAGATCACAAGTAACATACAATAATTGTGTTATCTCGAGCTGCAACTTGATCTGATTAGTGTAGAGGACTATCATGCAGTGCCGGTCCTGCCATGAAAAGTCATCTTTGATCCAAAAAAGAAGAAGAATAGTAGTGGTTTCTTTTATGTCAAAATCTCATCTAGAAAACCAAAGCAGCATACAAACCAATGAAAATATTCTTAATTTATTTTAGAAAATTAAATATAATTATAAATAAAAAGAAATATCAGCTTTAAATGGTGGGGTTTCATTGCATTTATTACCCCTTATCTTTGAATACATAACAACTAGGCCCGAGACTTAATATCTGGTATCTGTTATCTAATCCAGGATTTGCTCCGATCCGTTTCGAAAAACGGATATCCGCCGGATCCAAATAGAGATTTTACGGATTTAGATATTGAAATTTTAGGTCCGGATAACCGGATCCGGACCTATTATATATTTTTAAAATATTAAAATATAATTATATTTATATATGTATTTTATAAATAATTTATATATAAAATAAATATAATTTTAATTTTATTAAATTTCAATAATTTTTTGTTCAGAAAATAATTTTAAATAGTAAATTAATTATTAATTTGTTAGTTTTAAGTTTAAATTTAATTTTTTATTTTTTAAAAAGTATTTGAATCCAGATATCCGCGGGTATTCGGATTTTAGTCTGGATATCGTAACTCTGAATATCTGATCTGTCTCACCCCTGATAATAACAATTGCAAAACGTGTATTAATTAAAATTAGGGCTCTACAATCGGGGTCCAAACCGGATTTCAGTTTGGGATTAATCGGGTTTCGAATTTTTTTGTCATGAATTTCAGTCTTATTTGGATATTATAAAATTTTGGGTCGGATTCGCATTGAATTTAGTTACATGTCCAAGATCTGGTTGAACCCTAAATAGTTCGGTTTCAGACATTAATCGAGTTATCTGTTCCAAAAATATTTTTTTCCTTTTAAATTTGTGTATGTGGCTTCTTTAAACCATAATGTTGTCTTCAAAATAACTTTGGAAGACTCTTCTATCAACCTTAAGAGACTTTTCCTTGAACTATACGTGACAACATCATACATATCATGAAAAACCAAAGCATTGTACGAACAAAAATCATACATAATGAAACATAAGAAATTAAAATTAACAAATAACAACTCTATTAACCTAAGGAACACTAACTTTAAAAAGAACAACATTGTGTAAATTTCAGAAGCAGGCTTATACAAATTGAACTTTAAATGCAATTATCAAAACATTAAAACATCATTATTGACAAAAAGATATATTTAAATAAATATTTGATTTATTTTTTATTATTTGAGTTAATTATTCATGTAATCTTATATATTAAAACAGAAGTCATGACTTCTTTCATGTATGATTTTTTTAATTTGGACCATCATTTAAAAATCTTATTAAATGTATTTTATTAAGACTAATAATAAATCGAATCTTTAAAATATTTTAATCATAATATCTTTTGATATCTTTTCATTTTAAATATAAATATATTTATTTTAAAATTCTAACAAATCTGTTTTAAAAGATTTTTACAAGATCTTCATTTTCGAAATTATATTTAAATATTTTCACTAATTTTGAAATTAGTTTAAAACATTATTATACATTAATATTTTCAGTTATCGTTTATAAAATAAAAAAATTAAAAAATCTATAATATTTTATATATTGCACATTTAAAAATCTTATTAAATGTATTTTATTAAGACTAATAATAAATAGAATCTTTAAAATATTTTAATCATAATATCTTTTGATATCTTTTCATTTTAAATATAAATATATCTATTTTAAAATTCTAACAAATTTGTTTTAAAAGATTTTTATAAGATCTTCATTTTTGAAATTATATTTAAATATTTACACTAATTTCGAAATTAGTTTAAAATATTATTATACATTAATATATTCAGTCATCGTTTATAAAATGAAAAATGAAAAAAACTATAATATTTTATTTATTATATAATCATAATCAATCATATTAAAATAAAATTAATATATTGAGCTAAATATAATAAAATTGTATTAACTTTATATATTTATATATTTTATTTTCGTAATTATAAAATATTTATGTTCAAAAATAAAATCTAATATGTTGGTAAGATTAGTTAACATTAGCAAACTATATAATATATGTATAAAAATTAACATGTATTTCTTTAAAGTTAATAATATAAAATCTTTGTAACTACTTTAATCATAATATATTTTCATTTTAAATATAATATATATTTATATATTATATTTTAAAAATTCTAATAAATCTGTGTAAAAATATTTTAACAATAACTTAATGTATTTTAAGTTGTCGTTTAAAAATAAAAATAAATAAATTATATCATATTTTATCAATTTATAGTCATGATCATGTTAAAATACAATTATTATACTAAAATAAATATGATAAAATTATATTCAATTGATAAATTTATAAATTTTATTTTCATAAATATAAATTATTTATTTATTATTTATTTAAAAATATAATATGATGATAGAACGGCTTAAAATTAACAAACTATATAATACATGTTTAAAAATTAAATTAAAAGGGAGTCATCTCCTTTTGGTCGTCTCTCGAGCTACACGTTCCATAGGAGATCAGAAATAACAATGAGTCAGTACAATCAACCTCCCGTTGGTGTTCCTCCTCCTCAAGGTTTCCTCGCAATTCCTTCACATCTCCATGCTAAATTTTTGGTTTCGTTACTACTTTGATATTCAGGTTATCCGCCTGAGGGATATCCAAAGGAGTCTTATCAGCCGCAAGGTTATCCTCAGCAAGGATATCCTCCTCCGTATGCACCGCAATATTCACAGCAGCAGCAACAGCAGAACAGCCCTGGGTGTCTAGAAGCATGGTAAGTCAAAATACGCGATATAATCAAAATTGCGTTACTAATATTTTGGTTGCGAGTTTCGTATGGGTCTATGTTGACTGAATTGACTTATATTCCGTGTGTGAATGAATGAATATTCAACTAGAGAGTCTTTAGTGAAAAGGTCATGTGCTACAACTAGAATATTCCTCTGTAGAAGTTGACTGACTTAAAAAAAAAAAAAAGGTTGACTGACTTTTGATACAAAAGTGTTGGGTGGCAATGTGGTTGCTTTCCTTGTGGCGCCATGGGTTTAAAAATTAAAACAACTTTGGTACGAAATATTATTTTTAAATTATTTCTAAATTTAACTTCGAGTCAACTGGAGATTATATACACAAGGTCTTCAACTTTTGGTTATTTAAAAACTTTACCATCCTCTCACTCACACACACTCTCTCCCTTTGTTGATTATTTTTTTTTGTAACTAAAAGGGTTAAACCCGGGTCTATTAAAGACACAGACCTAACCCCCAGGTGGGAAGTGCAGCCCACGGATAGACCCTCTCCCGGGTATTCAAATGGACCGAAATGCAATAGCCCATATCCGTGTAGGTGACCAGGAAAATGTGACTTAGTTTCGCATGGCAGGTGGATCGAACTTGAAATGTAGTGACATCCCAAGCCCTTCCCCTTACCACTTGACCACAAGCTCCCGGTCACCTTTGTTGATTATTCATATTGCGTTCTTTAGGATGAACATGCTTGCATCAAACATTGAACCTCTACTGGTTACTTACTAGTACATTGCACATTTAAAGCAATTCGATTTGTATTTGTGTTACTGGTATTGATTATGGTATTAGTAGTTGAAACTTGAAACTATACATAATAGCAAAAGTTTTTGGTTACTCTGTTTTTTTCAGACTAAAACTGATTGAGAATGTGAACAAATGTTATGATTTTGCAGTTTCGCTGCTCTCTGCTGTTGTTGTCTCTTGGATTTTTGCTTCTTCTGATTGGAGTATCTGCTCAGATCTGCTGGTTTAATTGCAAGAGAGTGTTTGGCAACACAAGAACATTTGTTGGATCGGTTAATGGGCATTAAAATGAAATTGCTGGATACAATCTCTTGTATATCCTCTGTCGTATATGTTTTATGTTCTTCTATTCATAAATGACATATTGTCTATAGATTTTATATAAAGTAAATTGGTGTGGAGACAATATTTCTTTGCCTCGCTTAGGGGTGTCAAAATGAGTTATAGCTTATGAGCTGGCTCAGCTCAGCTCAGCTCGATTTTTCATGAGCATGATCTATGTTTTTAAGCTTATTTAATAAATGAAATTAATGATCGAGCTTAAATTAAATCATGAGTTTATATAGTTTATATATATACTTTATATATATATGACTTCTATTTTCCTTGTGTAAGAAAATATAGTTTCTATATTAATCGTATTTATCTTCTAAAATTAAAATGTAAAACCAAAAAGTTATAAATATATGCAAAAAAAAAAAAAAAGAATATTGATATCAATCCTCACATCATATATCTTTAGAATTAAAATCTAAAACAAAATATTCTTAAGACTCTCATGCAGAATATATATCTTTATGATTTGAATTGATGAAGATTTTAAACATGAATCATCTCAAGACTCTTATGCAGAATAGATTTTCGGATCACTTATTTAGCTTTGATTTAATTTATTATTAGGTGTCATATTTATTAAGTATTTAATATTAATATTTTGGATTAATTTTAAATTATATTATGAAAAATATTTTATTTTCTAATTTATTTTATAATTATTTTCAAAAAATTTATTTTTTTATATTTGATCGCGAGTTAGCTCATTTAACTCATGATCTAGATGATTTGATTTCGAATTTACATATTGAAACTCATATAATAAATGAGCTGAGCTAGCTCATGAAATATCTGAACTCAATGTGAGTTGAACTGAGTTGAGCGAGGTAGTTCATTTTGACATCCCTAACCTCACTCAGTCTATAGCTTTCTTTGTAACTAAGTAATTAGATTCTGATCCGCACTTTTAAAGTGGAAAGAATATTTTTTTTATTTCAAAATCTATTTACGAAATTAAAATCTTTTAATATTTATATTTTAGTGTATTTAAAAATATGTATATAATTATATTATTTTGTATTTGTATCAAATATGAAACTAAGATACTATTTAAATTGATTGATACAAATCTGATGGATAATCAGTCTTGTTTAGATTTTAAATTTAGATCTTCATAAATAAAAGAGAGATTTAAAATCTTCGTTAACGAGGATGCGATCATGTGAAAGTAAACATTGCTGTTTCATAACATAATCAATAACATATCTGAATAAAAATCCAGAGAAAATTTCGGGAAAAAACCGTCGTTGGAGACAGCGTATTCATATTTATATCGATTTCCCCTTCGGCAATTTGGACTTAAAGCAAATACAACACATAGATATGCATTTGCCCATTTACAGTTTTACACCGATCACTCATCGCTTGTCTCAAGAGCAGATTGTAATACTTCTTCCAGATACTTTTCCGCGGCTGCAAACTGTCTCTTCTTGTCTTCTATTGCTAGGGCAGCCAGAGCTTTGTCCTGCTCAAAGAAATATGATCAGCCAATACACTGTGAACTGAGACTAGCAACGACCAATAACAAAGAGGAGACTGACAATGTATATCAATTCCAGATTTGGAAGTACCAGAGATGTATTAGCTTTCTTTTGGATTCAATTAAAAAGAAGTAAGAAGATTACCGGAGGCAAGTCCTGGTAGCTTCTTAGAGTATCAACGACGGGTTTGGTCATCTTCTCCAGTTCCTTCCTGTGCTCTGCCATTTCCACAAGCTCTCTGTGGCTGATGTTAGGACTGTAGCCGACACGGTTGAGCAACATCTGCTCCACAGAATATACATAAATCAAAAAAGGTACGATAACAATACTCAGCTAGCGAACATCATCTTATACGATCTAGATCTTTACCAGAACGTATGTTTATGATATAACAAAACTCAACAATAACTCCAGCCCTGGAACCATAATCCTTGAATCAGTAGCAAGAATATAATTTGACCATCACTGAACTGATACTTCCCGTTTCAGCTAGCTAAGAGTTTGTTCCAGTTTTTACATGAAGGTAACTCATCTAATTGCAGAAAGGTATAAACTTCTCAGCTTACCTATCACCTACAGAAAATGTAAACACTGAAAGAAGAAGAAGAAGGCGTCTACCTCATACTTCTTGTACTGCTGTATGTATTGTTCCTCCTTGGCTGCCATTACTTCCAAATTCGTTTTCCAATTCTCCATCTGAGATTCACAAGGGACTACATCGTCTTCTAACTGCGCAAGGATTCTGTAAAAAAACTCAACACAAATAAAGTAAGATCATACACACACACACACACACACACACAAAGTCTATTACTTTCTTCAATTATCACGAATCTTACTTCTTCAAATACGTCAGCCTCTGAATCGCTTTCCTCGTATAATCAAGAAGCACATTAGAATCCTTGTGTGCTTTAGCTCTCTTCTCCTCAACTCCAGTCTTCCTCAGAGAAATATCTCCCATTGCAACAAGGAAACTAGACAACATTTATACTGCATCAGCGATAGGATAGCAACAAACCAATAAGAGAGCCTCCTCACCTGCTGAGTTCAGTGTCTCTAATGTTGAGCAAATTCGCCACATTTGCAAGAACTTGAGCTGAAGAGACCACGTTGGAAGGTAAGCTCTCCTGCGCCATTCCCGCACTCTCCAGTATCTCTCTAACCCGAGCCGCTGCATCAACACTCTTAGTAAGATTCGTTATCGAAGCGGGTGAGTAAAAAGGAAGTTGTACCTTGAGCACGGTACTCGGAAGCCTTTTGACGGAAGTCGTTGGCGACGATGGTGGCGGCCTGAGACTTGGCTTGAGAAGCGGTGGCCAGGTTGTGGAGATGTGCGATGCTTCGATGAGTGTAGTCGAAACTGGGGACTTGTTTCCCGGCGGCTTCGAACTGTGAGGTGAGCCAAGCTTTCACTTCCGAGATCCGCGCGGCGTCGGATCCTCCCTTGGCTTCGCTCAACGACGCCGTATCACCGGTCATGTCACTCATCGTTTCGGATCAAACAAAGAAGAAAGCAATTGGAATCGAAGCAGGAGGAGATCGGGTTACCGGTTTGGAGATGCGATCACGTTCGCTGATACCCTAAATTTTCCAATTTGGGGGAAAGAACGATCGGTTGGAAAATTTTCAAAAAGGCGAGAGAAGAGTAAATTTACAAAAGACAGCCGATCTACGTTAACCCGATGATTACTTTTTGGTGTGTTGGGAAATTTTCTACAACAGTGAATGTATCATCTTTACTGCTCATCTCAATTCGTTTTTACTGTTTTGTAGAAAAATTATCCACAATTTTTTTTTGAATAATACTAAGATTTAATATCATGTGTAACTTTAATGATGTTATTTAGTGTGTTTAATGGATTTAAAAATCAAAATTAAATTTAATGTTATTAGTTCTATGATATTTTAAATTCTGTTGAAATAATGTGGTGTTGGTTTTATAATTCATAAATCATAATTCAAACTATATATTATTTAATAATATTAATTTATTAGTAAGTTTGATTAGACAATAAATTTTAGTGGATTTGAATTAATTTCTTTATTAAAAATTTCAAATCCGAGTAAAACATAAATATTTAATAAAATTAAGCAAAACATGTATACTAGTTTTCAAAATTAGATATTTTTATTTGAATTTATAAATTATGTAAATTTTCAATCAATTAAAATAAATAAACGAATAAGTATTTTTGACTACTGATTCATACGCTTCTAATTTGGCGATATTTCTTTATCACCTCGTTACTTCGTTCCATATAGTACCCACTAGAGTCTTAACGAATAGTCAATGACAATAAATATAGTATTGTTATGAAATAACTTATAATTTATAGTATCGAGAAATTTAAATAAGAGTAGAATTTAATACCTGTAGGAAGCAAATAACACTAATATGAGGGAGAGAGTTTATTATAAGGAAGAAGAAGAAGATGTAATGGTTCTTTGATTATAAACTCTTGTTCTTGTTTATGGTGTACAAAAGAGTGAGATGAGTGATGGTATTTATAGTGAACAACAATACATAAAATAACAAAGATGGTGCTTAATTTGGTAAATGAGTGGGTGATCATAATGCTTGATGAGTAGATGATCATAGTGCTTGAGTTGGTAAATGAGTGGATGATCATAGTGCTTGAGTTTGGTAAAGAAGTGGATGATCATTTCAATGCTTAATTTATAACACTCCCCCTTGATCATCCATCTTGTATTACGTGGTGCCTCGTTAAAAACCTAGTCATGGAAAACCCAATGGGAAAAACCGTAGTAAAAGTAAAAAGAGTACAACTACGTAAGCTCCCCCTCGAATGAGTAGTCATAGAACCTTTAGAACAATGATAGATTTTCATCTCTCAAATTGTAACATTCTCTTTGGGTGTCTATCTTTTGTATATTCTTTGTTGCCTCGTTAAAACCTTGTTATGGAAAAACCCAATGGGATAAAAAAAAACCATGATAAGGAAAAAGAGTACAACCACACTTACTATCATATTTCTTTCCCTGGAAACAATATCTTCAGGATATGCATTCCAATCAACTCTCTTCAGAGAATTAAGCTTAAGAGAATAAACTCTATTCATTTCTATTATGATATCTAGGGCCTTTAGACTTCTTGTCCATAATTCTCTTTTGACTTAGACAATAGTTTATTGGTCTATTTGGATTTCAAACCAAATTTCTTACATATAATCGTATAGAAATTCGTCTCGTACATACGAATTATTCATTTGTAACTATAGAAGTTACTATTATGATTTTCTTTCTTTTCATATGAAATTACATCTTTCAGTAATGAAAAAGATTAATAATTTTCTTAAATAACACTCTTACGTATGGTATTTCAGGACCAAACATATACGAGCGTCTTAAATAAAATACTTTAAGGATCTTTATGATAACATCTCAGTTTTAGATCTCCAGTTTAGAATACATAAAAACAATATAGTATTGTCAAGAGTTTTCTTTCAAAATATAATTTTTCTATAACTCTTCAGGAGTTTTGATTATATTCAAATCATGATTCTATTGATTTATAATCTCTTGATAAATACAAATGGATACATTTGTTAATATTTCATATATCCCATAAAATAGTTTGTTTCAATTCGATCGAATATGCAGAGTTCCCGGGAACATGATTTTGATATCATCAATCCTTCATGGATTATACTTTCAGGGATTAACATTTTTCAAGTGGATTGTTTCATTCAAGTTCTTCCTTTATTACCAGACTATAAGGAACTTGAAACTAGTTGCATCTACCACATGAAATTATGTCTCTTCACAATTAATTTCATATTGATCTTTCTTTGTGTGCAACGGTTCATTTACATCTCACTTGTTTTACACCTTTTAGTGTATGGACTACTGGTCCAAATACTTCTCTATTTCACAAGAAGTTTATATCTTTGTCTATTGCATCTTTCTGATTTGGCCAATCATTTCTTTGTGTACACTTTTCAATAGACTTTCTTTCATGATCCTCTTTCTCATTTATTATATCAACTGCTACTTTGCATGTATAATATCATCGACGTCAATTTTCTTATCGGTTCCATTTTGTTTCATACATGACATAACTTATTGAGATCTCTTCATTTGTCTCAGGTACCTGAATTTTCGTCAGTCATGTTTAATTTCTCTTCTGGAGATCATACAAAACTATATTGCCTCGTTTTGACCATTATCAATATATGCTCCTTTTCATTTACGAGGATTTATCTTTGGAACCAATCTGTCTACCACGCTGCAGGCGTGACTAGCAGTTTGATATTGTTCTTGTAGAACATTTATTCTTATTGGAGCATTTACAGCTGGTATATGTGACTTGATCACTATATTTATATGGGTCGTGTCTGGCAACTGCTTTAGTAAGTTTTGAAATGAATTATCTTTTGGACTTCTATTTCACATTGTGTTTAGCCCGAGGATCAATGATAATTCATTTCAACTTATTTTCTTTTCCAGCTGTTTATTTTCTCCCCCTTATGTTGGAAGTACTAACTCACTTTTAGAATTCATGTATAGCCTTACTTATAGTTTTCGGGGATGGCTCTGGATTCTTAAGTGTCAATAGAGATTTATATCCAACATATATTTCCAACCTCATTTGAAAACACATCTTCATTTGAAGCTCTGTGGCGGAGCAACATCCAACATTCTTAGATGAAAATGATTGGTTTCTGATTCTATACCAATGATGGGGAGAACTAGTGAATATTTATTGGCTTGATGCGATCCAATGTTGCTCAAAATGTTTAGCACTTATCTCAGTGAATGTGCTATAGTCGTTAAAGACTTTAAGAAGTGAATTCACCAATATTATAAAAATGCATAGTGGGTGATCAGTCCACTAACATCTTCGTTATTTATGCCAATATCTTATTTTGGCTGGTGAAAACCATATTACCCTTTTATCTTATGGGTAAGCAACATATGTCAAATCATTCGGAAGAATCTTCTGGTTCTTATATGACTATGCATATGACCTTTAAGTATATATTCGCATTATTAATGAACCAAAATGGTCTAACTGATTCATGCCAAATGTAAACTTCTAGTTTACTATACATTTATCTTCATTATACTAATCTTTGTGTAGTACAATATATAAGAGGCTGTAGATATTTTCTCTAAAATACTTATACTGCTTTGAGAATTATTTCTGATTGAAATGTATATATCATTTCGTTTGCTTATTGTCTCAACATAAGTGTCTCAAAATCTCACGGATTTACTTTGAGAAAAATTCATCAATCTTAGTTTTAGTGTAAACATAATCTTCTGGATGTTTGACTTATCATAAAAAGTGAGATTCTTTAACTCTTCCCCTCGAGATGATAATACTACAGGTTTATCAATCTCGAATGTATCTCATTTTCTTAATCAACAACATATCCTACATGGGTTATGTATTTTTCGTAGATCCTTTTAACTTTTGATACTTATAAAAATACAATACCTTAAGAACTTTAAATTGCATTCTTAAGAACTTTAAATTGAATTTTTATGTGCAGTAATACTATGTACACTTCTGGAGCATCATATATATCCTCTTTTTAAGCATTCTATAAGTTTTTACTACCTTGTATTGTACACACAATAAATTTTCTTTCATCTTCAGATGAATTCATAATTTCTTTTCTTTATTACCATGTTTATTTTCTCAACTTTAAGTGAGAGTATGAGTTCTATAAAGAAACTCTTTGGACCTTGACCTCATTTATGCTCACGTCTAAAACCACTTTTATGTTATTTTTTGATGTTTCTAAATAAATGTCATATTCTCTTCAGGAGAATGAATCATAATCAACTAGACGTGATTTATCAATAGATATTTTTCAATATATATGCATCATAAAAAAATTTCTTGAAGAAATTTTACTTTTAAACTTAACATCCAACATAGTTGGCTTTATTTACAGACTTCAGGTCTTGTAATCTTTAAATGCAAAATACAAAATGAGCTTTAGGTAATCACTTCAGGTGATAATACCTTTTTTATATATATTATTCCCAAAACTTATGGATCTTTTAGAGTCAAGCTTTAAACTTAAAATCCTCAATATAAATGGTAATAAAATCAAAATATTTCAAATATATATAAATATGTATTAACAAAGGTGTCTTATTATATCAGAAAATAAATAAAACTTTCATAGTAATTATTATATAGACTATATTATTACTCTCATGCTTTTTAACAAAGTTTAACCTATCAATCAATTTAATGAACAAATTTATATCACTGCCAACTTCATGCAAATTGATTTATCTAATCAAGTTTGTTAAACTTGTATATAAAGCATAAAAATACTTATCTTATAAACAGAAGTATATCGGCGATGAAAGTTTCAGCTGTTCACGTTTCTGAATTGGCTGATAACTTGTACATATCTTTCCGAGAGAATACACAATCCTGAAAACTTTAAATTTTGCTCATATAAACATGGCCATTACATTAGTAAATATCAACATATAATCCAAATTCTTTTATGATATTAGACCAAAGACTAATCGACTACAAAACTAACCGATTACAAATAATTTCTTTTATGATGTTAGACCATGAATCATAAAGTATGTTTCCTTAATACCATTAAACCATGAAGCATATTAAAGTATAATAAGCAAAATTTAATTCATCAAATAACTATTATTCTTACATATAGACAAGCGTTGATATATATATATATATATCATCGTCTAAAATGACTATATATAAATATATTTTTTTATTTTTTATTTTTTTTAGAATTTCGCAATTTTAAAATGAACCATTTATTATGAACTTCATAATTTAAAAACCGTTTACATTAATCATACAAGCAATTACAAGGAGAAGCGATGTAAAGAAAATTAAACCGATATTCATCTTAAATTCACTCGGAGTAAATTCTCCAACGAATAAACCATAAATAGAAACACAAATAAAAATGGCACATAAAAACAAAAGTGCGCGAATCATCTTTCTTGAAATGAAAAATCGGAGGAGAGCGATTTGAAATTTTTGAGAGAAGATGAAATGTTTTGGATGATGAAATAGAGTGAAAATGAGTTGTATTTATAGATGAAAATTACTGTTCATGACCGTTGGAGAAAGGGAAAATTTTTGAAAAATTTTCTTTGTGACCGTTGGGGTTAAATCGAGTGCACCAAAAATTAGTCTGAAAATATCGTATTAAACGGTCAATCAAATCTATAAAATTTCATAAAAGTGAAAAATTATGACAATGAAATATTTATGTTATATGACAACAAATCATGCGACGGCTCAGCCGATCAATGCAGAATAATAAATAAATTATACGGCGGCTCGGCCGACCAATTAATAATAAACAGAATATAAGGCGGCTCAGCCGACCAATAAATAATAAACAGGATATAAGGCGGCTCGGCCGACCAATAAATAATAAACAGGATATAAGGCGGCTCGGCCGACCAATAAATAAATTAAATTACTAGTAAATAATATAGGCGGTATTCCGGCCATTATAACATGATATAAATAATAGTAGAGGCGGTATACCGACCATTATAACAGGGTATAAATGATACAAATAAATTTTACCGAATCGCAGAGTGATCGTGCTGATAACGTGTTATGAAATAACTTATAATTTATAGTATCGAGAAATTTAAATAAGAGTAGAATTTAATACCCGTAGGAAGCAAATAACACTAATATAAGGGAGAGAGTTTATTATAAGGAAGAAGAAGAAGATGTAATGGTTCTTTGATTATAAACTCTTGTTCTTGTTTATGGTGTACAAAAGAGTGAGATGAGTGATGGTATTTATAGTGAACAACAATACATAAAATAACAAAGATGGTGCTTAATTTGGTAAATGAGTGGGTGATCATAGTGCTTGATGAGTAGATGATCATAGTGCTTGAGTTGGTAAAGGAGTGGATGATCATAGTGCTTGAGTTTGGTAAAGAAGTGGATGATCATTTCAATGCTTAATTTATAACAAGTATACAATTTTTTTTGTTTTATTACTGATGTCATACTCCAATTCACAAATTTATAAAAAAAAAGTGAGGCAAGTTTTCATCTTTTCTCGAACCACTAATATTCAGCAGATAACACGTCCTGGTCCAACACTAACCAATCCCCTCTGGCCCTCTCTCTCATTTGTTCTCGAATTTCAGTCTTTAAAAATAATTTTTTTCTTTCAATCTTATAAGGTCTTTCCGTAGTTAATTCCATCAAATATTTAGTTTGATCCACATGGGCTCAAACTTGTGCTGCTCTCGCCATCCAGATACCTATGAAAGTACCACGGGCAACAACGGTGACCGTAGCTTGCCAACAGGCGATGACAAATTTCTATCGGACGCAAGCACTTTCTCCGTGAAGGAGCAAGAGAGTCAGCTTAAGGCAGCGAGATTGGAGGAGCAAAGACTTGGCCGTGAAGCAGAGAAAGTCAACTCATGGGTCAAACATGAATCAGCCAGGTTCGACCACCTTCCATAGTTGACCATTGTTTTGACCAAGCTTTCCTAGCTATATTCTTGTAAAACTGTCAAAAGGCTCATGTATAGAGTACAGATACGAACCACGAACTAATACAATATGTATATACTTTTTTGGTTTACAACCACAAGAAACACAAAGTGTATTGCTTCTTACATAAGACATGATACATATTGTTGCCTACGAATTAAGGGTGCTAAGAATATATATTTTGGGGCAAAAAACTTTTTCGGAATTTAGAAGCTTATTTTTGTGGAGGGGGAGCAAGGCTAATGTTTTACCCGGCTGTGCTCAAATCCGGTCGTGATATAAACAAAACGAGATTACCAAACGCATTGCTATTTCAAGACATAGATGAAACCAAAGTTAATCAAGAACCAAGCTGAAGAAAATACAAACATCAATGTGAAGAAAACAATTGTGGCCTAAAAGGATATCAATGAGCCTTTAAGTCAGTTACTATATCAATGTACAAAGAACACAACCAAGCAAAACATATCTAAACTCACAAGCATATCCCTAAATGTTTTGTCTTCTCTTCACATCAACATCAATCAACCGAACCCACTCACTAGAGACAACATTTCTTACAACGTACCAATCCATTCTCATTGCATCCGTTGCATCTCTTAAACGCATCTTCTTGTTCCTCAAACACTTTGGTGCTACCGCCACAACTAGTACACGGCACAAACCTTGCATCTCCACAGCATTCACAAGCTCCCAGTGATTCACAAACAGGAAGCCCTTTTAACATCTCTCCCAGTTCACCTCCATCGTTGAGTTTCTTGATCTCCTCCATTCCACCAATGTGGACTCCTCTTACGAACACCTGAGGCAAACAAACCGGTTTCTCTTCTCCTAGTGCAATCTGAAGCTCTTTCCTGTATTTGGAGTCCATTGAGATGTCACGTTCCTCTACCGCAACCTGATACCCTCTCAATACCGTCCTTACGTAATAGCAATCCTCATAAGTCTTTCGAATTCCTCTGAGGCTAGTGAAGTATAATACTATCTTGTTCTCATCCTTCTCTGTTTCAGACAGTCTTGGTTTCTCTTGCTCTTCCAAAGACCTAGAACTCAAACGTGCAGATTCTAGTAAACTGGTTTGTCTCGTGTCTTTACCTAGTTGTTTTGAAGACAATGCTCTCTTGTAAGATGAGATGATGTTAGGATCCAAATCAGAGAGAAAAGATTCTTCAGCCAAATGCTTCCACAGAGGCTGCTTAGTTTTAGAAGGCAGTGGTATCCAATCTTCCTCATATTCTTCGATTCTCACGAACTCGTAAGAGTCGTCCGGTTTCATGGCAGACCCATCAACACCAACGTCATGATCCGCGGTGAGTTCAGAGAAAGATAGAACCGAATCTGAGATCAAAGAGACCATAAACATATTTTAGGTTAATATTAATAAAATCTTTTTGATAATTTACTGTTAATGCACGTATATTGAATAACTTTTTAAAATTTGGAGGCCAAAACAAATCTTTTTTGATAACTTACTGTTAATGCACAGTAATCATGCTTACCGTTACCGTTATCCAAATAGTCATCGTCAAGGTCGTTCATGAGCTCCCATGTGTTAATCACTGAGTCAGGAGATAACGAGTCGCGTGACTCCTCTGGTTCAGGTATCTTCTTGTTATTGTTATTCCCGGACAGGGAGATATGAGGCAATGTTTGTCTGTTGGAGGCTCCGTCGAGATCGGTGATGTGAAGAGAACCGTAAGTGGTGGACTTGAGAGAGACGAGGTGGTGCGTGTCGCCTTCTTTAGCCGGTGGATGATGAACCGACGGCATCGGAAATGAGAAAGCTTTAGGAACCCTGGCAGGCGACAACGGCGATGGGACCTTGGAGTTGAGTTTCGTCACCGGAGGTGAAGTTGACGCCGAGCAACACGAAGAAGAAGAAGTGGTCTTAGAAGCAGAGGAACCCATAATGGCGTCGATGTTGTTTTAGTTCAAGCACTCTTGTCTATGTTTCTTGTGTGTTATGTTTTGTCGGAGAATACAAAAGAGAAAAAGTTAGACAGATAATAGGTGGAAAGGAGCTGTCTAGGTAAGTTGGTGGTGGAAGATGGTGAAATCACTAAAGAAGACGATGGTGTGATGTTTATTTTACGGTATCAATATTTAAATTTTATTGGAGATAATTACGGAAAGTATTTATTTGATTCTATTTTTAGAGCTTAATTTAAGAAATCAAATTCAAAAGTAAACATGTGTTGTAAAGTGTCAAGATCCTCAAAAATTGCTTAGTTTCTAAATTTGAATTTGGCCAAAGACTTGCACTTAAATATTCTTTAAAGAGAAATAGACAACATACAGTATTACCATAAACATATTTTAGGTTAATATTAATAAAATCTTTTTGATAACTTACTGTTAATGCACAGTAATCATGCTTACCGTTACCGTTATCCAAATAGTCATCGTCAAGGTCGTTCATGAGCTCCCATGTGTTAATCACTGAGTCAGGAGATAACGAGTCGCGTGACTCCTCTGGTTCAGGTATCTTCTTGTTATTGTTATTCCCGGACAGGGAGATATGAGGCAATGTTTGTCTGTTGGAGGCTCCGTCGAGATCGGTGATGTGAAGAGAACCGTAAGTGGTGGACTTGAGAGAGACGAGGTGGTGCGTGTCGCCTTCTTTAGCCGGTGGATGATGAACCGACGGCATCGGAAATGAGAAAGCTTTAGGAACCCTGGCAGGCGACAACGGCGATGGGACCTTGGAGTTGAGTTTCGTCACCGGAGGTGAAGTTGACGCCGAGCAACACAAAGAAGAAGAAGAAGAAGAAGAAGTGGTCTTAGAAGCAGAGGAACCCATAATGGCGTCGATGTTGTTTTAGTTCAAGCACTCTTGTCTATGTTTCTTGTGTGTTATGTTTTGTCGGAGAATACAAAAGAGAAAATAATAGGTGGAAAGGAGCTGTCTAGGTAAGTTGGTGGTGGAAGATGGTGAAATCACTAAAGAAGACGATGGTGTGATGTTTATTTTACGGTATCAATATTTAAATTTTATTGGAGATAATTACGGAAAGTATTTATTTGATTCTATTTTTAGAGCTTAATTTAAGAAATCAAATTCAAAAGTAAACATGTGTTGTAAAGTGTCAAGATCCTCAAAAATTGCTTAGTTTCTAAATTTGAATTTGGCCAAAGACTTGCACTTAAATATTCTTTAAAGAGAAATAGACAACATACAGTATTACCATACATTTTGTCTATTTGAGTATATAAGAAATTATAAAATAAATTAGCAAAAACTTAGAAAAAATGAGTTTTTTTTTTGACAAAATATACAAAAATAAGTAAAGGTTTGATGGAAATGTAGCAAAATAATATTCAAAATTTAGAATGTAAAATGGAAAGAATACTGATTTAACATGTTTTATTCTATAATCGAAAAGATTATGATATGCAAAAACCTGTTTAAGTAACTTTATATTCTGCTAGTTACTTCTAATTTGGATCGAGCTTAGCGAAAATGTCGCAGAATAATATTCGACTAGATTAAGACCCGCGCCTTGCGCGGAATAAATATTATATATATAAATTATTTTATGTATTATATGTTCTTACATATTATAAAATAATAAATATATATTGAATAATTAAAAGTCAGTAACTATTACATATATAATTAAATTGGTGCGAACATATAAATCAATTTTATTAATCCAAACAATTTTTTAAAAAAAATTGATAGGATATGTAATTAAATTTAAATGATATTAACATACATAGTATATTTTTAATATTAATGTCTATTAAATGATGCTTTCTACTCATATATTTTTTTGATCATGTGTATCTTTAATAGCAAAAACTTTAAATTACTGATAACAAAATTTTCATTGTGCGATTAATAATTTTAGTAATTTATAATTTTAAAAAAATTTATCAATGTTAGTTCAAAAATTTTATCAAAAAAAGTTTATTCAACGTAAATTTTGAAATTAAAATATTTATTTATTCAATATGGTTTATAGTTTAATTTAGAATGATATATATACATATATATATTTAAAATCTTAATGATTAATTAAATTAAACTTTTATTTATATGATTTTGTAATCATTTGTATTTTGTCATAAAAAAATTTTAAACCATGAATCGCAAAATTTGAATGTGAGACTTTTAACAGTTTTAGTAATTTATAGTCGTTTTTTAAAATTCAAAATATAACATATAAAGAAAAATCTAAATTTTTATAATATGGTTATTGTGATTTTTTAAAATTATTTTAATAGTTTAAAATTAAACAAATTTGATAGAAGATACATTATTTTTTTATCAGATCTTTATTATTCAAAATCATTAATTGTCATATATATTTTAGCCACATTAGGCAATTCCGTAATCTTTATTTAAGGAAATAATAAATGACATTAATAATGAATTTATGATTAGTTTAATAAAAAACTTATTATATAATTTGATGGACCAACATATTTCTCTAATAATTCTAAGAATCATCATAGTGATGACACGTGGCTACAAAAATAAGTTGTAATGTTTCACAAATAATATATAGAGGATATCAACAAGTAAAACACTGACTATGGAAAGAAGATTAGTTTAACAATCTTTTTGTAACTAAGATTTAAATTAACATTTTTTAGTCTCCAATCCAGAACAGAAATTTTGAAATGTAAACAAGAAAATAATTTAGTTATCCATTAAAAGTCAATAATCAACTAACTTCTAGTTGATTTGGTGTAGATTCTAGACTTAAATAACAATTTACTATTAGAAGTCACATATACATGTGTGTGTATAAGTATAAGTATAACCAGTATTAAAATTATTAGAACATACGACGTAAAAGTTGGAATTATGATTACAATTGTCTAGAATAATGGAGCTCTGCGCTGATACTTTATGTTATATGAAAATAAACACGAAACGCTATTGCACAAGGCACACGCATTGCTACTTTGCCTTTTGTCTTTTATAAAAAAAAATAATAATAAAATGATAACAAATACTTAATACTCTGTTTTTATAAAAGTATAAAAGAATAATAAGCCAAAAAACAAATATAAAGAAAAAGCAAGATGGGCGCAAGAGGAAACTTAGGCCATGATTATCCCTAAGAACCCACCAACGGTTTCTTAGTTTTTAAAAAAAAAAAAAAAAAAAAAAAAATTAAGAAGCAACCCAATCGCGGGCCGCAACGTGTCAGTGGGGCCCGCAAACAGTGTAAGAAACTTACTAAGATCGGTTCTTAATTAGTAGTTTTTGTAACCGATCCTTAAGGGTTTTGTGGGGGCCCACACACTAAGAAACCCACTAAGAACCCCGGATAATCATGCTCTTAATACTCTGTTTTTTTTTTTTTTATTAAATGGGTTTAAACCCAACATAGACAAAAACCCAACAAGTTTACAAACAAAAGGGCAAAAAAAAATTGCCAAAGTAAAAGGCCCAACACATGGGCCACATAACAACAAACAACACTATGGGCCAAAGCCCAAACAAGGAGTACCCGTTGAAGAAGAAGAGACACGCCGCTCACCACGTGTCCGATCGCCCAGCGATCAATGAACACGCGTCAGAACGCGCACCATCTGCTTCCACCGGAACCATAGAAGGTCGCGTCGGATCTCCGCCGACGGCGAAGTCGAAACAACGGAAACCGTTCAACCAGAACGACTTACACGAAGCTCAAACCGAGGAGACAGTCTGGCATATCTGCGAAACAAAGAAGATACAACAACCGTTTATAATCGATCGAAACCCTCTGACTATCTTGAAAACTCAAACGGACATCTTTATAGATACCAATAAGCTTGAAGATGCAACATCCCAAAAACAATTGGGGAAAGAACCATCAGAGAAACGATCGAGAGGCAGTGAACAAATGAAGACCGGAGATGCAGATCTAGACGGAATCGGGATCAACCCGGAAGATAGCTGGCGAGATCGATGCTGGAGAAGCCATCGTCTCCCGGAGACAAAAGCCGGCGAAGCCGGCAAAGCCTTCAAAAGGAAACACAGCTTCCCAGAGACAAGAGCCCGACAACGCAGGAGTCAGAAGCCGGTCAACACCGGTGATAGCTTCGTCTCGATCTCATCTCTGTGAAAGATGAAAAGAGAGAGAACAGAGAGGAGAGAGACTTTGTATCCCTTTAGTTTAGAGCACTTAATACTCTGTTTTTGTAAAGCTTAATAACTTATCCGTAAAGAAGAGATTTTTTTTTTTGTTAAGTTCCGTAAATAACGCGCTAAATTTGTAAATAATATTTCAAAGTTTTAACTACTGACTTGTACAAAAAATGGTTGCTATATTCACTTAATCATCTTCGTTACACACTGGAACCAATTGAATCATTACAACCCGCGATGTCTATGATCTTATCACTTTAAAGGTAAAGCTATGGCCTATGGGTACCGTCACTCACCAGCGAATAATCTGCAAGTTGATCTGGTCTTGTAATGAGGATCTGAATCATTCTCTACCAAAGGTCCAAAATCATCTTAGTCTCACTGGAATGTAACCAAAAAGTAGGGTCGAAATTCGCATATCATTAATCACAGAATTACGTACTAAGTAAACTCAGTTGGAAACAGAGCTTAGAAAAGAGAGTATCAAAATTTACCAAAAGACCACATAATTCTCTCAAATCAACAGAACACAGACAAATTGAGAAGTATTATATATATATATATATATCAAACACCACTTTACATGGAGCAAACAATGACCTTATATATCTCCCTCCTTTATAAACACAAACCCTTCAATTATAGGGTTTATAGACTCATCGCCATTAAAAAAAAAAACCAAATCTCTGAGGAGGAAATGGTGATAGTTCATGGAAAGCATGAAGAATCTTGAATCTTGAGTCAATCATCCGACATGGAGAGGGACGATTCTCGGTTTCTAAGAGAACCAGCAATTTCGTCAGCGATACACAAACACGTGAAAATCCAACCGCTCAGAGCAAACCACACGGTCTTCGTCAGATACATTGCCATTTCCAAAGGCATAGCCATTTCTACCTTTAGTTTCGCGAGTTCGATCTGTTTGGATGAAGAGTGAAGGGAGGAGAGAAATATGAATGTATATTCCACACGTGACACATGCGGGGATCTTCAGACCAATAATACATCGCCATACCTTTCACCCCGTCTCTTTCTGGCCAGCTAGAAGAGTGTTAGGTGACACGTCAGTGTTCGATCAATAAATCTATACTATTAAATCAGGATTCTATTGTACTTTTTACCTTAGTCGGCCATTTCTTCACTAACATTGCATGTTTCATTAAAGGTAATCAAGTAATATTAATAACACATCTATTTTGGACCATTTTTTTTGGATCCAACCCACTGTCCACATCAGATCTCTCTTGAGCCATTTGGGCAAAGTTTTGAGAAAAAACTTATCAGATCACACCAGTCAGACTGATGTTGTGATATCATTGTATTTAGGACGTGATCGACCAGTAGATATCACTTCTTCCATTGCTTTTCTCTTATTATTAATCAACATTGGTTCTTGTTGTTCGGATTCAAGTTCTTGATGGAGAGTCAAGATTTCAATCACTGGCGATTCTTCTTCTTCTTCTATCTCCGGTTTCACTTCTTCTGCTGGTTTTTCACTTTCTTTCTTCAACTTGGTTTTCATCATATGAAGTTTCAACTTGGTGAGATCAGCTAACTTTACTGGTTTCAAGAAAAACTCCTCAGCTCCTTCTTCCAGACATCTGTTGTCCATTGACATTATATCAGTACCAAAATACCAGATACATTGCAAGAAATCTACATTGTTGTTCCTCTAGGTCAAAAATTTAAAGACTTGTTGTTCAAGTAATTTATACTAACCCAATTTCACAATCAAGAAGAGTCAAAGAAAACAGAGGCTTACCTGGAGATTCTAGCAGGAATGTTCTCAGATGACATTATTACAACGGGAATGCTTCTAAATGCAGCTGATTCCTACACAAAGCATATACAGTAGATGTCTCTCAGAAAATCATTATTGTTCTCTTATTATACAATATATATCATATAAATAACTAAAGTTTAAGAGAGTGGGAATAATATTCCAAAGATATTTTCACCATTGACATTCTAAATTAATACTAGTAAAAGAGAACATCTTTATTTCTTTTTCTGGAAAACGAATTTTCCAGAGATGGAAAAGACAGCAACCCAATTGAGTCCAAGAAAAAAAAAACAAGAACAAGAAGTAGTACCTTAACTCTCTTCAGCAAATCATAACCAGTCATGCCAGGCATACAGTAATCTGTAATTATAAGATTTATTTCAACTTCCTGCACAAAGTCAAACAAACTTCAATAAAACGAAACCTAAACGCGAAATAAACTCAGTTGAATCTGATGAGTTACAGGTGATGTAGAGGTAGCATTTGGGTCGTCACTCTGATTGCTTTCTCTCAAACCAAGAAACTCGAGAGCTTTAGAGCCTGAATCAACTGTAGTTACTGCAAACATACGAACAACATAAAGCTTTTTAGAATCTTCTCGCTCTCTCTTCTTTATATGAAAAATTTTAGCTTCTTTTTGTTCTGTTTACCTTGACAGGAAGACTTTTGCAGCAATCTCTCTATCATTTTCCGATCAAAGAAACTATCATCAACCGCCAAAACATGGAACTGTGACTCTGTTACCACACCCATTGGTTTGTTTTGTGTTCCTTTCTTATAAGATTAATTCTCTATAGTGAGAGTTGTCTATGAGCTTGCAAATGGAGGGGAAGTAAAAAAGGGGTTATATTCGAAAAGGAAAATAAAATTAAAACTGCATCTAGCTTTGAGTTACGGACTAATTAAGTTTTGAGGAATTAAAGTATAATTCTATTGCTAAGAAGACAACGAGAAAGAGAGAGGGACTTTGGTACTAATGGATAAAATAATAAAAGAAATCTATATGAAGATTTTAATGGATTTGTTTTCTCCACCAAAGACTTTTTGTGGGAATAAGATAAGAAGATGAGAGATTTAAATAATATAGGGAGAACTAAAAAAAAAAGTTCTGTTGGAGGTTTAAATAAAAGACTATCATATAACCACATGCAGTTTTAACGCCCACAGATAGTTGTTTTAAAGGGCTGGCAGAAACAAGAGGGAGGAGTTGGGAAATACCTGGGGCTTCCGGAACACTTTGACAGGAAGAAAAAAAGACTTATTTTCATCTATTATAGAGAACATGCACTAACGCTCCATTGGATGGTCTACACAATTCCTCTCCACTGCAGGGAAAGCAACAATGCTACAATCAGTTCTCTCAGCCGTTCCTACCTATCCTATGACATGCTTCCTACTCCCAGTAAGCCTTGTAAGAGAATACATCGGAACTTACCAGATTCTGGTGGGACGCGAAGGCTGGTGAGAGAAAATTTGTTGGGTCTCCTGGGACAAGCTTACGATGCCTAAGAGTGAAGGGGGGCTAGGCTTCCGTGACATACAAGCCTTTAATCAAGCTCTTCTGGCGAAAATAGCTTGGAGACTACTCACTGCGCCCACCTGCCTCTTTTCCCAAATCATCTTGGGCAAATACTGTCACAAGACATCCTTTCTGAAGATCACAACTTCATCAGCCATCTCACACGGTTGGAGAGGCATCCTCCATGGCCGAGACCTCCTCTCATACAGCACCTAGGTAAAGCTATAGGCAATGGAGAGACAACAAGCCTCTGGCTGGACTCCTGGATCAAACCAAACGCAGAGCTGAGATTCCAGGTCCCCGTCCTACAACAAGACATGGATCTTATGGTCTCAGATATTCTAACAAGAGAAACTAAAGAATGGAATCGAGCCCGCATAGAAAACCTAATGCCTGAACTCACATTGCATATCATGTCGCTCCGACCGAGTATCTTGACCTCTCAAGATGCCTACGTCTGGCCACTCAATAGGAGTAGAGTATATTCAGCGAAGTCGGAGTATAACGCCTTGATCACCTCCAAGCCCGAGCTCTTACAAACCCACGTCTTATAAACTGGGACTGGAAGAAGAATCTCTGGAACCCTCCTCTACTGCCAAAAATAAAGATCTTCTTATGGAAAGTCTTACATAATGCGATATCTACGGGAGAGAATCTACAAAAGAGAGGAATGCTCACACCCAATACCCTCTGCTCCCGATGTGGAGCCGTGGAGACGCAGGAGCATCTGTTCTTCCAGTGTAGCTTCGCGAGACAAGTTTGGAACTAGCTAGCCCCATGTTCTTCACACAACTATTTCCCCCAAACTACAACTTTTGCCGCTGCACTCCAAAGCTCGTACCTTCAGAAGAACCTACCTCCATATGGGATCGTGAGTAATGTCTTCCCTTGGATCTCTTGGCATCTCTGGACCACGAGGAACAATCATCTTTGATTCCAGATCCACTACTCCACATGACGTTGTGGTACAATCGATCTGCACCATGAGAGAATGGGAATCAGCCCATCATCTCTCCCCTCTGCTGCCCTCAAACAGTTACCTCCGACGCCACCCGCCGATTATTCCGACAGCTACAATCTTCTGCAACACGGATGCGGCTTGGAAATCGGACTCCAACTCGGCTGGTCTCGCCTGGATCTTCTCTGATCAATCAGGCCTGGAGATTGCTAGATCTTCATCAGCACAAGATCATGTCGCCTCCCCCATGCATGGCTGAAGCCATCGCAATCCGAGATGCCCTACTCCACGCAGCTTCTCTCAATTACTCCCACATCTGTCTCAGAACATTCTCAAGTGATTGCCCAAGCAATCAACAGGAGATCATCGACGATGGAACTCTACGGACTGCTATCAGACATCGACTCCCTTATCTTTTCAATCTCTTCACCTTTTTTTTTTTTGCTTCGTTGTTTCCATTCCCCGTACGGCCAATGGGCCTGCGGACCAGCTAGCGAAAGCCCAACTTGCTTCTCATTTGGGTGTAAACTCTAGGGCCTGATTAGCCCATTGTTTTCTCATTTTAATTATTAATATATGATGTTGAACACAAAAAAAAGGGCCGGCAAAACTAAAAAAAAAGTTTCTGTTGGAGGTTTATGCATATGCATACACTTTAAAATTTAATAATTATAACTCCACACTAAGTTTCAAAAAAAAAAAAACTCCAAGACTAAGTACTCTATTTTGTAACTTGTTTAATTTAGAAGCCGTTCATCATTTCTTAGGCATCACTTGTGGGAGATCATTAGCATAATTATTATGATCTTTATCAACATAAAATTCATCACATATTTAGACAATCATTTTTAATAGCATTTAGATGTGCTCA